>NW_022900938.1:8664236-8681741 GCF_012274545.1 Fukomys damarensis | reverse complement strand
CCGGCCTCCTGCCAGCGGATTGGCTACTAGCCGCGTCAATCTCGCCTCTCCCTGAGGGGCGGGACTACGGAGCACGACGGGTGCCCGCCTCTTCGCACACGCGCAGTGTGCCCAGTGGGGGCGTCGCGCGGAGCCGGAGCCGGAGCCGGGGCTTGGGTTTGGTTGGGAGGCTGGCTGTTGGGTCCTCGCTGGTGGATGCTAGTTACCTGCCTCGTACGAGCTGGAAGGTATTGTCGTGTGGTTGCAAGGCGTCCGTTCTTCCTCTGTTCTTAGTTGGAGGGTGGCGCTCCTCCTCCACTCCCGCCTGCTGGGGCCCGGCCCGCGGCGCAATGGGCACCTCCTTCCCCGGGGCGGGAAGCTGGCAGCTCAGCTCGCGAGCGCGCACAGATGGAGCGGGGGCCGAGGGGCTGCGCCCGCAGAGGCCTGCTTTGGCTTTTGTTGCAGCCCATTTCTCAGTCTTTTCTGGCGCAAGTCTTAAAAGAGAGTTGTCTTCCTGGCAGAAAATTTAATCGCAACAACCGTAACTTGATTTGGGAGTGAGCATGGCGTTGTCGTAATGTAGTGTGCTGTGACCTGCAGCTGGTACCAATAGACTGATCCTGCAGTCACTGCCTTTGCAGGTGTCATTCTGCGTTTATCCCCCTGCCCGGGTACAGGCACCAGTACATCCTGAGAACACGTGGATATCAAAGAGGAAAAGACCTGCTTAGATTTTTTGCAATCATGTTTGAAATCAAATTGCCTTTACCTTAGAAATACTTTTTTTTTTTCCTGAACTAGCCAAAACATTTCAAAAGTTGATTTAAAAGAATGTTAGCACTATAGGTGTAACTATCTAACGTTTCTGTTGGGTTAGATTTACTCTGCACTTTAAATTAGTACTGCTTGTGTTTTCCCTAGAAAAAATCTGAGTTCTCTAATTCCTACTTCTTTTTTTAGGTACACCTGGTGTCCTTAAATGACATTGCTGGTCATTAGCATACTCTGGAGTGTTCCACTTAACCTCTCAGCAGACGTGGAAGAATGACTATCCCAACATTTCTCAGACATCCTGTTCTGTGAACTTGTGAGGCTGGCATCAACCCTCTGTTTTTCAAGAATCTTTTGTTAGACATGTAATAGAATGGTACATTCTAGAGCTACTGTGTGTGGTTTAATATAAAATATTTGTCCTCAGAGGACCCTGAAGCAGGAGAGAAGGAAAATAGAATGACCTGTGATTAGTTCGGATTGAAAATTAGGAAAAGGTGCTGCAAGAGTGCAAGGAATGGAATGCCTAATTCTGTTAGGGATGTGAAGTGTGTGTGGGAAGGGAGGTGAGGGGATTTTAACAGGGAAGAAAGTCTTTGAGGAAGTGATACTGAAACGAAATTTGGAGGGAATGTCAGAAGTCAGCCTAGAAGGGAATGCTGTGAGCCAAGGGGTGTGGTGGTAGGAAATTACTAAAGTAGGTAGAGATCCACTTGTTAAGGAGTTTGAACTTGACCTAGTTAGCTGTTGGAAACCTTATAAAAAATTTAAGTGGGATAGCAGTAGGATGAAATTTTAGAAACTGTTGTATAGGTGGTTTAGATTGGAGTAAAAACATTAATTAGCCAGCTGTTGCTGCAGTTCAGAGGAGAAATTTTAAGAGGCTGAACAGCGGCCGTACTGAGAGTAGAGAATTGGTTTGAGACGTATTTAGAAGTAGGGTAGAAAAGACTAGGATGTAGAAGTTGACAATTTCTATGATACAGGGTTTGCTTTGAGTGCCTAGAAAATGTTTAGGGGTACAGCCTCTGTAGTCATACGTGCAAGAGTGTATTGTACATCTACGATATAATGGTGTCTAATCTTGAGAAAGATCATCAAGCCTTTAAATCCCATTTGAAATAGAGGAATGATAGTATGCATGGGAGTGTTGTGAAGATTAAAAGCAATAAAGTGTATAAAATTTTTATCTTAGCTGCTATTTTTATTACCAAGAAACGTAGGAGAAAGATTCTGAAGTCAGTTTGGAAAACATCTAAGTTCAGGTTGCCTCCAGGTAGATGAAGAACGCCCTGGAACCTGGAAAAAAAGTTGTTAGGAGGTACTTTTGGTCTAGGAATGAATGGAAACAAGTTTAAAATTAGAAGATAAAGGGAAGGAGTCACCACAATGGTGACTTGCTGGAAAGGAGGACACACTTTAATGTTTACATTGGCACAAGAAATATGTTGATAATATTATTTTTACTGGCCCTTCATTTGGTATTTATGAAGTGCTCAAGGTGAGGGAAGTGCTGTGACTGTTCTCTGTGGAGATACATACTGCATAATTCCTTGCCCTCCGAAGTTACACACTCAGGACTGGTATGTGATAAGCATCCCATGAATGCAAATCAAACACTTGAGTTTAGGGAGAAGGAAAGATTATTCCAACTGGGTGATCAGAAAGGACTGTGTTGCAATTAATACTGGAACCAGGTCCAGAGTGACATGTGGCATTGCATTAGGAAGTGTGGAGTACAAATATGTAGATGGCTGACAGAGGAATGAAAGTTTTTAACCTTGCTGACTAACAACAGTAAGAGAAATAGCAAAGTTAAGTGGATGTGGGGGAAGGCCTCATGACGAGTTCTGTTTCGCAAATATTGATTTGGGTAGCAGTGGCACTGGTTACAGATATCTGTCTTCACTTAGAAAGAGAGACATCACTTTTAGGAATATACATTTTGGTTGGGTGTGAAGATGCCCGAGGAGAGGGAAAGGGTGGGGAGTGCTCACATTTCTGGGAAGAAAGTGAAGACTACAAAGTGGTTGAGGAAGTATAGATGGGAATACTGTTGAGAATTAGGTAATATTAGCATCACGTTTCAAGGAGGTCAAGGAGCATGAGTACTGAAGAAAGGATTTAATGACTAGAGATCATCAGTGCACTTGAAATGGTTAAAGTGGTAGCCATTTGATAAGGTTATAAAAATAAGTTAGTGATAGAGATTTAATGACAATCAGTATGGGATATTTACTTAACTTTGTCTTCATAAAAAAAGTGAAGTTGGCCTTAGTGGCAAATGCCTGTAATACCAACGCTTTAGAGGCTGGGGCAAGAGGAGCACAAGTTCAAGCCCAGCCTCAGCCACTTGGTGAGATCCTGTCTGAAAAGAAAAAAAGGATGGAGGATGTAGCTTAGTGCAAAGACCCTGTTTTCAGTCCCTGGTAGTACATAACAACAACAGAAAAAAGAAAGAAGGTAATTGCTGGCATAATAAAGCTGAGGGAAGGATTTTTGTATTTTTGTTTTCAGGGGCAAAATGCTTGTGGGGAAACTCATAAAATGAAATGAGGTGAAAGTGTCAGTAATTAGTTGAAAGTGTTAGTGCCTTAGCCTTTTCGTGCTGCTCTAACAGAATACCATATGCTGGGTAGCCTGTAAACCACAAACATTTCTCATAGGTCTGACAGCTAGAAGAACAGCGCCGAGGCAGACTCAGTGTCCTGTGAGGACCTGATTGCTGGCTCATGGATGGCATCATCCCCTTGTGTCCTTAATGTGACAAGAGGGGAGGGCAGATTTCCTTAGCAAGGGCCTTGATGGCAGTCGTGAAGGCCTCAGCCTCATGACTTCGGCTCAGTAATCCTGTGGACTGGTACATTCAGGAGTTCAGCATGAATTTTGGAGGGACATAAGCATTCATAGTACTTCACGAGGAGAGAAAAGACACTGACCTGGCCCTAAAGGAAGAATAGTATGGGGAGAGGTGCAGACATCTTATAAAACCTGAAGATGTGGTGGAATGGGGTAGGCAAGGTGTGAAAGAGTTCATACTATGCCACAATCTCAGTAAACTCGATGTGAGGAAGATTGGGATGAAATTAGGGACTTGAAAAAGGTGATTTTGGGATAAGTGTAGAAATGAGTCAAAGGTGATGAGAGTAGGCAGACTGCCCGGAAAAGTAAGGTTAACATGAGAGTAGGTTTTAACCCAGAACTTGGTTTATCAGTATTTTTCTTACATGCTTGGTATCCTCAAACTACGGTAGAATACTGTACTTGAACTCAAGCCTAGTGGGTAAGCCCCTTTAGGAGTAGAGGCTTGAGCTAGATGGGTTGTTCATTTAAGAATTTAGATGAACTCAGGGCCAAGGATTTAGCTTGAAGCACAAGGACCTGAGTTCAATCCCCAGTACCAAAAAAAAAAAGAATTTGGATGAACTCAATTTAGTCCAAGTCTTTAGTCCTGGGGTCTTTTAGCGTTTATACATTAGGTGATTGTGTTTTAGAGAGTTTAATTTCCTCAGTGTTGTATAACATAGTATCTAGGATAAAACCAAAGTAGTTAAGTTCAGAACCTGCCTTTTTTAACTGCTACTCTTGTCTAGCATTCCAATAGAAATATGGCTAACATAAGCCACGTCATCTGAAATTTTGTAATCATGTTAAAAAATGAATTTAATTTGTTGCTACACAATACCTGACACCTGCAAATTAAAGGAGGTAGAAGTTTATTTTGGCTCACAGTTTGTAGAGGTCTCAGTCCATAGACAGCTGGCTTTACTCCAGGACAGCATGGCAGAGTAGAATAGCTCATGGCGTGTCAGGCAGGAAGCAGAGGGGGACCCTTCCAGGCCGTGCTCCCAGTGACCTACCTCTTTCAGCCAGGCTTCACCTCCCAATATCACATTTAGCTATAAACTCATCAGTAGACTAATCTACAATGAGTATCACATCCCTGTGATCCAATTACAAAGTCCCACCTATGAGCTCATGAGGCTTTAGGGGTACATCTAGTTATAAAACATAGCAGTGTAGCTTAATATATCTAAAAATAGCACTTTATCCTATACTCATGTAAGAAATTAATCTGATTTTATTTGATGCTGAATTTGAAATACATGTATTAGCACATCTCATTTTGGTTTGTTTTTTGGTACCAGGGTTAGAACTGGGACCTCACGCTTGGCAGATAGGTGCTGTGCCACTAAGCTCAGTCCCCGGCCCAGCACATCTCAGTTTGGACTGCCACATTCAAGGGCGCAGTAGCTGCGTGTGGCTAGTGACTATGAAATTACACAGTTCAGGAGCGCTACACCCTTAGACCTGAGGTTCTAGTCTGAAGCTTCCAAAGGATGAAGGCGCCTTTTGTTAGTGACAGTACTATACGTGTGAATGTTAGGAGAGTGAAGAGCCTGACTCTCCACTGTTTCTCTGATGCTTCCAGCTCTGGAGGAGTTATTTACAGCTACTCCCTTTGAAACTACGTATGCCAGAACTAAATCCAATATACAGATGGTTTAGAGGGTAATTGTTAGTATCAAAAGAGAATTACCAGTGTTCCTTTATATAATTACCTTTCATCATAGTACTGTACATTTATAAAAGTCTTTACCATTTTCAGAATGACATATATGAGTTTTCTCCTGTGATTCTTACGGTGAATCAGTAAGGCATTATCTGTTTTTGCCGAAGATGAATAGTTTTTGCATAGGGATTTAAGTGATTTACTTCAGTTTACATTTAATAAAGATGAACCCCAAGACTTATTTCTTAGCCTCTGGTTTGTTTTCTGTTGTGCCAACCAGCTTTGCCTTGTGTATAGCAAGATATATAGTGAATTGTGACCATTTACCACTCTCAGAAGCCAGTATGTTGCCTCTTCCCAGAAATGCATCCCTTAAACTTGTGTACTCCATTTCTTGCTGTCAGTTACTGTTTACGTGACTCTGTTTATGTTGCCTGAGAAAGAATCCTAAATTGACCTCTCTCTTTAGTTTGTTTTCACACTGCTGTTTTATTTGGAACTATATTCCACAGGATCAAATCATCATACAAGCATGTAACTAATGTTAAATTAAGGAAGTGGTAGGGTGCCCACTCCCCCAAGGCTCACCCCATTCTTTGGTCCAAGAAACTCTTAACTCTTTAGGAATTGCATGTTGTTGAGCTTGTGTTTGTTTTCCTAAAATCTTTTCTAAAATTAGGCATTCCAGTACATGCAAAACCCCCTCCCTGGATGTTTTAAATGTGGGATTTCCAGAGGAGACTTTGTTGTTTTTGCTATCCAGCATTGAACTCGGAGCCACTGAGATAAATACCTGGCTTTTGTTTTGTTTTTGATTGCTTGATCAAAGGTTTCTATAGCTATAACAGTTACTGGCAGAGAGATTTGCATTTTCTTATTGGATCAGCATATTAAGGACCTCAAATGTCAGCATACAGATTTGAGCTTTAGCTTTTCAGCTTTGGGGAGCCACATGATTAGAATGAGGTTTTAAGCAGAGTAAAGTAGAGGGCAGTTAATCTCACATGCCTGGGATCTAACTAGTTTAGATTAACAGTAACTCTAGAGGCTAAATAGCCTAACTGCAAAAGAGCTCAGTGATATAAAAAGACTTCATGACTCTTCAAAACCTGTGGGTAACTATTGGTGTTAAAGTGAAGCTGTAAGTCACAGGACTGATCACATCCCAAGGTGGCAGCACTGTGTGGTCATTGCCAGCCAGGCAGATCATCCATTACATTCATTGTAGTAGCACAGTTGTTCTTATTCTTTGATTCCTAGTAGAGTGTAATTTATTAACTAAATGTTTTTATGAATACATTTTATCCCATTCCCCCCAAACTCCCTCCCATCCCTATAAATGTTTGTTTATAAAAGTTTTTTTAATGGCGCTGGAGATAGAACCCTTGCACACAGTTGGGAAACTTTCTACCACTGAGGCACATCCCAGCCCAATGTTTTGTTTTTTAAGAAACCATGTTAGAACACATTTATCTCCACGATTCCAATATTTATGTGTTTTTAGCAATCTACTCGATAATCTATCATGAGTTTACATCAGGACATTTAAGGGAAGGCATTTAAGATAAAATCTCTAATGTACAAGTACCTGAGTTAGTCACATATTTTTTTTTAGACCTCTGTTGACTGAAGAAAAAGAACAAAATGAGTGATTCTCATCAGAATAATGTTTATTTGGGAATAACATTGTTATGGGAACTGCAGAGCATTGCAGTGTAGATACACATGCCAGAGAAAACTGTATATTCAAAAGAGTTAAGGGGGAAGTTTTTAAAGACAAAATTGAGGGTTACATCATGTACTTTAAAACAATAATCCATGATGATGGTGAATAACAACAGTGGTGTCAGGCCAGGGTTGAACAGACAACTGCTGGGCAATTGTCCTTGTAAGGGCTTTTTGTGTAACATTGCAGTGTCCTCTAGGCAAGCTTGTAGTTTTCAGGGAGTATTTTGTGATAGTTGTAAAGCTATCATGTGTAGGACTTTTCCCTTCATAACCTCCTGGTTTTATTTACTTGTTTTGGTAAGTTGACACAGACAGCTCTGTTTGGATCCCGACAACTTTTGTATTTCTTTCATACCTCTTAAATGATCATAATAATAATTACAACTTTTACATAATATTTCCTTTTCACTATTTAGAGGATTACATGTGATCCCATATATAAAGCGCATTGAATAAATGGTAGTAGTTGTTCTTGTTGTAATCGTCATTTGAACTACGAGGCATAGTGACCAACAGTCCAGAGTCATGGAGGCTAATTGGGAAATTGTAGAGTGTTGGGTGCTTGAACTAGTGCTGGAGGAGTGATTAAAAAGGAAGATCTAGGGCTGGGAGTGTAGCTTAGGAAGTGTGTGCCCAAGTTCCTGGATCTGGTTCTCAGTGTCCCTCCCCACAAGAAAAAGGAAGGACTAAATGTGTAAGACACCAAGGAAAGAGTTGATGGGATTTAGGAGTTGATCAGTTTAGATTCTGAGTAAGATTATTGTGATTGGAATACCTTCAGTTTGAGCTGGTGGTCTCAGCATGTAGGTTGGAAATACCAGAGTGAAGTTAAGTTGAAAAGTCAGACTATAGAGAGCAGTCATACAAAAACCCTGGCAGAAATTAGAAAAACTGCTTTCTTATGTTACTGTGGGTTTTTTTGTATCTGCTCTAATCATTTTTATTTATTAGGGGTAATTATATTACATATAAAATAGAGGAAGTATTAAATGACTTAACTGTATTTAAGTCTTAGTTCTGCCTCTTAGTAACTGGATGACCTTGGTTCTTTAGTCCTCATAAAAAGACATGATAGTCAGGGATTTAGCTCAATGGTTCTGTTGCCTGCCTGGCAAGCGCAAGGTCCTGAGCTGGATCTCAGGTACTAAAACAAATAAACATATAAAATAGACGTGACAGTAGCACCTCCTTCAGTGTACTGGCGGGAGATAATACTGTATATGCTTAAACTAGAGCCTAGCATACGGTAAGGCTCAATAAATGTGAGCTATTACTATTACTGATATTGTGTCAATATTATTGCTCCCTATACTATTAGAAATGTGTAATATGAAAGTCTTTTATAAATTTTGTATTTATCTTTTAGATACTCTGCTAAAAGCTAGAATGAAACAGTTGCCTGCAGCAACAGTTCGCCTCCTTTCAAGTTCCCAAATAATCACTTCTGTGGTCAGTGTTGTAAAAGAACTGGTTGAAAACTCCCTGGATGCTGGTGCCACAAGCATAGATGTGAAACTGGTGCGTGTCCTTGGCTAGCCAAATGTCTTTAAAGCAAAAAAGGGGCCTGACAGATGTTTTCTTTTTTCTTTTACTAACTTTATTCTCTTTCTGTGTACTAGTAAATCATTCTTAGGACATTAGACTTTTTAACCTTAATAGCAAATTCTTAAAACTAGACTTTAAGTTGATGGTTTGGTAACACTAAAGGACATTGTAAAAAGAACACATGTAATTTAGAACTTTATCACTTAAAACATCAGTTTAATGTATTTTGTGGTATTTGCTCTTAATTTTTACTTTTTTATGTATTCCTTTTTGCAGTTTATTTTTCCTATGTAGCCTTGTTTCAGAACTACTCAGCTTTCAAATTTTTAAGTGCTGTATATTAAATCGTGGAGTTAATATGCCTTACAACGCTCATTATGATTTATTGCTATTAATTTGCATATCCATTTCCACTGTTATAAATTGTAAGCTCGTAGAGGTAAGCTCAATATTTTATTTATTTGTATATTCTTCACATCTGGCCAGTACCTAGTAAATGGTAGGAGACTATTTGATTGACTGTAAGAATATATATGCACTTATTAAAGTCTAATTATCATTTTGGTTATGTGACACTTGTCTGTAATCCCAACACTCTGAGAGGCAGAGGCAGGAGAATCACAAGTTTAAGCCCAGCCTGGGAAATTTACTGAGGCTCTGCCTCAAAACAAAAAACAAGAAACACCAAAATAATGATATGGGGCTGTAGTTTAGCAGGAAGGCCCTCAGTTCAGTCACTACCCACAAAAACCAAAACAATCTAATTATCAGGTGTTTATAATTTTTCTGATGTTATGTGATTGGGACTAATGCTGATACTATTTTTGTAGGAAAGGGATCTAACCTTTTCCTATCAGATTAGATTCTGTGATATAGCTAAAGTAAGCCATTTATAAAAACTATATGTTGTGCCGAGGATTTAGCTCAGTGTTGCCACCACCTGCAAGCACAAAACCCAGAGTTCGATCCCCAGTACCAAAACAAAACAAAACAAAACAAAACAAAAAACCAACCAAACAAAAAAACTGTACGTTAACAACTAATAAATAGTAATTTTGCAAATCATTTAGCGTTCTGAAAAATTGTCCCAGATCACATAATTATTAAATAGTGGGGCTGAGATTAGAATCTGTCTTTGTGACTTGAATACCCATTCAAAATCTTTTCTGTAAGGCAGTGTTTTTTACAGTGTATAGGTGCAGCATTAATTTACAGGCTAGACCTTTACCAGGGTCCATCATAAAACTTCAGATTTTAGGTGAGGCTTGGAAATTTGCATTTCTGATATGCTTCTAGTCAATGCTGAACCTGTTATACTGGGGAGCACACTTTGAGAGCTGCTCTTCTGCTCTTCATATCAAACCTGGGTTGTGTTTTTAAGTAGTGTAAGGTTTATAAACATGAGAAAAATATATTAAGTTAAATCTGAAGAAAGACAATTTTTCTTAGATGTCTCCTATAATTAGTTCAGTCTGATTAGAGCATAGTTGATAATTAAAGAGTATCATCTCATTGTGTTGGACAGACTTCACTTAAGAATCTTAGGCAGACAAGCGTCTTGTTCTTTATTTTTACTTTATTGTTTCTTAAAACGTATGTCTTATTCTTAAACATCTCTGGGAGGAAAATAATTTAAAATAATGTTAACAAGCCAACCTAAATACTCTACAAAAGTATATTGAACATAACTTTATTGTATATTTTAGTCTCTTGATATATCTATGTTGTAAGAATTTTAAAATAAACAATTCAAGGTGGGCTTGGTGGCAGAGGCCTGCAGTCCCAACAAGGTGGAAGGTTTAGACAGGAAATCAAAAGTTCAAGCCCAGTCTGGGCCACTTAGACCTTGTTGCAAAATAAAAAATTTTAAAAGGGGTGGGCATATAGGTGGGTGTGAAATCTTGGGTTTAATCTCCTACACTACACAAATAGTTCAGCTGGGCTGCTTTATATGATAAGATCTGTTTTTGTACAACATATGCTGTCATAATTACATGTGTTGATAGTATTTTAAAAATTCAGAAAGATTTGTTATTTTACTCAGATGTCTGCAGTTTTTAATTTATGTATGAGATTTGTATTTCTCTTTTTTTCCTATAAAATGAAACAGGCTGTTTCCCATATGTCAACTTAATTTTACTGTAAGAGCTGAGGGGGCAAATCTTACGTTCTCCCTCCAGTGCCTTGTGCATATAATTTATCTGAAAATATGCATATTCAGTATTATGTAATTCTAGGTTATTAAAAAGATGTAATGTTTTATAACACAAACTGAATATAATGCTAGAAAGATTTATTTTCTCCTTTGTAATTGTACCTGTAGCCATACACAAAACTGTGACATCAGAAGTTGGCTGCCAATTTTAGAATATTGTATTCCTAGAATTATAGAAATTTAGATTTTGTTATTGTGTGTATGATTCAGTATTAGGATGTGTAAGATATAAATTGAGTCTGTTTTCTTAATTTTCAAATTAAAAACTTGCTGAGATTGCCAAGTAGGTGTGTTTTCTCAGCAGTTTTCTGTAGGGATATTTGAAAGAAATTTAGAACATTATAATGAACTAAGTATTTAAACTTTCTTTTTAGACAGAGTCTTTTTAAGTTGCTAAGTTGACTAGGCTAGGCTTGAATTTGGCAATCCTCCTGCCTCATCCTCTCAGAGTTCTGAGATCATAGGCATGCAGCACCATGCCTGGCTAATTTAATATTTTAATGAAAATATTAAAAACCAAGTAAATAATGATGACTGCTATACTATTAGTGGGTAGAAGAGGCACTGTTTGCTAGTGATAGGTTGTTGTTTTATTTTCTTTGGGGGACTATATATATATACAAGGTGTGTGTGTGTGTGTGTGTGTGTGTGTGTGTGTGTGTGTGTGTGTGTGTGTGTGTGTGTGTGTGTGTGTGTGTGTGTGTGTGTGTGTGTGTGTGTGTGTGTGTGTGTGTGTCAGAAGAATTGATAGCGAAACAACTAAAAGAACCTATTCAGATCAGACTGACTTCCTTCTTTTGACCTGAGCCCAAGGAGAACTAGGAACTTGCTGATTGTACCTTGACTAGGAATTAATTGGCACTACAAGAATTTGAATTCTGACTTCCATCGTGAAACAAGTGACTAAAGTGTTTCATTTATGTTTTTGTTTCTGTGATCATAGTTTACCATTTTTATGTAGTAAAAGCACTTCTGACTTTGTACAGGAGAACTATGGATTTGATAAAATTGAGGTCCGAGACAATGGTGAAGGTATCAAGGCTGTGGATGCCCCTGTGATGGCCGTGAAATACTACACCTCCAAAATAACCAGTCATGAGGATCTTGGCAACTTGAGAGCCTATGGTTTTCGTGGGGAAGCACTGGGGTCAATTTGTTGTGTAGCTGAGGTAAGGTAATTTATATTGTTTTTTAGTGATTTCAACATTGCAGAATATTAGAATTAAAAGTAATCCAGTATTAGGTAAAGTATGTTTTCAAATTTTAAAAAATGTATGGTATAGTATACTTACAAAATTTACACCATCTTTACACCATTTTCAGGTGTACAATTGAGTACATTCACATTTTATACCTTTAAGAACACAACCTTTTCATCATTCCAAACTAAAACCCTTTAAGCAGTAGCCTCCCAATCCCTTGCACCTCATCTCCTCCCCGTAATCACTGTTCTACTTTTCCTCCCTTAGAATCCTCTGTTCGAAGTGTGTTGTATAAGTAGAATCATACAGTATTTGTCCTTTTGGGTCTGGCTTATGTCTGGCCTAATAGAATGTCTTCAAGTGTTGTGCATTTTGTAGCACTATCAGAATTTCATTCATTCAGGTATTGGTTTGTTTGTTTTATTTTTTCAGTACTTAGGATTAAACCTAGGGCATTTGGACTGAGCAGCATCCCCACCCTCCTTTAAAATTTTCTTGAGACAAGGTGTCACTAGTTGGCTAAGTTGCCTGGGCTGGGCACGAAATTGGCAGTCCTCCTGCCTTGGCCTCCTAGGGTCCTTGGATTACAAGTATGTCATCATGACTGGTTTCTTTTTTATGGCCTAGTAGTATGACATTATATAGATGTACCACATTTTGTTTCTCCACTATCTTTTTGTTGGTAGACACTTGGGGTACTTCCTTTTGGCTCTGTAAATAATGTTGCTGTGAACATGGGTATATAAATATCTCTTTCAGTCCTTGGGTTCACCTCTTTTGGGTATATACCCAGAAGTGGACATGCTGTGTCATGTGGTAATTTTATCTTTCACTTTTTGAGGATCAGCAGCATTTATTTTGCAGTGTAGAAAAGAATATAGTTTAGTGACCCATTAGATTGGGAAAAGATGAATTTAGAAACAAACATTTAACTGTAGCACTTCTCAGCCTTAACTAAAGCGTATTTGTGAATCTCTAAGGATAGTAGTTTATCGTAGGTACATTTCCCTATACCTGCTTGATCATATTACTGTTTTTCTTCTGTGGAACAGAATCTGGAACTGCCACTCTGGTCAGTACACATATCGAGGCTGAGTTCTAGAAATGTTACTTGTCCTATACCATAGGTATTTCAGGTCAGATTGGATCCCAGAACTTTACACTTCTGACTGCTAGCTAGGTGTCTGTAATACGTATAAATCATCTACCAAAGTGCCTGACACAGTTGTTTAGATTTTTTTGTTTTTGTTTTTGATTTTTGAGATAGGGTCTTGCTGTATAATTCAGTCTGTCCTTGAACTGGCTGTGTAGCCCAGGCTGGTCTTGAATTCATTATCATCCTGCCTCAGCTTCCCCAGACATGACAGTATCACAAACATGTGCCACCACACCAGGGTCACACTCAGTTGTTTTATAGCAATTATGCTACACTACCTCTGCCTCAGATTTTATAACTAGTTTGTGCCAAAGCCCATCTGTAAGCTCAGGTTCTTCATTTTCATATATCTCAGCCATGTTTGAGTACAAAACTTCACAAGTTTTGTGCTATACTCTTACCTGTGGGTATAGGGATTGTTTTATGGTGCAACAGCATCTGTGCTAGTAAGGGTAATAGGAAATTGTGAGGGTCTCCTTAGTTAATGAAGTTTGCCCAGTGGTCATGTACTACTTCATTTGTGCTGAGGCTGAAAGACCATGTATAGGTGGTAATGGTCAAGTGCACTGAAGTGATAGCATTTTATACCTCTTGTCTAGAAAAAGTGGCGCAGATAAGGGATATTATCTCTAGTTCTCTTCTGGTCTTTGAACATCTAGTTAGTAGCCTGATAGTGTCGGCACTGGTGTGTTCTCCAGACCCATTGTGGCCTGCCTTTGTCTTTCTGGCCTTAAAGTGGTAGCATAGTACAGATTTTCTCCAGTTTTATAGGTAGGATCTTAGCTAGGACCATAGGGCTTTGCAAGGTATTGTACCAAGTAGGCCAGAAACATTGCAGGTGTGGTGTAATTCAAGTGTAAGATTTTAATGATGGAGCATGATAACTGGGCCCCTTGCTCGTTGGCATCCAGATAGACCTCATTTAAAGGAGGAAGTGCACTCTTAAAACTTCTACCCCAGATCTGACACACCATGTACTTCTCTGTCTTACTTAGCACTTGCTTTAAAGTGCACTGAGCCTTCACGTGGGTTTTGGAGGTCTGGAGGGTGTAAGTGGGCATTGTCTGTCATTTTTCTAGAGAGTGTGTGGGAACTTACAGCGCCAAATCTTACACAAGACATGTTTTTAAAGTGGCATGGGATTTGTACCAGGAAGCATCTGAACCTCCCCATAGAAGTTGTACTGTTGTTTGGATGCTCATTGGGTGTTTTAGAACACAGATATGGTACATGAATTTTTTAGCTGTTGTCCAAACTGGAAGATAGCCTTTAAGGCTTATTTTGGTATAATTTTGGTCAGAAAAGATGCAGTTTGGTACGTACAAGATGTATATCACCTTTCAGAGCTGAAATTAGTTATAATGAGTTTG
This sequence comes from Fukomys damarensis, assembly GCF_012274545.1. Taxonomy (NCBI): domain Eukaryota; kingdom Metazoa; phylum Chordata; class Mammalia; order Rodentia; family Bathyergidae; genus Fukomys; species Fukomys damarensis. The sequence continues at coordinate 8,667,262 of NW_022900938.1, read as the reverse complement.
GCCTGCTAGGTGGCAGCAGCATACTTAGTCTTTATAAATGTGTTTTATAGGAACTGTGTGACTTACCCAAATCTTCACTGTAGTTCTGATTTTAGACGGCAGTTTTATGTTTGTCCATGGTCACAGTCTTATTTATTGGTTTTTCATAGGCCCACTTGATATCCACATTTGTCATTTTTTTGAGGCATTCAAGTGGATTTTATTACAAATAATTTTATTAGAATTTCAAAAGAATTATCAAACGTATCACAATAATAGAAAACCATAAGCTTCATAAGCAGGTAAAGTTTACAGTTTCCACATTGTAGCACCAAGTATTTGCTTATCCTTGAAAATATTAGCAGAGCATTTTATGGAATCCCCTCTCTTGCAGATCTTTGGGAAACCACATACAGTATACCTGTGTTTGTGTGTGAGCATACGGACACACCTGTGTGCAGCACATGGAGACGTGTACGTGTAGTCATTCCACATAGAGAGCAAGACTGTTATCAGGACCCAGAAGCTTCTCTCACGTCCCCTCCCAGTCAGTACTCCCCAGAGATAAGCCCCCTTCTGGCCTCTATCGACACAGACTAGTTCTGCCTGTTAATCCTGATACTTGATAACAAATGTACTATTAGTTACCTCGGACAAATTACCTAATGTAGAGGACTTAAGAGGGAAAAGGTTTATTTTGCTTTCCAGTGTCAAAGGTTCAATCCATGGTTGGCTGGCTCCAACGCAGAAACATGATGGCAGAGGAAATCTCCCTCAAGGCAGCCAGGAAGCAGAGTGGGAGGAAAAGAGCCAGAGAGAAAGGAAGGGCGGGAACTAGAGTGTCCCCTTTGAAATCCTGCCTCCAGTGCCCTGATACCTCTTACTACGCCCTTCCTAGCAGCATTTCTGCCGTGAACTCATCTGTAATTAGTACAATAGTGTTAGTGTCCTCATGAGCTCATTACGTTCCCAAAGCCCCACCTCTGAACACATGAGCCTTTGGGGAGACATTTTTTCATCTAAAGCCGTAGCATAGCATGTATTATTTTGTCACAAGAGTTTTTGCCGATGACTTATACTTGTATCTAACAGTTAGTGGTAGCTCACAGCTGTAATCCCAGCACTCTGGGAGACTGAGGCAGGAGGAGTGCAAGTTTGAGCCCAGCCCAGGCACCTTAGTGACTTAGTGAGACCCTGTCTCAAAATAAAAAGGGCCAGAAATGTAGCTTAATGTGAAGTCCCTGGATTCAATGCCCGTGTTGTAAAACGAACAAGAAAGGAAAGATAGAGCTGCAAAAGTCCCTGGTAGTAGGAATGGACCTTGGTGCACTGCTCGGATTCCCCACTAGAGGGCCACGGCTCCTGAGTGTCCGTGACTGAATGCTTATAGCCGACTTTGCCTTACTTCAGCTGGAGAGAGCTGCCTGACCAGGCCATGCAAGGCCACCGAAACCCAAAGACTGCTTGACAAGTGGCTGTTACGGCCCAGTCCCGGCTCAGGGTGGCTCTGCTCTGCCCCACAGCGCTCATTACGAGAGCACTCCCCAGTGAGCTTCCTGCTCGCTTCTCTGTGTCTCAGTGCACTTCCAGGCTCAGCCTCTCTACTGTGAAAATCTGTGGCTCATTCTCTTCACATTACTTGCTGGTGAGGAAACGGGGGCCTCATGAAACCAAATGCCAAGGCTTCTTTCCTCACCTTTAAAACAGTAATAACAATCCAGCTGTATTGTATTGTTTATTTCATAACTATTATGCACAGTGAAGGAAATGGAACATGAACGTTGTGACCTTCTCAGGGACAGTGTGTCCATGGCAAACCAAGAATTCAGTTTCAATTTCATTTCTCTCAGTACTTTATCACAGTATGTCACTTTCTTATTAGCGTGGTTAAATAGTTAAAAAGTTTAAAAATAACTTCGTGTTAAAATAATAAACTTTCCCAGGCTTGCATTGATAATCTCAGACAACATAAAGTGTCAGAGTCAAATTAAATATGTGAATACTCTGAATAGAATTTCAGAAATACGGAAAGTAATGTGTTTGTCTATAACGTTTAAAAAATAATTGTGTGATGCACAATGACCACTCAGTCAGTGGTGAACTAGACATATGGCTATTGTCCTCTGAGTTTATAATGGAGGTGAAAAACTTGTGTCATGTAGTAACATTGAAGCCGTTGGTGTAAGTGTGCTGCTCAGTCTGTGTTGATGCTGGTGTAGACAAACTAGCACTGACAATCACGACAGTACAACACAGTGAATTTCATATGACACATAGTAGTTAAGAGAGGCAATGAATGGCTGTTACTGGGTTATGTACTTACTAGTTTTTTGAGACAGGGTCTCACTACGTAGTTGAGACTGACCTGGAACTCACTATGTAGCCCAGGCTGGTCTCAAACTCACAGCGATCCTCCTGCCTCAGCCTCCCAAGTGCTGGGATTACAGGCGTGCACCACCATGCCCAGCTGTACTTACTGTTAATCAGTACTTTCTAGTGTACTCCTATTTCATTAAAAAATAATTTACTGTAAAGCACTATGCTATGTTACACCAACAGTGGCCCCATATATCTCATGTTCACCTTGTTTCTTGATTGTGTCAAGGGGCCAGTTGAATGATGGCCATTAGGTGGGTGTGGGTACACCTACTGGTGTTTGTGTGCATAATAATGATGTTGAAAGACCCTGTCTCAAAAAAAACAAAAACCTAGGAGGTAGTGAAAATAACTAGAGGTAGTGAAAAATGCTGTTTTGGCCTTCTGATAATAATTTTATAAAGACTTTTTTGTATAGGTTGTTCTATCACATAATAAGATACATATAGTAATGGACTTCCTTTTGAAGATGGTATTATAAACGTATTTTAAATTATATTTTTCCTTCCAGAGAAACATTTAAGAAACTTAAGCTTTCAGAACTAGATTTATTTAGTTTTTATTAAGTTTATTGGTACAATTTAAGTATACATTATGATCACATTCATTATTGGGAGAACTGGATTTAAATGGAGGTTAAATTGTACTTTTTTTTTTTTTTTTTTTTTTTC
>NW_022900938.1:8647441-8664163 GCF_012274545.1 Fukomys damarensis | reverse complement strand
GGCAGAGGAACCACTGAGCTAAATCCCCGGCCCAAGTTGTACCTTTGTTTAGGAGGAAGGTACAACTGTTTTGTTTTATTAAAATGAGAACAAACTGTGAATGTTGAAATCAGGAGCCTAGTTCTCAACTGTTTGAATAAGAGACTTGGCCAGATGTATGAAATAGACTTATTTAGAGAGTCATTTTCTTCTCATCTATAAAGTGAGGATGGTGATTTGAGGAGCAAGTGAAGTAATGCTCACTAAGGAGCCTTGAATATTGCTGTGTACCGTGTAGATGAAAATTGTTTCTGCTTTGAAAAGCAGTGGATTGCTGTGTCACGTAGGTGATGAAATGATGAGTCTTGTTTGTTCCCTTGTCAGCAAGCACTATTTCATCTCCATGTGCAAAGGTTACGCATAAGTCTCCACATTTTTGGGAAAATAGTTTCTGAGACTTCATAACCATAAGTATATTCCTTCCAGTTTTTATCAGAGGTCTTTATTTTATAGCATAAGTTCATTTTTTCCCATTAGAATTGAGTTATCATTTGTCCTATTTGATTCATGCTGTATTTGTTGATTTGTTCATCCTACATTTTAAAGTTGTTACCATTGGATAATATTCTGACCTATTAATTATACAGAATTTTGTGATAACACAGGCTCTATAGGCTTGTTACTGTTTATGTCACATTAAACCTCAGCGACGTGGGGGAGAAGAAAGAGAAGCTAACTTACTCTGTTTTGAAGATGGGATTGGGACTCCTTATTTGTGGCCCACATAGTTGTAAAGGGCATGGGGATATCCCTGGAATCATTCTGATGTTTCTGGGCCAAACAAATAACTGACTTGTTTTCCTCAGCGTAGGGTACCTTCTATGTCCTTTAGAGATGGTAGTAAATCCTTAGTCAGAAGAAGCATGGAAAGTTTTGAAGTTGCTGGGATATTATGGTTCCTACATGCAGCCTCCTCAAAGCCAAGACAACTGTGTTGGAAATAGTGGAGCTAGGGCCAGGATTTTCCTGTTGCCAGTCTCTGTGTAGTAGGGTAGTTCTAAAGTCAGAATACTCATACTGGAGTTTATCTGTGGTTAGGCAGGCGTACTCAACACAGAAAAGAGATGTTTTCTTCAGGCAAAAGCCTATATTTCACTCAGTCATAAAGACCACTAATCTGCATTTTCAGATTCATGTTTCTTTGCCCTTCTTCATCTAAAAATCAGCCCCTGGCTGGGGTGTAGCTTAGTGCTGGAGTTTGATTACCAGGACCAAAACATATTACAGAAGTCAGCCTTCTGATCATCCCCAAAGGCTTTGTTGTAATTACCCTAAATAAATTTTTGTAAAGATTTTTTGTCTGATTACTGAATTTTTAAATTTACTTTTTAATCCAAAATTGAGGAAAACTACTTTTCTGAAGTTTAAATGCCTTTATATAATTTTGTATTAGTACTGTAATTCCTTGAAATTAGGTTAGCTTTTATTAGCTGACTAGTTTATATAACCCATAATGAGGTCCTTTGGAGACTTCTGAAACTTCTCATTTTCAATACTTTTTTTTAAAAAAACACTTCTTGACATCACTGGATTTACTTACACAATTCCTCAAATGTCTCTTGTAGGAATCACCAGTAACAACAGTTTGTAATATTTGAGATTCTCCTGATGATGAAGTTAATGCATTCTAAACCCATGTCTAGTCCTAAAAAAGGTTTCGTGTCCAGGATATAGGGTGTTATGATGAAAGGAATCTTGGAATGCAATTGCAGCCGGGTGTGGTGGTGGACGCCTGTAATCCCAGCACTCGGGATGCTGAGGCAGGAGGATCGCTGTGAGTTCAAGACCAGCCTGGGCTACGTAGTGAGTTCCAGGTCAGTCTCAACTACATAGTGAGACCCTGTCTCAAAAACAAAAAAAGAAAGAAAGAAAAGAAATGCAATTGCTTCCTCTGAGGAACATACCGTGTTTCGTGAGTTTGTGAAATATGCATATTTCCTCTCACCACTTTCAGTTGTGAATGCAAAGCATCTCCCATCTAGGTCAATTTTCAGAATGCCCTAAGGATTGTAACTTAAAGCAGTTTTGTATTGGAAAATGTATTATGTTCATTTTAACTTTTAAACAAAGTCCTATTTCTTTTTCTTTTGGGGGGCGGGTACTGGGGATTGAACCCAGGGCCTGTTCACTGAGGTACACACATCCCCGGCCCTCCCTTTCTTTGACACAAGGTTTACTGCGTGGCCCAGGCTGGGCTCTTAAATTGGGACCTTGCTACCCCAGTCTCTCAGAGTGCTGGGATTATAGGCACCCTGGTCTCATTTCACTTTATTCATGTACTCGGGAATAAATTTACTACCCATTAATATGTTTTAAAAGAATGAATAAGTTACTATCTTACAGACTGCTTTGAAGCAGTTAAAGAAAAATGTCAAGTAACTTTATGAAATAAGAGATCACCTTCATCTTCTCATCACTCCCCCAGAGATGATAGTGTAATTATTTATTCAGACCGCCCAGAAGCCACTGGCAGAGTTCGTCCTGGAACTAAGAGTTCCAGAGCTGCCTTGCTCAGTTACACCGACTTGAGGTCAGGTGGCCAGCTCTTTAGATAATAGAGGTAAAATTCAGTTGACCTTGGAATTTTGGAGTTGTTGCTTAAATGTAGAATTGCTTTAAAGGGACAGTTGTGGAATGATTAAATCTCAGGAAAGAGAGTGTCTGGTCATTTCTGTCTTCTTTGTTTTGGATTGTACTTCACCAGAGGAAATCATTAATGGATACGTTACAGTTGGGAAGTAGCAGGGAAGATTAAAATTAGTTACCAGGAAGACATTTTGAATTATACTGTTCTCAGACCGTGGAATGTATTTTGGAAGAAGTAGAGTAGTCATTTAAGAGCACACAGAAGTTCACAACTTTTAGATACAGTTTTTTTTTTTTTTTTTTCCACAGAAATAGCAGCTTGACCCAGTGCCCTTACTAGGGTTTCTATGGACTTCACTCAGACTGTAACAGGCTCTACCAGCACTTTGAGCTGGAAAAGCCAGATTTTGGAGGTGGTTCTGGTATTGTTACTGAGTGCCCCACGTGTTCCACAGAGCCATGTGACGCTTGGTGAGGACAGAGTGACAGAACTGGCAAATGTACATGAAAGGGGCCCAGTGAGTTCCATCAGAGGAGGATCTTTGTGTTTCTCCATTTTGAGACATGTTTAGGATATTCAGCTCTGCCGAGTCCAAGGATGACCAAACAGGATTACAGTCAAGTCTGGGTCACTCTTGCTTGCTGTGTGTGGGCCTCCCTTCTTCCCAGTCCCCTTTGCTGTCCTTGAGGCAGCATCCCCACTCCTGCCCTTGTCCTTGTGACACAGGTGTGATTTACTCATCTTACATTTTCCTGCTATCTTGCAAGGATGAGGGTAGCTCAAATGAGTACACATGCTCTTAAATTCATATGGCTAACCTCTGAGGAAATAGTTTCTTTCATTCTTTCTTTTTTCAATTTTTGCAGTATTTGGGAATGGAACCCAGGGTCTTTGCATGGAGCTGCATCCCTATCCCTTTTTATTTTTGAGAGAGAGTCTCAATAAGTTGGAACATTGCCTGGGCGGGATTCGAACTTGTGATCCTTTTGCATTAGCCTTCTAGAATGCTGGGATTAGAGGCATGTGCTACTTCTATACCCAGCTAGGAAATATTTGCATAATGAATGAATTTCTCCCTCTTTTAATGCTCAAGTTTTTCTTTTAATTAATACAAAATTTACACTTAATGGGTTTAAACGTGAGCTTAAGAAAATTTGCCATAAAATATATATATGTATATTTTTAACTACTTGATCCATAAACTTAAAGTACAAAAGTACAGCTTTACACAAGATGTAACAGGGGGTGGGAATGATCAGTTTACCTAAGGGTTATTCTTTTGTCCACAATTTATGGAAATGTGTTAAAACACAGATTTCGTAAATGCAGATGAAATATTTGCTTTTACATATGTAAATCATATAGTATGTATACAATTGCCATTTCAAGTATATTGGTTTGTTTTTGTGTGTTTTACTTAAAATACTGAAAAATCAATAATTTGCAACAAAATGTATAAGCTGCTTTATTTACTGGTGTAACTCTAAAATTCTTCAAGAGAAGTGGTCTTAAGAATTATCAAGTAAGTTTTTTTTTATATTAAGTAAGTATGTTATTATTACCAGTATTTAAAATCTAATTTGGTAGTGAACCTATTGCAATATCTAAAATGATAATTGTACTAGATTATTTTTTATTTCCAGGTTTTAATTACAACAAGGACAGCTGCTGATAATTTTAGCACCCAATATGTTTTAGATGGCAGTGGCCACATAGTTTCTCAAAAACCGTCACATCTTGGTCAAGGTAAGAGAGTAGCTTTATAGCAGTATTTATCTTTTCTGTCTAGTTTGTTTTAAAAAAATGATGTTTCTCTGAATTGGGATGTATTATTTTAGACCTGGTAAAATCTGATTATTTTAAAGTGAATGTTCAGCCTTTGGTTATGAACCTCTCAGATACTCAGAGGGGTTATGTTAGAGACTGTGCATAACGCTGCTTGAATTACTCTGCAAAAACTATAAGAGAATTTATTTTCCTGTTGCTGGGTTGTCTCTGTCATCTTGAAATATGAAGGACAGTATTCTATTGAAACACCTGAAACATCACTGAGTTGTTTTTTTTTTTTTTTTTGGTACCGGGGATCAAACTCAGGTCCTTGTGCTTGCGAGGCAGATGGCGGAACCACTGAGCTAAATGCCCAGCCCACATCACTGACTTTTGACAGTGGTAATAAACCACAGTATTAAGATGATATGATTATGTAATAATTTAAAATGTCTTTCTTAATGGAAAATTTCAAACATGCATAAGTAGACAGCATAATATTGCAAGGCTGTTTCAACAATTGTCAACTTCTTGATAAGAATCTTTCTTCTTCTAATACCCTAACATATCTTCTTTCTTTGTGTATTATTTTGAGGAGAATAAGTGTGTTAGTTGTTCCTACCTACAGTGTAATTCTTAAGTGTCTTATATGTAATTTGTTACATTTTATTATAAAGTCCTGTCTAATTTTGTGTTTCCTCATTATAATTTATTGAATTTATTTTTCCTGTGGTTTCTTCCTTCCAGTTGAAGCATTAAATTATTAGATTTATTTTTTTGCAAATACTTCTTTGTTGAATATATTTTCTGATACCTTAATTCTTACGTCACTGTGCTCACTCTTATAAAACCTCAGCATAGTTATGATTAGGGACTATGTTTCCTAAAAAATATACTAGTTCTTTCCTCATTCTGATAATGAAAATGAGTTCATTTAGTTTGATATATAATAATAAATATTATACACATTTTAATTAAAATTGAGTGTAATCTTTTACTATATGTTGAACATTAGGACAGAGGCTTTTTAAAAAAAAAAAAAATGATTCCTCTCAGGAAATGCTCTGACCCTGGGTTTTAGGAGTTCAAATTAGGAAACCATTAGGAGTAGCCGTCTAATAGAGAGCTTTGAAGTAATCTAGCCACCTTATAAAACTTAAAAAGTGTTCTCATCTTAGTAGTAACTGGTCTAATCCGCATGGCCAGTGGTTCTGCATCATGCATACTTCTCATGCTTTTCTGTATTCGTCTCCATGGGAACTATGTAATAACAATCCTTTAAATATGGACTCCATCTGATCTTTGCCCTTTTGCTGGTTGATTTGTCTTTCCCCTGCTGACTTCAGTTTTGTACCTTTAGTAAATGAGACTTGCTGTGCATAGTAAGGAATTTTTATAGTCAGTAAATGAACCTTATTTTCTTTAGCCTGTTCTTTTATCTTAAGAAATAAACATACTTGAAAGGTAAATAGCTACAGAACTGGCAATTGCCTTTCATAATTCATTTTTTCATCTAATTACATTTGATTGGTTAGGAAACAACCAAAAGTCTTAATTTAAGTTATCCTAGGTGGGCATATAAAAATCCGCAAACACTTTCAAAGCCTTTTACGTTTATGTTGCTTAGTGCTAGTGGTTTTTGAGTGATTGACTCACAGACTCACATTTCACCAGCTGTCCTTAGCTTCCATTTAAATGTTTTCTGTGTAAGATAAAACTACAGTTCAGCTATCCTAATTTATACCTGTGCGTTTAGGGTTCCTGCGGATGAGTTTCTGCTGCCGTGCGAACATCCGTGCTTAGCACTCTTCATATAGTCTGATAGGGAGACACCTACGGATAGCATAACTGTAGGTGCACAGCAGCTTACATTGGAACACTTATTACTCCTTTAAAAACATTGAAAGATGTTTAAAAACTAATTCATGAGAAGCTCTACTTCTGGTTTTTCTGGGTATAGGTATCCTTTAAGGAATTATGCCATTTAAAGTAGTTTATGTATTTAACGCAATGTCATTCTTACTGGTTTTACCTTCCATTTGCTTCTATTTTAGAACACTGTACCTGATTTTTTAAACTGACCAGAAATATAGAAATGTCTCTAGCTTTTAAATTCTTTTACTAAGAATGCTGACTAAATTATTTTAGTCATATTTTTTGTATCACCACTTCTATTTCCTGTACCCTAATCACTAGTAATCTTCTTATTTGATTTACCCTCCTAGATGCCTCCCTTCCCCCCCAGTTCTTCTGCCTTGGGAAATTCTCAGGTATTGAAAGTAGTGTATTTAAAGTATTGTGATCAGGATGTTCCTTTTCCAACCATATTATTAGAGTAGGGCATCATGTTCTGTATGAATTCCTACTGTGTATGATTGTGCATGTATTAAAAGATCTTTTTATCTTAATTGAAGAGTAGAACTTTATTAGTTTAAGAATACTTTCTGGTATATTCAGACATCCACACATTTACATGAGGCGTATAAATAGTTGCCTTTATGAGTGGCATAACATAGGGTTGTGTGAAAATATAACAGGGAGCTTATTTTAGGAATGCAGTTTAATCCAGTCTTTAAAGAATGTGCTAAAGTTAGAGAGCTGAGCAGTTCTCTTGTAAAATAGGATAGTATACTGGGCCTTCTCACCACTGGCCAGTATTACTTGGTATTTTGAGGGATACACATTTCATTCGGACTCAGAAAAATCTTTTCCATCAGTAAGTTTTATTCAGAGATATAATTTGCTTATTAATAATTCTTAATTTACTCTGAGAATATTTTTAAGATTTTGAGATAATATGGTCTTTGAGATATAACACATTTAAAAATCCAGATTTTTTTCCCACTTTTATAAGTGCTTCTCTATTTTGTCCCACTGATTTCTCCTTGCCTGCCTTTTTTTTCTATCCGTTCGTAGCTACAGTAGATGACATCAGACTAGTGATGAGCCCTCTAGGATGAGTAAATAAATAATGACAAAAAAGTGAAGCCACTAAATGCCTTGAGGGAAATTAGCAAGTTTTTTTTGTTGTTGTTGTTTTGTTTTTCAGAAAATAGGACAGTTGAGTTTAAAGATAATAGGTAAGAAAGCATAGGGATGTAACTTTCCAGTGAGAAGAATGATGGATATAGAAGGACTGTTAGGGTATCTGTTGGGGCACAAGTCTGTCATCCCAGGGGTCTGGGTGCTGAGGCAGGAAATGACAAGTTCAAGGGCAGTGTAGACTACATATTGAGACTGTGGCTCAAAAAAATGAAAAAGAAGATAAAGGAGAAGGGGGAGGGGGAGGGGGAGAAGGAAGAGAGCTGAATGTGGTGGTGAAGCCTGCAATCCTAGCCACTGTGGAGGCTGAGTCAGGAGGATTGCATGTGTGAGGCCATTCTGGCAACTTAGCAAGACTCAGACTGAAAATAAAAATAAAAAGGGCTGGGGACATAGCTCAGTGGTAGGGTTCCCCTTCCCCTCGGTTCCATTCCCCATACCAAAGAAGAGGAGGAGACCATTGTTTCATTGCTCTCTGTAGCAATGAAGGAACAACTCCATAACTTAAACGATTTTGTATTTTTCTTTAAACTTGTTGAAGTACAGTGTTCTCAGACAAATTTAAATGAACTAAGTTCAAGAGTTTTAGGTAAAAAGTGGCTGGCAGCGATTTGTATCTGTGGAAGCATTAATTGCATCAGAAGGCATAGGTGGACAAAGAAGGAAGCGTGCCTGACATAAGGGATCTTGTCTGGCAGTGTGATAAACTAGCTGAATTCTGGAAGGTCTCTTGGACTGACGTGACTCATGGATGTGAGATTCCCAAACAGAGCTAGTTCGCCTGACTCACCAAATTTCATCAGGACTTTTGCTGAGTAAGCAGTGATGAATAAAGTTGGGGCTGAGCCAGTAAAGAAAGATCTTAAAGGTTTGCTGGAGCAACAGGGCTGATTCTGTCCTGAAGACATTGGAGACTAAAGATGAACTGGAATGAAATAAAAGGGCAGCTCAGCTCCAACCCAAACTCACGATTAGATTGAAGAAGCATGCTCTTTACTTGCTTGACAGGAGACAAAGAACTTCCTTTGGGGGAAAATATGTTCTTCTTTAGTATCTGTTGTTCTTCATATACAATGACAAAAATAAAACTTTGGAGGTACATGCAGGAAGGAACATGAGATGCATAGAGGAAAAAAAACAATAAGGAAACTCACAGGTGAAACCAATTTTGAACTGATAGGCAACAGCTTTAAATACTACATTAAAGAATTTTGAAAAATGATCAAAATCTTTAAGGAAATGGAGAATTTCATTAGATAAATGGAAACTAAAATCTAAAACTGTAGGAGTACTCTAAATAATTGATTGGATGGATGCTGTAGTTTAGATCTAGAATACCTCTGAGCGATCTCTGTGTTAAAGTCTCAGTCTCCAGTGGGAGATCTTCTATTCTTTGGGGACATGCCCTCAAAAGGGATATTGGGGTGCATTTCCTCCTGGTCTCTGCTTACACCCTGCTGGTGAGCAGTGCCTCTGGCCAGATGCTCCTCCCTAGGTGTAAGAGGTTCCTACTCTGCTTCATTAGAATCTCAAAAGCAACAGGAACAACTGACCCTGGCCTGAAAACTGCAAAATTGTGACAATATAAATCTTTTAAAATACATTATTTCACATACTTTGTTACAGCAGTGGAAAACTAACACAAAACCTTGAGAAGTGGGTTGTTGCTATTACTATGCATGATGGTGGAGAGAAACCTTTGGAAGTAGTTCACAAGAGAAATTAGAAAAATGTTGGGGGATCAGGCTGGAAGAAAAACCTGGAGTGCTGTTAGCAGAGCTTACTGTATGATTCTTGTGAGGAGTCAGAAATGGAGACAGGAAAAGTTATACTGAAAATTTTTATGTAGTAGAAATACATACTGGGGATTAGACTAGAGAGTACCCTGATAAGGAATTTAATTGTATTATATCCATGCCCCGAGATGGTAGGAGACTAAGTTTAAGGGTGTTGGATTAGTTTATGTGGCTGAGGATATTTCAAGGCAGCATAAAGTTCAGGCAGCAGCATGAGGGTGACAGCCACCTTTTAACCCGATTTCACAGTAAGAATTAGCAAAGGGGAGAGAAGCAGGAAGATTGGGAAAATTTGCAGTTTCGCTCAGAAGTACATGTAAAGTTTTGGCCAGGAAGATATGGTTGCTAGAGAGATCAGCACTGATAAAAAATAACCAAGAGCTTTGTATCAGGACAATAGCCAGGATACTTAGAGAGAATGTTAAAAATCAGCAAAGCAGCAGCTATCACAAAGTCAAATATGTGGAAATGAAAATCTGTTTCAAAGAATGTCCAGGACTGAGTGTTTTTGAGAAGAGTGCCTTACGATGCCCTTCCTAACCATGATTGCTCAAACCAGCAAAGCACACAGAAGCCACTACACCAGTGGTTCAGGTGGGCCCCAGGATATCTTGGCATTAGCCACGTGATGCTAATTTTGCAAGCATGAAGGATGCAGAATTACAGGATTATGGAGGATTCAACTGAGTTTTCAGAGGAAAGCTTTTTTTTTTTTTTTTTTTCCTTCAGTCCCAGGGATCAAACTCAGTTCCTTGTGTTGTGAGGCAGGAGATGGCACCACTGAGCTAAATCCCCAGCCCTCAGATGAAAGCTTTGGGAGACCAGGTAGTATGTGGAAGGGTCATAGTCCCTATAAGCAGCCTCAGACAGGGTGGTGATAGGTAGTGAAGCTGAGAGAGTGGAACTAAAGTTGCAAGGGAAATCCCAGGAAATTCAAGGTGCCAGGAATGTATAATGTTATTTTGAAAGGAAGGCAAACAACGTTTTTTCAAATAGTGATGATTCTAAAAGGAAATGAAACATATTTTCAGTTTAGAAGAAGCAGCCTGTCTTACATACTTTCCCATTGTTCAGACACAATACCTGGGACAGCTTAAAGGAAAGGTTTATTTTATCTCACAGTTAACAATCTGTGGTCAGCTGGCTCCAAGGCAGAAGTCATGGCAGAAGAATAGAGTGAAAGAAAAGCTGCTGACATCGTGGTAGTCACCAAAGCAGAAAGACAGGGGAGAAGCGGGGGCTGGAGATATACCATTCCAGGTCACACACCCCCAGTGACCCATCTCTTTCTACCAGGTGCCACCTCCCAACAGCAGGTCAGCTGTATGATTCAGTCACCTTCCCAAAACCCCACCTATGAGTGCATGCCTTTGGGGGTTACTCTTCATCCAAACCATAACATTCTACACCTGGCACCCAAAAGACTCATGTGCATTTCTTTTTTTTTTTTTTTGGTACCAGGGATCGAACTCAGGTCCTTGTGCTTGCAAGGCACCGAACCACTGAGCTAAATCCCCAGCACTTTTTTTTTTTTTAAGCAAAACATTTATTGGTACATTTTAGATAAGCATAATGATAACATTCATCATAGAGAATTTGTACCTGTACGTAATGCATCTTGCTTCTTTTTTGTGCATTTCTTTATGCAAGATGCATTTAGTCTTGTCTCTTAAGAGTAAAGTTGCTGAAGAGTCCAAAGTTTCCTTTAAGACTCGAGGCAAAAACTCTTAGAGATAAGCCCTTGTAAAACATCAGAGTGAAGGTTAAACTGTTCTGACATATCACGGCACAGGGTAAACATTCCCATTCTGAAAAGGGATGCACAGGAATGGGACCAAAGCAAGACGGAAACTCAGCAGTGCAAACACTAAATCTTTTAGCTCTGTGTCCAGAACCCCAGGGCAAAATGTGAGCTCCAAAGGACTTTGGTGGCCCCAGCGCTGTTGTACCCTCATGACTTCTTTTGGGGTGGCTCCACTCATTGCATGTGGCTTTCCTCAGACTTCCATGTTCCTGGCTTCTCCAGCTTCTGGGGTTTCCATAGCATCTTCAGCTTCACTCTCACAGTTTCACTCAGTGACCTTTCGGGGACACACTGCTGGCCTCCCAGGACTTTCTCAGATCTAGAAAGAAGCCTCCCTGACCGCACAACTCTAGCATTCTGTGTGCCTGTAGAACCAATACCACATGGATAACCCTAAGGTCTCATGCCAGCTCAGGCAGTATCCAGGCCCACTTGAATCGTGGCTGCAGAGACCTCTGAGTGCCCAGCTATCTGTGGAACAAATGCTGGCAAGTCAGGACAGCCTGATGAAGCAGGATGCCCCAGAGCTCTCATTTTAAATGAAAGCTTTGCAGCTTTGTACTCTTAAGCCTGGAATTGCAGATTTCTGTAATTCCCTCATTGCATCTTTTTTAGTGTCCTGATGCAAAGTACTTCGCTTCTTTTTAGTGTTAATCTTTTTAGCAACCAAACTTTTTTGAGCCAAAATTTGAGCCCTGGTTTTGTAGGCTACTCCTTTGTGGCCAGCAGCAAAAATTTTCAAGTTATTCAACTTGGCTCTTTGCTCCTGCTTCTTACAGTATATCTTGCTAAAAGCCATAAATAGTACCTATGCTTTATCCCGAACTCAGGGCTTCCTTGACATTTCCTCCACCAGATTGATTAGTCTACCATCCTTAATCTCTACCGCTCATAAAATCTCTGTATATGAGCAAAATGTAGACAAATTTTCTGCTGTAGTGTAACAGACATGGTCTTGAGTCCAGCTGCCAATGCAGTCCTTTTATCCATCTGAAACCTCCTGAGCCTGATCTTTACCATCTGCATTTTTCTCAGTATTCTGGTCTCCTGAGCTCTAATCAGAATCTTTCATCAAGTTTGGTTTATGGTATTGTAGGGCTCTCTAGCTGGCATCTCTAAACCTTTCCAAACTCTTTGTAAAGGCTTCTAAATCACACTGTTAAGTATAGTTGTGGCATTGACCCTACTCTTGGTACCAAAACCTATCTCAGATACTTATTCATTGCTAAGATCAATACTGAACATCCACAACTTAAAGGAGGAGAGGTTTATTTTGGCTCTTAGGTAATGCTGACTCATAGGTTCATGATAAGCTGGTTCCAGGGCAGAACAGCATGGCAGAGGGCTGTAATGGAGGAAGAATATGATATGCTGGTTTCATAGCATTCAGGAAGCAGAGAGAAGGGAGGAGCAAAGGAGAGAGAAATCCAGATCATGCCAGGGTGACTGGCCCAAGAAGTCCACTGTGTCACCCCCATGATTGAGTCACCTTCCAAATCGCCACCTGTGAGCTCATGAGGCCTGTGGGGGACATTCTTGTTCTGAATGATAACACAGTTCTTGATAGGGTATTTAGGGATGGGTCTCTAGAATTATGATATTTAGATCAGGATTTGAATGGTTGTTCAAGGAGTTAGTCATCCAAAGGGTGGGTAGAAGGTGCCAGGGCCCTGAGGTATAATCAGATTGATGTGCCAAAGAAACCCAAGAAAAATTGACAGAAGAGGATGTAGCCATAGGCTAGGTATGCACAGCCCTGCAAACTCTATTCCTCTCTTGTCCCACCTTTTTTCCCTTTAGCTGTGTAATTAATAATCATTTAAAATATTGATTCCTGAGCAATTGTGCCTCATTATATCTTTTGTGTCATGAATCCTGATTTAATGGTTATTTTGCAGATCTCATCTCCTGTTTATATTCCACTTTCAGGATTCTTTGCTCACCAGATTTCTTTTCTTTTCTTCTCTTATCCCGAAATCTCTATTTTGATGTAATTGTCATTTGGTTAGAGTTCATATTCAAATGTACTAGCATGACACACTTCTAAATCTTTGCATGTCCAAAAATGTCTTCATTTTGCTCTTAGCTGTATCTTAACTAGGTGTAGGTTAACTTCACCTTAAAAATGTATAGATTATCTTCTAGTGTTGTAGAGAAAAAATTTTATGGTAGTCTTTCCTTATAAGAAACTTACTTGTTTGTTTTTTCTGTTTGCAAGCTTGTAAACATTTTTTTGTTTTGTTGAATTTTTGGGATTTTCAGGGGAAAATGGTTTCTTTTGTTTAAAGAATATTCCTTGTAAAAATAAGCTCTTGAAATATATACTCAAACTTTAAATTCTAGAAAATATTTCTTAATTATTATCTTCATTTGTATTTTCTTCCTCTTGGAACTCCTGATTTGATGCTAGGGTTTATAAGTCTTGCATCCGCATAGGAATTTCTTTATGTCTTTGTCCACTGCTGCAAGCAGTAGGACCCATTGTATAGTGAATTTTAGCCTTTTTAACTCTGCTTCACAGTAAAAAATACATAATACATAGCAGCTCAGTTCACATAGATCACAATAAAAATTTCATGCAACCATAAAATGTGATGCTCCATATTCTAGCCTAGTTTATTCTTTTTATTCTATTTTATCTTTTTTTTCCCATTAAGTTTATTGGTACATTTAAGGCAAACACTACAGTTACATTTATCATTGGGATCTTGTACCTTTACATGATGGATCTTGGTTCTTGTTTTTCCCCATTCCCCACCCTCCCTTCACCTGCTTCATTCTTCCCTATTTACAAAGACTTTGTTTCCATTTTTTCCTTTTTTCATATTTTTTCTTTATCTTTTAAAAAGGTGTGAGTTTCTGTACACTAAATGAGTGATTCTCAACCACGGGCAGCTTCCCCTGAAGCAATTAACAATATTTGAGGATATTTTCGATTATTATGACTAATGCCACCAGTACTGAGTGGGAAAAAGCCAAAAATGCTGCTAAACATTTGATGATATACAGGACAGTCCCCAGCAACAAATTTATCTGGTCCAACATTTGTGTTGTAGTGCCAAGATCGAGAAACCCTACACTAATGAAGATTTTCACTTTTAAAAAGAGTTGAAAATCTTCGCAGTGGCGGGATCAGGTGCAGGGGGGCAAGATCACATGGTAGGCAGGACAGGTGACCAGAGACTGTGGAGGGGACAAGCTTGCTTGAGGCCTCAGGAGAGCACTGTAACTCCTCCTCAGGCAGTGCCCCAGTGACTAGGCCAGTAGGCTCTACCACTCACACGGCCACATTGAGGGCCAGTCCTCCAGCACAGGAATACTTGGAGGACCAACCATATCCAAACTGTGTCCTACCCTAACCTCCTGGGTCCTGTCTGTCCTACAACACAAAATATAATCTTTCTATCCCCTGTATTCCCCTAAATCTTATCCAGCTTCACTCAAAAGTCCAGAATCTTATCCAAGACTCAAGATTTTATTTCTGTAACAACAGAAAACAGACTAATGCAGTTGATACCTAGGAGCAGGTCACTGCTTTAACTATGCCTGAAAACAAGCATCGTAGCTGTTAGCCTGAAAAATCAAAAAACAAGTTCCATTCTTCTAAGATACAGTGGTGGGACAGAGATAGGGAAAACAGAAGAAATGGGCAAGTAGAAAAGAGTAATTTGCTTAAAACTGTCAAGACCCCATGACTTGTATTCTATCCACACACAAAATCACCATATACGTGCCACCAAGGTCTTCTGTTGTCATGTGTGGTGCCTGGGTCCACCTGAACTATGTCCTGCAGCTATGAAGCATTTCTGCAGCAAACAGAGAGTAGAATCCCACGGCAGCCTCCAACAGTGAGTCTCTGCTGAGCTCCCTGGACTCTGACCCTGAAACAACTTTGCACTTTTAGGTCTCTGGGTATATGAAATTTCTTCTGCCACCTACGCATAGTGGTGTGGGTATGAACTGTAATCTCAGCCGTTCAGGAGGCACAGGTAGGAGGAACACAGGATCCAGGTCAACTTGGGCAAATTAGTGAGATCCTATCTCAAAATCAGAAATTAAAAGGGCTGGGATGTAGTTCAATGATGGAGTATGTCTGTGTTCAATTCCCAGCACCAAAAATGAAAAAAGAAATTTTCTTCTGCCTGAAAATGAGTCCATCATTCTTGCAGCTGGCCTTCCATAAAGTGAACACAGAGTATACAAGTTTTTTACAGTGATGTTATGTGGGTGACTTTTATTCTAATTTCCAGTAGAATCCCCAATTTCTTCTAGGACTAGTTTACTCTTCTCGTCTTTTGAGTCATATCCAGAATTGCTTCGATGTTCTGCTTACAGCAGTCTAGGCTTTTTCTAGACTGTTCTCCAGACTCTTTCCCCTGCCTATTACCCACATCCCAAACTGCTTTCACCTTTTTAGGCTGAGTGATAGCACTGCTCTGCCCCTTGGTATCAACTGTATTAGTCTGTTTTCTGTTGCTGCAAAAATACAGTCTGAGGCTAGAAAATGTATAAAGAAGATAGTTAATTTATTTCACAGTCTAGGAGGTTCCTGTGGGGAGGGTCTCGTGGTGGAGGGCATCATGATAGTGGAGGGATCACAACAGCAAGACGTGCAGCAGAGACCTAATTTGGTGTTTTGTTTGTTTTTTAACTCTTCAGTGCACGGTTTTCATTTCTGCTTATATATTCATTCTAATCACATAGGGAGATTGATTTAACAAGTCTGAGATTTGCTGGTGACGAGTAGCTTAAAAACATATTTTGAAAAACAAACAGTGAAGTGGTACACACCCGTGATCCCAGCATGAAGGAGGCTAAGGCAGGAGGATTGCTGTGAGTTCAAGGCCAGCCTGAATTTCATAGCCAGAGCTTGTCTCACATAGCCAAGAAAAGATAAGACAAGATGCATACCTATCGCATATGGCCATGACAAACATCTAGTTTTAATTTCATGTAATTTTATCTTTTTAAATGAAAGCTACTTGTTAACCTAATTATTAACAAGTGTAATTTTTGTTTAGCTTTTTAGTTTAATTATTTTGTTTAATTGTCCTTTGTTTTGAATGTTTGTTGTTGAAGATGGGTAAGTAAAACCAACTTACTGGATATTAATTCAGGTAAAATTTTAATGGTATAATTAAGGTTATTACATATGTTGTGGATTCTTGTACCACCGTAGATTGTAAAGTATAGAATAAGAATCTCCAGGTAGTTTGAATATCAGCAGATTTCTTAACCTGCATTCGAAACATGGCATACTGGCAGTGAGGCAGGAGTATCACAAGTTCAAGGCAACCTGAAAAACTTAGCAAGACCCTGTCTCAAAATAAAATAAGAAAAAGGGCTGGTTCAAATAAACAACTTAACGATGAAACTTAGACTCCTAGAAAAACAAGAGCAAGAAAAACCCAAAGCTCGAACAAGAGAGGAAATTATAAAGATCCGAGCAGAAATCAATGCAATTGAAATTAAGAAAACGATACAAAAAATAAATGAAACAAAGAGCTGGTTTTTTGAAAGAATAAATAAAATTGACAAACCCTTAGCTAATCTTATCAAAAAAAGGAAAGAAAAGGCTCAGATCCATGCAATTAGGAATGAAAAAGGCGAAGTCACAACAGATCCGAAAGAAATCCAGAGGATCATGAACACCTACTTTGAGAACCTGTACTCTAATAAAATGGAAA
>NW_022900938.1:8638419-8644319 GCF_012274545.1 Fukomys damarensis | reverse complement strand
CAACAAACTCAATAAAAAAAAAAAAAGAAAAGAAAAAGAAAAAGGGCTGGAAATGTAGCTCAGTGGTAGAATATTTGCCTAGTCTGAATGAAGCCCTGGGTTTAATCCCTAGTACCAGAAAAAAAAAAAAGATACTGCCTTCTAGTGAGCACATGTTTCTCTGCACTGGTAGAAATAAAATTATTCTGGCTTAGACTGCATACTTAACAGGTTACAGTTAGAGTCTAGCAGGGGATCAGAATAAGTTAGTAAAAATGAGCTTTCCTTTTTAGTGCTAGTAGAAAGGGTTCCTTACTGACTGGATTGAATGTGAATTTGAAGATCTCTAAAATTTCTTCCAAGTCTAAATATTCTTTTATCTGCCAACAGGTACAACTGTAACTGCTTTAAGATTATTTAAGAATCTGCCTGTAAGAAAGCAGTTTTATTCAACTGCTAAAAAATGTAAAGATGAACTCAAAAAGGTCCAGGATCTCCTCATGAGCTATGGTATCCTTAAACCCGACTTAAGGATTGTTTTTGTGCATAATAAGGTGAGCATTATTATATTTGATAAGCTTATTTTGGTATATGATATAATAAGGGAACAATGTATTTTAACCAGATCAGTTAGATATGACGACTAGAAACCCCTGCCCCGGGATTATTTGCAGAAAACCTAATCATCAGGGTGGATCTAGGACCTAGAGCCTTTGGAGGTGATTGGATCATAGGAGCAGAGTCTTCATGAGCAGCATCAGTGCCCTTAGAGCTGCCTTCTCTTCTGCCATCTGAGGACACACGAGAAAGTGCCACTTGTGAACCAGAAATTTAATCCTTACCAGACAGCAAGTCTGCTGGTGCCTTGATCTTGAATTTCCTAGCCTCCAGATCTATGAGAAGTAAATTTAGGTTGTTTATGAGATACCCAGTTTATGATACTTTGTTACAGCAGCCCAGAGACAATCTGTGCAGCCTTTTTTCAAGAATTTAGTCCACATTTGTTTAGTTTTATCTTCATTAATAAAGAACATTGGTAATTAATCATGTAGTACCTATATAAAGTCTGATTTTACCTGTATTTCTTAATATCTAAGATCAGTGGTTCTCCTAAAGGACTTTTTTATGCAAGAAATGCTTGTGTGGTGCCTTTCATCAAATGCAATAATAGATTCTGAAAATAGGAAGATGAGTGAGGGTTGTTTTATTCCTTTAAAGAGTTCACAATTTGGGCAACATTCTTCACCTTTTACACTTTTTCTTTGGAAGACCTTGGTTGATTTCAAGACCCCTCTACCTCATTTCTTCCTCTTTTCAGAGCAAGGCTGTTAAGGAAAGGGATTCATGTTATTTGTGTGCAATGCCAGGGTCACCACTAGGGGCATTCATTACTCTCCTGTAGTCTTCCCAGTAACAACCAAGGGAAGTAGGCCTTAGGTCAGTGTTGTAGTTGTGCCCTGAACTGAACTCAGAGGTTTAACATTTTATTTAGAATTTCACAGTTGTTGAGGTGACATTTGAAACTTCACATGCCTTGGAGAGTACAGGTTCTTTACACTGTACTGTTGTTTTCCCATTTTAATACTACATTAAATTTATATCCTTTTTTTCAGATTTCAGAATACTTAGAATAACTTTGTGAGCTAAACACTATTATCTCTGTATGAGGAACTTGAAGCTCAGAGCAATCAAAAATATGGAAAATTTTCATATTCTTTAGTAAGTTATAGTACTTAGGTCAGAACCTATTTTAATTGTTTTCTTTCTACTCCATGTGTTACTTATTAAGAAAATTCTTCTAGCTGAGCATGATGGTACACACCTATAATCCCAGCCCTTGGAAGGCTGAGGCAGGAGGACTTCTGCAGGTTCAAGGCCAACCTGAGATATGTAGTAAGCTCAAGGCCAGCCTGGACTATAAAGCAAGACCCTGTCTCAAAAAAAAAAAATCTTCTATTGTCAAGCGATGGTGAAATGTTTACAATCAAAATCTTTGGGGGCCAGGGATTTAGCTCAGTGGTTCAGTGGCCTGCCTCGCAAGCGCAAGGACCCGAGTTCAATCCCCGGTACCAAAAAAAAAAAAAAAATCTTTGGTTCTCTTAAAGAAGAAAGGAAAAATTTGAGTCATCCACCTGTTCCTTTTGGCAGCTCTACCATGCTGATTCCTCAGGATGCTGATGGATGGAGGCTCATCCTGCTTATATAAATAACCCTTGACTTCTTGTAGTTCAGTATCCCCAAGTCAAGACCAGGGTCAGGAGAAAATAATAATCAGGAAGGGAAAACAGATCCCAAAGGCGAAATATGAAGAGAAACAGGAATCATGTATTTGTAAAAGAAAATTGAGTACAACTGAAGAAAACGTTTTGAATAAGGGAAAATATAACAGACAAAAACAGAATTATTGACTCTTATAATGAGAATGAGTATATCAGAAGTAATTGAGATAACGTAAGGAGATCCATAGGGGCGTGGTTGTCCTCTTCCACCCAGCACGCAGCTTCGGGAGGGCCACACATGGAACAGTGAGGGAGGAAGGGCCCACCTGCCTGTCTAGATCAGCCGAATCAGCCCTGGCGATCAGTGGGGTGACAGATGTTGCAGCCAGACCTCCCTCACATCCAGGATCACATATATGTCTTCTTTAAAGTTTGTCATTTTCCCAACCAGTGTAACACTATCGATGTAAGGTGAAAAGCAGTCTTCTGTAATATACAGTATTTTATTTTCGGAGGACACTATATCTGAACTTACGCTGAGCAACTCCAAGTCCCTTCATGGCCTTCAATAATTCCAGATTCAGCTTAAATCCTGGAGAGTAGACTGAGAATGTTACACCATGACATTAATTTAAGATTGGACTTACAGTAATATTAAATGTTAATTATTACTCGAGGAGATAATGTATTGAAATAGAACAAGCTTTGTCTTTAAGCTTTTGTCTGCTAGTATGGGTTATTATTTTTAAATTTTCTTAATATCCGGTTGTGCCTAAAAAAATTAAAATATATTGTTAAACCTTCTAGCACAACATTGACATGTAATTGTAAATCTCTTTGAGTACTGAATCCTATTTGGCTGTTAGCCTTTTTCTTTTAAACATGTTTACTTTCATTATTCTTTAAGTGCTTTTGTGAAGAATTTTTTGTCCTTGTTTAAAATCGAAATACAGCAATATTGATCTTTATTTTTTCTGCATAAGAAACAGTCATATTGCATATAATATGAGTACTATTGCTATTTTGATAACTTGGATTAGATAGTGTTCCTTCTTTTTATGAAGGGTTAACCTGCCAAGACATTCTTTGAATACTGATAATGTTGCTGTTCTTGCCAGTGTGACTGTTAGAAAGAGGTATTTTCTTCTTTCATCACCACGTTCCTTGAAAGCATATTGAATAATGAGGCGGCCAAAGGAAAATAATTTATAAGTGGATTTAGTGAGAGTTCATTTAAGTAGGTATTATTTGGAGAATTGCTAGAGCCATTTCTTAGAAGAGCCCTAAAGTTTTAAGGTTGTAATAATTGAATCTCTCTGAGGTCCTGCTATATATATTTTCATCTGTAAAGTAGTTGTTTCCTGAAATTAGAAGTTATTTTTAAGGTGATAGTATCTGAAGCTAGTTTATTATTTCAGCTATTTCATATGCACATAAATAATTTCATAGACTACTACTAGTTGAGCGCCTAATATTCATTTTGTAAGTTCAAATAAGGGCTACTCCTATGCTTTTTAAGTGTTTATTTTTGTGAATACTTTCTTAAAATATTGTTTGTAGTTCTAAAAATTGTTCTGAATTTTTTTGCTGGGTATTGCGGCATATGCCTATAATCCATATGCACTCAAGAAACTGAGGCAGAGGGCTTGCAAATGAAAGACCAGCCTGAACTACATAGTGAGAGGCTTATTGGGGCCTATTGGTTTTGATATGTGTATGTTTTGACATTTGAATGAATGAAGACAAAAACTGGAAGGGTTGAATAGCTCTGATTTCAGTCAGTCTGGAAAGAGGCAGGTCTTAGCCGGAAACCAAAACCCAGAAATTTGGTCGTGGGGTTTGGTAGTGAGTGTGATAGCTCCATCTCCTGATGTCACTTTCCACATCTCTAAGATGGTGGCTAAAGATCTGGATTATAAACTGAAGATAAATAAGTGGTGTCTGATAACTTGTATTTGGTATATTCATAATAGTCTTTGTTCATTTTGTCCTTCATTAGGCCTCTGGGCCTTTTTACTCAAAGCATTTTGTTGCTCCAGCTTTGTTTGAGCTGTGCTGTAGGGGAATGGAGGAAAGGTGTTGTGACAGTCGAGCCAGTGTCGAAGGTTGCACGCTCTTGCTCCAGCCCCACCAGGGTTGTGAAGGCAGCACACACACAGCTTCTGGTTCAAGACTGTGGCTCCAATGCCTCCTCCTTGGGCAGAAATTACTCTTCCAGTACTAATGTGGAATGTTTGGATGGATTTTGTTTTGTTTCCTTTTAAATTGGTGTAGGTAGACTCCAGTTCCCCCAGTTATTTAAAGTTAACTTGGGGCTGATTATCAATTATGGTTTTGTTTGGTTGGTTGATTACTTGTTTTAGAGGGATTTGTATCTTTTGAGTGTTTCTTCTTGTTTTTTGCTATTTGTAAACTCGTAATAACAGTTTATATTAAATGTCTCATTTTGTCATATCAATTTCTTTTACTTATCACCCAAGTTATCTACACTATTAGAAAGTGTCAGGGCTGGGGATTTAGCTTAGTGGCGCAGCGATTGCCTTGCCAGCACGAGGTACTGAGTTCAATTCCTGGTACCGAGAAGAAAAAGAAAGGGTCTAAAGTCTTCCATTAACCCTTGGAGAACTGAAAAAGGCTTCAGGTGTCCCCATTGCATTCTCCACATACTGTATTCCCAGGATGACATTTTTGCATCTTTGGTAGTGATTTGCATTTGTGGAGCCCCTTGTGGAAGGGCTACACCTACCTAATCTGTATTCTTCTTCACACTCAGCAAGTACATGCATGGCCTGGGGTGGTATTTAAATGATTTTGGCAGTGCTAGAGTCACAATACATAAATGTATAAAGCACCAGTTTGAAACACTGTGGCTAGGGGCCAGGGATTTGGCTCAGTGGCACCATCCTTGCCTCAAGCGCAAGCATGAGGTTTTGAGTTTGATCCCTGGTACAGAAAACAAACAAATAAAACATTGTCTTCTCTTAACTCTGCCTCATCATATTTATTAATAAAGTAAATTCTTTGGGTAAATTCATCCTTTTTGATTCTCTGGTCCTCTCTTGGATTTTTAGTTTATTTTCCTTTGTATTTACATATACTGTTGTAGTTTGTTTCCTTTCCTGGAAGCTAAGTTATTGGTACTCTTCATTCCAGAAAATCAAGAAATACATGAAGACTTCATGGATAGGACATAACGGAGTAGCACACTTGTTAGAGAAAGTCTCTGAAAGCTTTCAGTTTATTGTATTTTGTTTCTGCTGACTTAAATGATCTTTTAGCAATCATCTAACCAAATACATTTATGTTATAAATAGTGCATGTGAGACCACTTGGACAAGCTTTGTGAGAAAAAAAGGTTTGTTCAAGGGAGCAAAGACTGAAATTGGGGGCAGATATCATCAGCTAGCTGAGAAGAACCAAGCTTATTGCATCCGTATGTGGATGGGCCAACATCATGAGAGACGGGTGGGGAGAATCAACAGCTAGCTGGGAGAGATTTTGTCTGGGTGGAAGGGCTGTAATTGAAAGAGAGAGATTACCAGCCAGCTGGGAAGAAAATTAGCTTTAGATAGGTAAATGTACCAATAAACTTATTGAGGAAAAAAAAAAAATAAAGAAAAGGTGCCACTCATGCACCGAGAGAGGTCCGGCAGGAGATCTTTATTGTAGGGAGGCGAGCAGGAGGCGGAGGGGGGGGGGGGG
>NW_022900938.1:8618686-8638062 GCF_012274545.1 Fukomys damarensis | reverse complement strand
CTACCGCCAGAGGTTGCCTTTTGAATTTCGCGGCTTGCAGAAGCTCTAGTTTCGCGCTTTACAATTTCGGCGGGAGAAAGGACTCAGTCGGGGAAGAACCCGGAAGGCTGGGGAGGGGGTTAAATTTTAACAGGTGCTATCTCCTAACAGGAGGCTATAAGCATTAGGAATGCTTGTGACTGGAGTTCAAGGGCAGTCAGTGTAGGCGTCTGCCTTGTTTACTGAGAATGGCCTGTTTGCCGAAAGCAGCCTGTTTACTTTGTGAAGGTCTTGTTCATGCCAGACATGACAGTTTGTATGCTTTTTATTTTTCATAACACAAATGTTTTACTCCA
Organism: Fukomys damarensis; assembly: GCF_012274545.1. NCBI lineage: Eukaryota > Metazoa > Chordata > Mammalia > Rodentia > Bathyergidae > Fukomys > Fukomys damarensis. Next base: position 8,637,727 of record NW_022900938.1, on the reverse strand, counting down.
ACACTAGAGATTTTTCTTCTAATCAGTAGTATCTAAATCCTGCACAAATTTATCCTTCGAATATGGGCCAATTAGAGTTGATCAGACAATCTCTACAGTGTGGTGAGGTCTGTTGAATCTTATGATTCAAGTTTGTAAATTGTTTAGTGAATGTTTTATTTAAAATGAATAGCAATAAAATTAATGAAAAAGAATGATCTCTACAGATCTTTTCAGCTCTAAAACTGATTTTTACAGGTATTTTCATTTATTTTGGACACTTTCATTCCTCTCACAAAATTGAAATTTCACATTTTTATCACTTAGCATGGTAAATGAGTATTAGAATGACTGATAATCAAATCATGAAATAGGAGGTAGGATTCCTAGAACTTTTTGTTTTCTTTTTTTCTGTTTTTGAGGGGAAGTATTTTTAGATCTTTATTGACCCCTGAAAATTTTTTTGTCTTGCCTAAAAAAATATTAACAATAAATTTTTTTTGTTGTTTTTTTTGGGTGGGATTTCCCTACTTCAGTACTGAGGTTTGAATGCAGGACCTGTACACTAAGCTACATTCCTATCCCTATTTTAATTTAAGATAGGATCTTACTAAGTTGCCCTGATGGGCTCAAACTTATGATCCTGCTGTCTCGTACCCCAAAGTTCCCAGTGGAATTAGGAGCGTGTACCTGCTTGCTGGACACAAATAGTATGTTGCAATCCTGGGCCACTCCCAGCAGTTTGAGTAGTTTGGTCCTGAACTGAAGGAGGACCACGTGAGGGTACGGTTGCCGTACAGAAGAGAAAATTGAGGTAGAGCTTCATTAACTGTGAGTTACGGAGGGGTAAAACCAAATCTAGAGTTGGGAAGTTTCCAAAATACAGTATGTAAGAGATAAGATATTCTGCTTAATGAGAATAAAGGGTAAAGGCTGAAGTAAATATTGTTATAAACAATAGCAGGTTGATTTGCAAGTAACCTTTTCTCTGAAATTAGAGATGAGAAGAATTTGCAATTGCCTCAGGGTTCTGAGATTAAAGAACAGATCAGAAAGGCTGACCTGAAGTCCGAAGTGTTGAGGAGGATGATAGAATGGCAGAGAAGAGGGTTTGCTTTGTCCCATGTAGGTGGTGATAAACATACTCACAGACCTTGGGGCTTCTTGAAAAGGTAAGCAGTGAATTTTGGAATGCTATTTATTTTAATATTTTGTCTGCTTTTTCTGAGGAGTGGTACTCAGAACCCAGGGCCTTAGCACATCTGCAGCCCCCTCCTCCCTTTAATTTTATTAATATTTTGAAACAGGGTCTTTACTGAGTTTCTGAATTGCCTAGCCTGGGCTAGAATTTGTGATACTTTTGCCTCAGCCTCCTAAGGTACTGGGATTACAGGCAGTGCAATTTATATTTGTTACTTTGTGCGCTAAAACAGTTTGTGTATTTTAATCTAGAACTATAAAATGGATATTATCCTGTTAAGCAAGCTGCTGAATATTATTACTAGAATGTCAAGACCAACTATCTCTCTACCTGCTTTTTTTTTTTTTTTTTTAAGACAACGGATGTTATAAATTTTAGTTTAACAGTTGAACTAAGAAAATGCTAAATTGTGTGTTTGAACACCTGGAGAGAAATGAGATGGCCTCCATGGCCTAAAAGCACACTGTTCTTTTCTGTCTTCCTCTTCTATATGCAATTTAAGTAGGATTTACTGTTTGCTTTGCTTGTCATCGAATAGTATTGAGAATCTTCTTACAATCAGAGTGTTCTATTTTTAAAATGAGTTAACCAATGTTAAAAACAAAAGTTGTTTTCTCATAAATTATCTTAAACAAATTTACCCTCAGTTGGGTAATTAAATGTTTCATATATATTAGCTGATGTGCTACATCAAGCTTTGTTTATAAGTTCTGAGTGATTATATAATACAATATTTTTTAAGATCTAAAGAATTATAACTGTAGAACTATATGGAAAACTTCTTTTATAAAATGAGAATAATTTTTAATTTATCTTCTTTATCTGCTATAGTTAGAAAATGTTTCAGATCTTTGACAATTTTTAATCTTGAGGAAAAATCATAGTAACAGTAGGACTTTCAGAGACCATCTACAATCGTCCTTTCATCTTCAAGAAGAACTTAACTGTTAAGAAAATTGTCATTACAGTTAGACAAGCATGACTTCACATTCTAGCCTTATAGCTTACTATTAATTGGTTTATATTACATGTCCATGTGAGCTTCAACATCTTCATCTTTAGGATGAAATACACAATATTGTGTAATTTATAAAGTAAAATGAGATAAAGCATTTTTAGCCCAGTGTCTGCTCCATAAATACTCAAATGTTAACTGCTATGTTGGTTGCACTGAACAGCATTACAATGTGATTAGATTTTAGAAAGATTGTTAGAAGAAATTGCCTTATAACAATGTCAGGTTATCGGAAGTCAGAGAAAACTGGCTCAAGAGAAGGGGAGGTCAGGCTGCAAAAGTTGCGTGGATCAAGATTCTGAAGATCTTGTGTACCTTACATGAGAATGTGAACTGTTGTACTTGGAAAGGGTCTGGAAGGCAACCAATGCAGAGTTCAGTAGGAGACTAAGAATAATTCTCCTGGTATAGGAGGGTGGACCACATTATGTTGAGTCATGTGTAAGGCTGTGGAAGCTGGTGGAGTCGGGCAGGCAGTTGCACCGGGACCTGAGAAAAAGATTTGAAAAAGAAAAACATTTCTGATAAAGACAAGACAAGATCTGATGCTCAAATGGAAAAAATATTCTTATTTTTAAAAACTACAAAGAAATCCATCTTTACAATCTTCCTTTGAAAGTTAAGCAAAAATTAACTTGATGCTTTTATATTTTAATTGTTTTCATGTATGCATGTGCCTGTATATGTGTGTGATTCAGGCCTCTGTGAATGCTGGGCAAATGCTCTCCCTCTGAGCTACATCCTCGGGCATTTTAATTTTTTATTTTGAGACAAAGTCTTAATAAATTACCAAAGCTTGGCTTTAGCTTGCCATCATCTTACCTCAGCCTCCCAAGCACCTGGGATTATTATATCTGGCTTTTACTTGATGTTTGTTTGTTTGTTTTTGGTACCGGGTTCGAACTCAGGCCCTTGCACTTGGGAGGCAGACAGCGGAACCACTGAGCCAAACCCCCAGCCCTTTACTTGATTTTTAAATCCTACTTTTACATGGTTCAAATCAAAAAGTAGGAAACGGAGAAGGAAAAATTTTATCTCTCAATTGCCTATCTCATTTAATTCCTTTCTCCCATAGTGAAAACATCTACTAATTCCTTTGTAACATTCGGGAAAGGAAATAGTCATGTATGTTCTATTCCAGAAAAAGAATATAAAATAAATATTTAAGTAGAGTCAAAGTAAACATAGGAGATTTGGAATTCAGAATTGTGTTGAAAAAATTTTGCCAAGATAAAATCAGTATTGAAAGCCTGAGGCTCCTTAGTAATAACCACATCATATTAATTCTTATTGGTAGAAAGTGATGTTGTTCTTGTAACAGCAGTATTGATATTGTGATGGAATAAGCCATAATTTCATGCTGAATTAAAAACTTTTAGTAATATCTTAAGCTGCCACTGTACCTCATAGTTGTTCTGTTGCCAGTGTGGGAGAGTGGCCTTTTTAAATATATTTTTGTCCTTATCCTTTTCCGAACCACAGTCATTACAGTGCTTATCCAGGAGTAGATGGCAGTAGATATAGATCCAGTTAGATTACCTTGTAAGATCTTGGAAGTAGTAAAGACTTCTAGATTTTAGAAAATTCAAATGTGGGTCTAATACATTTGTGTCGCGAGCCGGCGACGCAGAGCACTGTCCAGCAGTGCCTCAAACCTGAAAGAGCAGCGGGGTGGAGATGGGGCAGAGAGAAAGGAAGGAGGCTAAGACAAGAGTCTGATCAAGGCGACGTTTATTGCCGGCAAGCATCAGCCTTTTAAAGCAAAAAAAAAAAACAAAAAAAACAACAACAAAAAAAAAACACAAACTATTATGGGATGGGGTTACCATAGTAAATGAAAGTTCACACAGGAAAAGAGCAAACAGGCTCAACAAAAACAACCACCGTGGGTAGTAGTAACCCAGACAACCACACATCTGAAGGTCAGAGACAAGAAACTGCAACTTTCAGGAATTCCACAAAGGAAACACGCCACCATTTAAACTGGAGAAACTTAACAAATATGGAGTTACTAAAGTTAACAATACTTACAACCAATACTCATGATTCCCACACATTTGAGCACATATTTTGCAGAATTTGGTTGCTGTCTTAGTCTGTTTTCTGCTGGATAAATTATAAGCAATAGGTTTATTTAGCTCATGATTCTGAAAGCTGGGAAGTTCAAGATTGAAGGGCCACTTCTGATAAGGGCTTTGACACAGCATGGCAAGCAAGATTGAAAGACAGAAACTTGAACTGAACTTTTTTAAAATCAAGAATTCACTCTTGAAATAACTAACCTACTGTGTTGTTATGCATTGATCGATTCATGGGGATCATGGCCCATGCCAAAAGTATCTAAAAATATCTACTCTTAATATTGGAATGGTGGTGTAAATTCAAATGGATTTTGGTGGAGACATTCAAATGATAGCAGTTGCACTTTAAACTAGTAGTATATAGTCTGTTTTATATCCTGGAAAGAGTTGCTTATTGCACATTACTTTGCCCTATATATCACAGATTGCCTTTGCCGTTGAGGTTAACTAATTAAATATTCGGTAATCTCACCTAACTTCGTTTTCTTAAACAGTGTGTGTTAGTGTAGTAGGAACAAGGGAAAAGGGATATGATATATTTGGCTGACTTCAATCAAACCTAAGATGGTGTGTGTGTAATAGTATAGTTTTGATTGAGCTGTTTTTGCACTGTCATCATACTGACCAGAGTCAGATTCTTACTTGGCACATCCAGATGCTCCAACTTTCTGTGACCTAGATAGAAAACATATGGAGGTTTGTGTGTATTTTTAGCATGTTAAGCTTTAAGCCTAAGGGCAAGGTCTACAAAAACTTTAGGAAGTGAAAGATAATCTCTGTTTTTGAAAATTGTGTAGAATCGATGAAGTGGTAGGGAAAGCAAATTATCTTTTCTTCAGAAAATGTAGTTAAAAATTCAGTTTCTTCTGCACTCAATTTTATTGCATTTAATTGTTTAATTTTTGAATAATGAATCATATTTTGAAAATAACTATTGCTTATGTAATAGTGAAGATTTTACCTGTTGGCAGACCTGTTTATCATTTATTGCTGTTCCCAGTGTAACTAGTTGGAAATATCCCTACAATGAAATCATGATTCTAAGTTGCTAGCAACACTGTTCCCCTTAAAATAAAATAGATTTTAAAATCATACTTCTTTTTCTCCTGTGCCACAGCTTTTCTAGAACTCACTTGTTGAAGTGATCTTTTTACAATTCTGTATTCAGCAAGAAGCATGGTGAATTAGACCTTCATTAGTCAGCAGCTGAGATTTATACCTGTACCTGAAGCATCCCTGTAATATAAACAAGTAAATAATATACTTATCTTAGCAGTAGTACCTGTTTTTTAGGGCTGTAATTTTAAGACATTAGTTTCTTGAAATATTTTCTTTGCTATTAAAAAAAAAATATATATATATATATATATATATATATAGAGATAGAGAGAGAGAGAGAGAGAGAGAGAGAGAGAGAGAGTCAGTCAGTCACTGGGGATGTGGCTTAGTGGTAGACTGTTTGCCTAGTATGTATGAGGCCTTAGATTTGCTCCCCAGCATGGTGAGACCATGTGGGCATGGAGGGGTGGGTGTTGCCTATGTGTATATCCATATCTGAGAAGGGGAACGTTTTTCGTGAATAAGTTTTCATTGTACACTTCCTTATTGTAAGAGACTTCTGATGTGGGTCATTTTATTCCCATACAGTTGCTTATCAGAACTTTATGTGCTTTCTATTATTTTTGAATATAGATATTCACCAGCTGCTGGCTGGCTTAAAACAGTGGGCATTGTAGCAGAAGAGCTGCTACACACAAAGTCGTGTGTGCATGTGTGGCAATTCTTCAAAAAATTAAACACAGAGTTGCCGTGTGGCCCAGCAGTCCCACCCCGCTGTGTATAGTCAAGAGACATGAAAACTTAATGTCCATACCAAAACTCATCATTCATAGTAACCGAAAAGTAGAAATAATCCAGATACTCATCTGCTAATGAATAATTCAAATGTATATCCATCCAGTGGAATAAAAGGTAATGAAGTATTGCTTTAACTTGAGTGAGCCCTGAAATTTTCAGTAAGCATTTATTGAACTTGCTTAGTATTGTTGTAGGAATTATCAGGGACTCAGCACCGAAGAAGCTGAATTTCCCATCTTCCTCTTGCCACAGCCTTTTCTCCTGAATTTCCTGTCTTAGTGAGTCGGTGATGCTGCTGCCATTCTAGTTTCTCAGGTCAAGAGCTTGGGAAGCCTTTGTGTAGTCAGTCACCGCATCACTTCAGATCAGCTTTCAGCCTTTAGTCTGTCTGCTTTTCCTCTTATCAATGCTGGTTCTGTAATCCAGCCCAGTAATTCTTAGTTATAGTGTTAGTATTAGTAAAATTGCAAATGGTTTACCTTAAAAATAAAAACAAAAACTAGAAGGATAATCCTGTAAATGTGATGTTCGCTGGCTTGCAGTCCATTATACTTTTAGCAGTAGAAAAAGCAGTAGCATCACAGGTAGTGTAGCAGGAATTAGCATTCTCAGGGCACCTGTAGAAGTACCTTGTAAGTGTGAACTTCATTTTGCAAGTCCTCAGTAAAAGCTGAGACCCTCTGAGTTGGATTAATATAGTCATGTTTTTTTTTTAACTCCATGTTACTCTAATTTCAGCTTTCACTAAACCATTCTTGTCAAAGATCTCCATCTGACGTCCACAACTGATCGTGATATTTTCCCAATTAGATTTTTCCAGTGAACTCTGTATTGCAGATAAGAGAAACCAAACTCCTGTGTATCATGTGCTCGCTCACTAATGATTTTGCTCCAATCTCTGCAGCTTCATCTCCAGTAAGGCATACTCTATACTTTGATGCTTCTGCATGTAATTTTTTTTAAAATCAGGAATGATTAGTCAGAGAGGCAAACTCCTTTTTCCAGTCTTACCCACATAGCAGCTTCTACATGCAGTAGATGTAGGCTCCATTTTCTGCCTCCATTTTTAGCTTCGTAAGAGCTGAGATTCTTTTAGTTTGGAATGTGGTACAAAGTAGATTCTCCATAGGCATTTATTAAATTCAAAATTTGTGTCTCCAAAAATTTTAATTTAGCCCAGATATTTATGTATTATAATATATATGATATATAATATAATGAAAGGATTGAAGATACCTATGATGCCTGTATCTTACATCTTCTGGAGCTTCAGACTTTAGCCTTTTTTAAAATTAACTTTTATGTAGAAATGTAGTTAACAAAACATATCACTATATTTTGTTTAGAGATAGACACATTAAAGCTGTACCTTAATTTTTAAAATTGTGTTCAATTTATTTTTATACTTTGATTTTATGTATTTTATATTCTTTTTCTAATACAGGTTACTTTCCCAGCAATGGGTAGTGACAACTTGAACTTAAGGATGGAAAAACACCTGAATTTTTTCTAGTGCTGCTGTTTCACCTCACAATTTGAGATTAATTGCTCCACATCTATATTTATATAGTATTAGTAAATGTAAAAGTTTGGAAATTTGGAAATCCTTAGGTGTGAGTATCTGCTTAAGATTTAAGACTGATACCAACAATTTCCAACTGCATTCTAGCAGCACTGGAGACAGAATCCAGGATCTTCCCAGTGAGCCACATCCCCACCCCACCCCTTCTTTCAAATTTTGAGACAGGCTCTCACTAAGTCTCTAAATGGCCCAGGCTTGTGATCCTCCCACCTCAGCTTCCCAGAGCGCTGATGCAGCAGTGTGCCACCGTGCCCAGTTCTTTTAGACATTTTTTATTTTGGGTTTCTTTGATTTAAGGGTCCAGCTTTACTTCTTCTTGCCCTTCTGAAGAAAAATGTATTCATCTTTAGATGACTAGGTTAAAAAGAATTTTGTTTTCTGCGGTTATCTGCTAATACCATTAAGATAACTGGAAATTACATGCCATATCACATGACCATGGAGGGTATTCATACGTGAAAAGTACATTTGTCGGACAGACATTCTTTTTTGGGAATTCCTGTTTCAAGTCTGGATTTGGTTCTAAATTATGATTGCCTTTGACTGTAGAGGAGGAGAGAGAAGTGTTGGAAAGTGAAAAAGGATGAGAGGTTTAGAGCCAGAAAAATTTGGGTATACATCTTAATTCTGTGACTTACTGTCTGCGGTATTTCTTTGGGACAATTATATCTTTGAGCTTCATTTTCCTCAGGATCTACTCTCAGTACTGTTAGAATGGCAGTGAACTTTCAACATGAGTGTCAGAGGAGACATTCAAATGATGGCAGTTGCACTTTAAGCCAGTGGCATGTGCTCTCTGTTTTGTGTTCTGGAAGGAGGTGCCACTGCATATTTTTAGTTAATTGTGTGCCATCTTTGTGCAACTTACTTTTCCCTGTATGTTACAGATTGCCTTCACTGTTGAGGTTTACTGATGAAATATTGATAAACATAACTACTTCCTGTCTACCACACTTTGTGTTCTTTCTACCTCTGGCCACTCCTTTTTTGGTCTGTCTTGAATGTTGATATTGATGTGTTTTCTCCTTGGTCTTTTGCACATTTTTAACAGGACTTGGGGAGTGCTAAGTGAATATTCGTTGAGCAAATGGATTGTTTCTATCTTGACAATTTCTCAAGGGATTTGACTGTAATTGGACCTCATTAACTAAAGTGATTGCAGTATATCAAACTCGATGGTGCATTTCACAGTCAAAGTTTGGTTTAGTGTGTCTGGGCCATGGTTCTCCTAATCTACCCTCCTACATACATGTAGTGAAAAAAATCCAAATTCATCACATCTGCTTATGAGATTCAGTTAAGTGTAAGTAATTCCTATGTATATTAAAAGTAATTACAAAGGTAATTTTAAAGTACTTGCTTTTTCCAAAATTTCTACACTTACTTCACTTTGTACAGAAATCTCGTAGCAGCATGGTCATCCATCCTCTATAAAGTAATAATTATCTTACTTGGAATAACACTTAAGTTGTAAATATACATTGAAGTACATATTCTGAAGTTTGAAATGAGAAAAAGGGAGAGAATATTGAATGATTTTATGCCACTGTGATCTGTGCTTGCTTGCATTATATATTTTCATTTTTCCAACAACTCTGAAAAAGAAACAGCCTTTTGTCAGGAGAAGACCAAGGCTAAGGGAAGTTGAAAGTATTGAACAGTGCAAATCACACAGCTTCTAGAGTTAGGAGTCAAGGTTTGTTCTGTCAGACTTTATGGCTCCTAAGTCCATTCTATAAAAACACTAGTAAACGTAGAAATAATTTCTGTAAGTTCTTGAATTTAGTTAAAAGTTGTGTATGTCATTTCATCTGTAGGCAGTTATTTGGCAGAAAACCAGAGTGTCTGATCACAAGACAGCTCTCATGTCAGTTCTGGGGAATGCTGTTATGGGCAACTTGGAGCCTTTTCAGTACCACTCCGAAGAGTCTCAGGTATGCACAAAAATGTTCTTTCATAATTTTGACTTGGCAATGATGGGGTTAAAATATTTCTCTTGGGAGTTAGAATAAGAGGTTTTTCTTGTGACATTTTTATCAAAATATGTATATAAAGTAGGTAGGAAAGAAAATACAACTGGGCGTGTTGGCGCACACCTATAATCCCAGCACTCAGGAGGCTGAGGCAGGAGGATTGCTGTGAGATTGAGACCAGCCTGGGCTACCTAGTGAGTTCCAGGTCAGTCTTAATTACATTGTGAGACCCTGTCTCAAAAAAAAGAAAAAAGAAAATATATATAGAACTAACCTCCTTCCCCAGCCCTGCTTTCATCATTTTTGTTGCTTAAATTGATTTTTAAACAATAATAATTTTCAATTTCGAGTCTTATCTTCCTTTAGACAGTGAAATTGTTGAGATTGCTTATCTTTTCTTTCTCTTTACTATTGTATACACACACTCAGACTTTCTTTTCTCCAGCTATCAGCTTTAGTGCTTTCTGATTCCCTGTGCTGCTCTATGATCTTCCTCTCACTTGCTCGTTCCTCTTTCAGTTCTGTCGGTAAGACATTTTATTATCAAGCTGAATAGCATATTTTCATAGGTAATTTTTTTGTTGCTGTTGTTTGCAGTACTTTAGGAGTAAATCCAAGGCCTCATGCTCTACCACTGAGCCATACTTCTGGTCCTATAAACATTTTTGCTTTGCTTTGCTTTGCTTTGAGATAGGGTCTTGCTATGTATTCAGTCTGGCTTTGAACTCACTATGAAATCCAGGGTGGCCTTGAACTTTAGGGATCCTGACTCAATTCCCCTTCCCCCAAAGTGCAAGGATCAACAGGCATGCACCACTATTCCTGGCCCTGTAACCAGTTTTTAGGTCTTTCATCTTTTGTCTGAATATTGATTTCCAAAGGTTGAACACTTATGTGGAGTGTAAATTATTATGGCTATAAGTGGTTTTCATTGAAGAACCTACTGTTGTGTTATGATTACACTCTTCATGAAGGATCCAGTAGTATGTCTTTTATGCCATACAAATGAAAATATTCCTTTTGTCTTGATGAAATAAGATTTTTCTTTCTTGTATTACCATCAATCACCAAAAGTATATCACTGATTTTCTTTGCTTCACACTTGAACTGCCTCAGAGGTTTTTGGTTTTTCTGAAGTTTCCAAAAGTTTTTCTTAAGTGAAATTTTCTTTATCAAATCAGTAAAAAAATTCTTTTGATCATTCTGCTATAGTTTATAATCCATTCCATTACCTCTTTGTAAAGTCGTTGGTCTTAGAACCCACTTATTTCTTATTTGGATTGCTTGTATTTTAAGCTTCTCATCATGAGATATATTTACATCAGAACACTGGTTTGTTCCATTACTTCTTATATCCCAAGTGTTTGTTGGTATTCATTCTCAATTTGTCAAAGGTGCAACTTTAAATATCTTCCACAGAAAGGAGATATGAGATAAATTTTAATGTCTGAAAGTGACATTATTTTGCACTTTTTTTGAGGCAGGGTCTCACTATGTAGTTCAGACTGCTCTGGAACTCACTGTGTAGCCCAGGCTGGTCTCGAACTCGCAGCAATCCTCCTGCCTCAGCCTCCCGAGTGCTGGGATTACAGGCATGCGCCACCACGCTCAGCTTATTTTGCACTTTTTATGTTGATGGTGTTGCAGACACAAAATTATAGATTCAAAATAGTTTTTCCTTAAAACGTTGGAGACATTGAGTACTCTTTAATCATTTATTGTTGACTTGAAGACTTTTTCTAGATGATAATTTTTTTCTCTTTGAAAATTCTTTGGATCTTTCCTTCATGTTTATTCTTAGATTTTACAAAAAAATTGTCTAGATTTATGTCTTGTTAGGTTATTGTGCTCAGCAATTACATGAATGTGGAGACTCATTTCTTTCTTATTCCTGGGTTATGTGTTTCCATCCATGAACAGTGTTTCTCTCCCTCTCGCTCTCCACTGATTAGGACCTTCTCTTTTCTCAAGTTTACATCTTTTCTTTTTACTGTAAGTTTTGGGAGCTCTCACTGAATGTATCCTTTAATTCTTTTAGGATAAACAATTGAGTTGTTTACTTTGGAAGTTATGTTTAATTTCAAAGGACATTTCTATTGTTTTTTTATAACTGCTTTTGAATATAAAACCTTAACTCTTTCTAAAGATACTAAGTTTTTGTTTTTAAAGTGTTTCTTCCTTAAATAATCCTTTTCTAAGCTTTTGTTCTGCTTACCTAAGAAGTATTTTTGCAAAGTGTCTGATTCTGTGTCTTTTCCCTTAAATAGGAAATCTAATTGGGTGTTGGTGGCTGGGCTTACTGGCTATACGTTCTCCTTCAGTGTTGTGTAATCAAGATCCTCACCATGTTCCTGGATTCTGGGAAAATCCAAATTGCCATAATGGGGTGAGGGCCTAAGGTTTAATCTGCATACTATATTCTTACTGCTGAGGTTCTTAAGAAACTAGTTATATCTGTCTCCCTGCATCTCTTCTTTTCTCCTTTTCTTTCCAACGCAAAGTTACATGAATTGGAGCTAAGATATATTGTCCATATTCAGTTTCATTAGAGAAGAGGAGTTTTGTTTGGTTGGCTGCTAATTTTAAACCTGTAGGATCTCTGGAATTCTGTTGCTAGTAGTAGCTGACTCAGGATGCCAAGGGTACATCTGAATTCCCTCTGAGTTCCTGTAGCTTCGTAAGGCTCTGTTGCCTCTGTGTCCTCATACACTGGCTATCCGAATTTGATCTACAGACTAGTAGTATTGGCATCAAATAGAAGTGTTTTAGAAAAAAAGAGTATCAGACCTTATCTCACATCTACCAAATCAGAACCTGCATTTTTACAAGGTCCTTAAGTGCACCATTCAGAAATGGAAAGCAGTGATCCAGACCTTGGTCAGCTACAATTCGGTGTGTGGATGGAACTATCACAGGAGTCAGTCCTGCAGTTGAGAATTTTTTCTTTTGAAATAGGATCACTTAAAGACATTTATGGTAATCTGTCAGATATCAGAATTATTGCTAGACCTTCATGTGTTATTTTTGCATGGAGGAATGAAAGGAATTTGGAAAGCATGTGTTAGTGTTTCATTTACCGGTACTGAGAGTTTAGAGCGTGTCTGGTGAGGGTGACCATAGCAGCACATCCCCCTCTGTCCTCGCACTGTGTCTACATGGATGTTGTATCTGTGTCGCCACCATCCACTCCACACTCTTTACTTTCATGTTCTTTTCTCTTGTATTGCTTGTGTAGTTAAAGGAGACTTGTCCCACATCAGTTTCTTTGAGTCTCTTCTTGTCCCTGGCCAAAAGCAACCCTGAGTTGATTTTCAGCTCCCGTTACATATCTTTAAGTTGTAAAACTTGTCCACCAAGGCCTTCTCTCTGCACAGATCCATTGGCTGATGGGAACCTGGCCTGTAGATCATCTTTGTGTATCTCTTCCTTTAATGGGAGAGTCCATGTTTTAATCTGTAGGGAGGAACAGCCTTGTGGTGGCTGATATTCTCCATTGAGCCGCTACTGTAGCATTTTTTTAAGGTATTTTTCAGGTGTGGCTCTTTTGACCTGTTGGAGCTCCTTCTGACATCTCTGCATTACTCCATGCTAACTTAGTACTGCCTGATTTTTAACCCCTAAACCGTATTATTTGTTTTTAGGATTCAGAATTATTTTGATATTCTTCTTTCTAAATTTGATTTGTAGCTACTCATTTACAGTCATACCTTTTTACTCCACTGCTCTGAAACGTGTCGAATTTGGTATTTTGATGTGAAAATTTTGTTCCAGTCATTGATTTGGTACTTGATGTGCAGGAAAACTTGCTGGGGTCAGTGGCCTCATGACTTGCTGTCCTTTCCAACCAAAACAATTTGTTGGGTACTCATTGTGCCTTCCAGAACCAATTAACAATAAGTACTAACGTATCACTGTACTAAGTTCAAAGTCCTTTTCATATTGCTGTCATGTCTATTTTCCTGAGAGAAAATCCTCTTCTCTGCTATTTTATATGCTTTGAAATTTCAGGTTTTGAAATTATTTTGAATGCAGGTTTGCTTTGGTTGTTTTGCTTCCTCTCCTCACTTACCTCTCCCATCCATAGTTTGACAGATCCTCCCCTCCCCATTCCTGATTCAAAACCAGGTGCGATATTAGCAGTTGATGCCTCAGCCTGCCAAGATTTTACAGACTTCTTTTCTTAGCCAGCTTGGCTTAGCCTTGTTCTTGGTTTTGGAGTTGTCTCTGTTCTTTCCTGTGACCCTGGCAAGCAGCTCCAGACAGTGATCACACAGCATTTTAAAGTTTTGTTTTGTTTTTTGTTTCAGAGATGGTGGTATATGAGCTCTCTTATTTCAAACAGAAAGACTAATTTCAGTCCCCTGCCTTGTACAGAGCGTGTTTTGTCCTCATCTCCTTGCCAGAATTTAATTTCCAAATGGCATACCTAGTGTCGGATAGGAGAAGGGGATTTTTCACTTGAACTTGTTTCACTGTTCTAACCAGAGTATTTCAGTTATTTAGAAATGGGACTCCATGTTTGTTATGTTAGGTTTTTTGGCTAAGAGAACAATTAGTGTTAGGAGACTAGTTCAGGTTATATCAATATAATGAGTAGAGAAAAGGAGGTGGGCTTAACAGACTCTGTAAGTGACAGGAGTCTCATAGTAAAGGAACTCAAGAGGATCCAGTTAGCAGGGTAGAAGTGAGATGACATTTTATGAAGCTTTGAGCTTGAGATTATTTTTGTGACAGTTGCAGTTGGTACTCATTTGGGAGTGAGAGAAATACAAACTATAGTATCTATGTCTTAGCATCATTTTATATGGCTAGTTGTTGAAACTATAGTTGAGAAAAACTATTCATAGTAATTGGAGAGCAAGGAAAAAAGGGTCTGACGATGGAATTCAGGGGGACCATCGTCATTTATAGGGCTACCGAAAGAAGAGAAACCAGTCAAGGAGGAAATGTTGTAAAGTAAGCAGAGACACCAAGAGAGCATTGAAACAGATTCATGCATTGGAGTGAGTGCTCACCAAAGGAAAGAGTTGCCATTCGTGAGGGTAGGGGCTTAGGGAGTCACATAAGATGACTAGAGTTGGTCATTAAAGCAGAAGCCACCTTAGAAAGTGGGTTGAAGAAGAAGAAAGAAAGGCACATAGTTGAGAAGCAACCAGCCAACGGAGCAGTATTTGATTGTACTTTGCCTTCAATTTCTATTTCCATTTCTAGGTTGAGGCCCAGAATCTTGCAAGGGCTGTCTCACTTTTGTTTTGTTGTAACGGTTTGGTCTTTTGTATTTGATTTATAAGAACTGTTTCATTTTACTTTCTATATAACTTAAATATAGCTTGTTAAGATTGTCCTAAAGCATTGTAAAGCAGTATACCATATAACATGCAGCAATTATAAGGTAGAGTGAAAGGAAGGTTCTAACAACTATATCTACTCTTTTATTTTCTTCTTTATTCTTACACTTTCAGACCAGAGGGCAGATTTTTTTTTTTAATTCATATAACCAGTGAATGTTTTAGAACTTAAACAGTCTTTTCCTGTTGCCCAGCAGGTGTTTTAAGAAGAGTCTCATGTTTCCTGGTAAATTATACAACCATTTATAAAGGCTGTGAAGTTTTACAGTTAATTAAGTGGTATCATTTTGTAATGGATTATCCAGATTTATTAATTTATTTTTTCAAACTGGCACCATTTGGCACCCTGCCAATAATGCACTTAGTGTTCTAAAACTGGTAAAGTATCTCCTTCAACACGTATTTCCAAGGGGAGGGACAGCCACAGACAGAGGTGGTAGCCTACAGGCTTGTATTGGTAAAGGAGCCTCATGGTTTCTGCTCAACTAAAAATAGCACTCCCACTGACATACTTGTTTTCTTTAACCTAAGTTACAATTTTACTAGTGGTCTTTCTCAGCAGATTAATAATACATTGAGTTCCACTTGTTTCAGATAAGAGATTATAGGCCTATATTTTAATTACCTTGACCTAGTGGATATAGGATTCAAACCCTGGCATTCTAGCTCTAGCCTACTTTTAACATTCTCTGTAGTGTCTTTAGCTGTGTTAATTAGCTAAGGGTAAAAGTTAGGAACGTGTTCTCTGCCTCTCAACCCTTAAATCTCTTTCTTTGGTTATCTTTTCTTGTATCCTTCATTTTTTCCTCCTTCATACATTTGTAGCATAAGAATAATTTGTAAATAATTAGTAAAATTTTTGTAGAAAATTTCTTCAAGCAAAACTGAACATAAAGAGCAATGGGTACCCTAGGAAGTTAATTCAAAGAGTAAAAGACATTTTTTTTTAAACTTGAAAATGCAGGCCCAGTGAAATTAGCAGTGTAGAATACTCAAAGATATACAGCAACTTCTTTATAGTTAAGAGAAAGGGACAAACAGCCAGAAAGAAAGCACAATGTGGGAAAAGAAACTGTAAAAAGAAGGTAAAGCTAAGTAGAGAGAAGGTAGTTTGTCCTGTGACCATTAAATAATTAAAAGTATGACTGTGAAGATTTTATAAATGTTCATTATTCCTTAAAGTTAGAAATACCAGTTTAGTATGCTCCGGGATTTTATTCAAGGTTAATTCTTGAAATGTGAAGTATATATCTCTTTTAGATCTTAAGTTGAAATTATTATTTTTTTTAACCTTTTAATGTGTTGTCTATAGCAAGACCATTGAATGTGGATATTGGATACTCAGTGACTGTTTATTATGATTACAGATTTATCTAAGTGGATTCCTTCCAAAGCTTGATGCAGACCACTCTTTCACAAGTCTCTCGACTCCAGAGAGGAGTTTCATCTTTATAAATCATCGACCTGTCCATCACAAAGACATATTAAAGGTAATCCCTTTTAGGAAAAAATATCACTTTGGTCAGAGATTTAAAACCAGCTCTGTCATTTGTTAGAGTGTTACAAGAATGACTACTAGAATTTGCTCTAAAATAAGGAAAAGAAGGCCATAAACAGATAATCGCTTATTAAGCATCGTGCTGGGTATTATTTACATATTCTGCTTTGCTTACTCTGTACAACAGCTCTGATGCACAGTTATACCCATTTATACTGCGGAAACAAATGTTAAAAGACTTACTTAAGGAAAGTAGCCAGAAAGTAGCAGTTTTGATTTGAACCCTTGCTCCTCTCCGTTTCACTGTGGTGTTCAGCCTTGAAGCCATTAGCCTTGCGCTGGATGCGGTGCTTCTTGGGATGCTTGTGCTCGTGTAGGTTTGGGCCCTCTACAGTGGGGTTACCACTGCTTACATGCTGCTTTTCCCTCTGGGTGGTTGGCACCTACTCAGCGTTTCAGTTGAATCTGCTGCTTTTGGTGGTCTTTTAAGGTTGGCAGTACTGTGTTTAAATGGTACTTTTGTGTTTTATTCATTACATGTATTTCTAGTTAATCAGACATTATTACAATGTGAAGTGCCTAAAGGAATCTACTCGTTTATATCCCATTTTCTTTCTGAAAATTGATGTTCCTACAACTGATGTGGATGTAAATCTAACACCAGATAAAAGTCAAGTATTATTACAGAATAAGGTAACTTTTCCAGATAATTTTTGTATTAATTTATGCTATAGAAATGTGTGCAGGCTGTTTTCATATAAAAAGACTTCCTTGCTTTATATTTTTCTTTTTTATTCATTTTAATTTTGTCTGCTATTTTCATAATATCTTTTAATATTTTTTAATTTGTCTTTTTTAGGAATCTGTTTTAATTGCTCTTGAAAATCTGATGACAATGTGTTATGGACCACTACCTAGAACAAATTGTTATGAAAATAATAAAACAGATGTTTCCTCAACTGACATGGTTGTTAGTAAAACAGCAGAAACAGATGTGCTTTTTAATAAAATGGAATCATCTGGAAATAATTATCCAAATGTTGATACTCCAGTCATTCCTTTCCAAAGTGATGTACATAATGATGAATCAAGAAGAAACACTAATAATTATTTAAATCAGCAGACAAGTATTAATGAACATTGTGATGATTTTAGTAGTGAAAATTCTAATATTGATAAGGACACTAGAAATACATTTCCAAAAAGCCCAATAAATAACTTAGCATCAGAAGATGCCCCAAGTGCTAATAGTGAAACTGGTTTTGTAGGTTCTGTTAAGGGTGCCCAACTAGAATATGGTGGTAAAAGCCATATACATAAAAAGGGGGAAAATGAAAAAGCAGCAGTTCCTGAGAAGTCCTTAGAAATTTCTGCAGATGACTGGAGCAAGGGAAATGTACTTAAGAGTTCAACAGGAGAGTATATTGAACCTGTGAAAATTTTAGTGCCTCAGGACAGTTTAGCACATAAAGTAAGCGAGAATAATCATTCAAACCTTGAACAAGAAAATATCAGAGACGGCCCCTATAACAAAAAGTCAAATGTGATAGATAACAAATCTGGACAGCTGACAGCCTATGATTTAATTAGCAATCGAGTAATTAAGAAACCCATGTCTGCAAGTGCCCTTTTTATTCAGGAACATCGTGCTCAGTTTCTCATAGAAAATCCTAAGACTAATTTTGAGGATGCAACAGTACAAATTGAAGAACTGTGGAAGACATTGAGTGAAGAGGAAAAACTCAAGTAAGTTTCCAGAGCTTGCATGTGACCTGACTGCTCAGCTCTTTCCATTCTATATGACTCACTGTTTTTTTTTTTTTTTTTTAAAGGACTTTTTAAAACTTCTTATTTACAGAAAAGCAGAATGGAAAATGCCTTTTGGCTTGGCTAGAGTATATTTTTTGTATGACTTTTTTTTTTTTAATTTAGGGACTTTGAGGGTATTACTTTTTATTTTAAAATGGGTTGTTTTCTTTGTACAAGTCTCAATTGCTTTCTGATTTGTTAAATTTATTGTTAAAGGTTTCTATTATCCTCATTTTGAAACCACCATTTTCTTTTTTAAAATTTAACTGTGGCAGGACTTTTTTTTTTTTTTTTAAAGCTTTGTACTAGAGGAGTCAAACAATGATGTTTTTAATTTCTTGACTGTGCCTTTTAAAAAATTAGTCTCTAAAATGTATAACACAATACATAGAATGGTGGCATTGTTCCAGGATCATTTTAGTGTTTTTAATGCCATTTCTTCTCGGTACAACTCAACTTTTGCTTCTGTAATGTGTTGTTTCCTTACTGGTGCCTTATGACCTGTACTGGGTGTTTGGGGGATGTAAGTAGGTGATGGCTGTATATCTGATTTCAGTATTACTTGCATATTTAGATCAGATGATCTAAATAAATGTTCCAAAATACTGTGGTGTTTCTAATTGACTTAGAATACCAAATATAAACATAATTATGTCTTGAGTGATATAGCAAAAAAAAAAAAAAAAAAAAAAAAAAAA
>NW_022900938.1:8558517-8618511 GCF_012274545.1 Fukomys damarensis | reverse complement strand
AAAAAAAGAATAGACTTATACCTCCAGTCCTCTGTTACCTAAAGTATCTCAGTACTATATCAAATACCTGGAGAAAAAAAAAGAACTTTTTCAATGTAATCTGTTACCTTCAGTTATATTTGGTGATACACTCTATGGGTATTATAGGTTTGTTTTTTTTCCCCTTAGCTCATTCAGTATTATAAAGACAATATCAGTTTAAAAATAATAAAGACACCAATATGAAAAGCTTCCATAGATTAACTTTTTTTCTTTTGTCTCTTTTAAAAATTGTATTGTAAGGGGAGACAAAGGCCGTGTTTCCATCTCTTTCATACAGGGCAGTGAGCTCATCACCCCATTTCCTGAGCTGTTCTGCTTTGCGCATAACTTTACTCACTTTACCCCTTTGATTTCTGAAGCGGAGTCTAAAACTAAGGTCACCTATTTTAGAGAGTTTTAGTGTATATCTCTGAAAGGTAAGACATTTGTATTTTAAACAGCAGAAAAATGCAATTAGCCTTTTTTAATTTTTAATTTTCTTTTTTCTTTTTTCGGTACCAGGGATCGAACTTGGGTCCTTGCACCTTGCAAGGCAGGTGGCGGAACCACTGAGCTAAATCCCTGGCCCTTGTATTTTTTGTTTGTTTTATTTTTTTTTTATTTTATTTTTTTCAATTAGCCTTTTTTTAAAAAAGCATGGAATTCTTAATACATTAAACAATTGATGTTTACATTTCTAATTTTTTCACAAATGCTAGATTTTTAGAAGTTTATTTTGAAATCATCACGCTAATAAAGTTTTCTAGTTATGTCTGTCTTTAGTTTTACCTTATAACACAGTTATTGAGTGCATTACAAATAAGTGGACTTGGTCTGGCAGTGGCAGCACACACTATAATCCTATACTATGTGTCCTGCTGAGGCAGGAGGATGGCAAGTTTGAGATCCTGTCTCAATAAGTAAAATGGACTGGGGATACAGCTCAGTGGTAGAGCACTTGTAAAATAGCATGTGCAAGGCCCTGGGTTCAGTCCCCAGTACTGAAAAGGGGGATGCTAAGTGGACTTCATTGAAACATAGCATGGTACCCCATAAATAGATGTCTCAGGAGTTGAAGGATGAGTAGGCTTAACTTTCAAGTACAGTACTCACTAAAGTTTGATTGCATTGCCTAGAGAGAGGTGACAGATTGAGCATTGTCTGAGAATAGAAACGACCCATAGGTGTGTCCAGTTCTCGTGAAAGAAGGAACAGTATTTAACAGCTTGAGAGAGAACTGCTTCCATTTGTTCTTTCAGCAGCAGGTAGTACTACAGCTGGGGAACATCTGTGTGATTTCTCCTGTGAGTCTCAAGTGTCAGATTACTGGGATCATTAATAGTCCTCATCTAGTAATTGTTTATGATCAGTATGTAGAACCACCCCCCATTTTTTTTCTATCCATTGCCATCTCGTCAACAAATTAAACATTGGTTTCAACAGCAGGCCTTAGAAACAACACTTAGCTTCTAACAAGGGTCATTCTTTGTTAACTTTTGCCTTTTTTTGAGGCACTGGGGATAGAACCCAAGGCCCTGAGCATCCTTTGTTAACTATTGATAAAAATATGTGGTCAATCTCTTATGGATTGTTATGACGATTGCATAATGTATTAATAAGACACAAGATCTAAGACGCAAAATAATTGCTTAATATGTGAATATTACCAGTTTTTAGTTTGTGAAAGGGAATTTCACTATTGTGAGTGACGTTTTTTACTTACTGAGTCAAGATTCAATTTAATTTGGACTCCAGAAATAGAAATTTGTCATGAAAATGTAAGTATCTTGGAATCAGAAGTGTAGTTGTTTGTCACAAAATGCTATATTATTGTCTTTCAGACCCAAACAGTGATGGCAAACACATGCCGCAGCTGACTGTTTGAAAGCAATAAAAAGGTTCAGACCTTTTAGATGAGACCATCACTGGCTGTGGTCCATGGGCTACGGTTGTCTGAGTCCAAAATCATAAGCGAGAGACTGAACAAACCTGATGTCACCCAAGAACGACATTATTACCACTTTACTTTTGGACTTTATCTTGGAATTCTTACTGTGATCCTAAATTCTGCAAGGAATATAAAGCATCCAAGAGTAGACTCCTCTTCTACAGTTCATTCCATCTTTTAGTTTCTTTCTTCCTGTTCCCCTTTCTTTCTCTTCTTTCCTTCCGCCTTTCCATTCTCTTTCTTCAATGAGGAAATATTAAAGATTTCGTGTGTATAAGGCCCTGAGTACTTATAAAGAAAACATGCTTTTCCTATGCTTACTTACATGGTGCATTTTACTGGGGACAGCATATTTGAACAACTAGTAATCACAGAATATAGTGAGTTTAAGGTAATGAAAATACACAGTTATGAAAACACTTAGCATTTGGGCTTAATTTCATCTATGGCTCCAGAAGTTTTTTTCTCTGAGTAGAAACTAACAAAGGTTTTAAGGACTTGTCAAGCTGGGAGGAATGTAGTGTTATTGGGGAACTGAAAACTGCATGAAAGTGTATGGTAAGAGAAAAAGATGGAGAAGGCGGGGGCCGTAGCATAGAAGCCTGAGGACTAGTATCAGGGGTTTCCAGCTGTTAAAACTTCGGCTGTGAGCTTAGGACAGACTGTGGAATGGGAGATACTTACATTTGTTTGGTTTTTTAAGGATCTTCTTGCACCCTCATTTTCTTAAACCTTTTCTCCATTGAGTTACAATCCATGTTTGAGCCTATAACCTGCCACTGAGGTCTAACTTGGTGTTAACTTGAGCTTTCATTTACAGCAACTATAAATATATTTCTTCTTAAAATAACTAAAGGGACTGTTGCAATTGCAATATTATTGAAAATGGGAAATAAACTTGATAATTAAGTGTAATCTCAAGTTGCTAAATCTCATAATGACACTGCTACAAAGGTAGCAGCTGTCTTTGCTTAACATTTACCTAATATTCCTTTGGACATAGCTCCCCCTGCCCCCGGAACTAATTAAATTGACTTTGAGCAAATCAAAAGATCAGTACCATATGTGAAAATTTTCACATTATAATTAATAACAAATGGTGACCTTTGTCTTGAACTCACTTTCCACCGCAAAGGAAAAACACTGAATTTTGAATGTCAAAGAGCTAAAAATACTTACTTATAATGCCCATTGAAAATCATGTGTTTTATATAAGTAATTCAAAACTTGACATTCTCAGTATAAATGAGCAAAAGTAATTTTTAAAAGTATTGAGTATTGCATGTTAAGTAATCCAAGAAGACATTTGTCATCTAGTTTACAATGAAACCAGGTGATATTGCTTCATATTTCTTCAATGAATGTGTACAGTACTGAAGACAAATTATATGCTGTCGTGGTCTCTTGATCTCACTTTTCACATTTATTATAGTTTATTCAGTAATACTATTTTTTAACATTTGAGACTATTTTCGTGAATTATGAACTGGGAATAGAATAATCTTTTGAAATAATTTGTTGAAATTCTTCATATAAATATCTAAACATCTAGGCATTTATGAAGCAGATATTTGACTTTTCCTTCTGAAAAAACTTTGAACTTACAGAAAGAGTGATAGTAAACATCACCATTTACCATGTACCAAGACCTACTCCCGTTGGCACTTTTTAACTCATTCCTCTTAACAAAACTCTGAAGCACATGCTATCAATGTATCATTGCTTATGAGCATTACTGAGGCACGTAAAAATTAATTTGCATAGGTCTACCTGGCTACTAGTGGTAGAACAAGGCCACACTGGCTTTCTCCAGGCTGTGCTCATAACTGCTATACTTTAGTGAACACTCAGCAATATTCCCATTTTGGGCGTGCACTGTAATCACCTGGAGACTTAAAATAGGCCACCCTGCACCTAGGCCTGAGAATGAACAGCTCTGGGAACGGGGCCTAAGCAATCAGCCTTTCACAAAAAGCATTGACACAACTGCTGTGCCAGAGTGTTTTGGGCCCAAGAAGTTTCATTTTACTTCTTTTGTTGCTGACAGAGGACTCCTTAATTCCTACCCAGTATAATTTTGAAATGTCTATTATACCTTTGAAATTGAATGAAATGATTGGTTTAGACATTTTCAGTTTATTGGAATTCATTTTTTCTTCGATGACTGTAGGATGAGAATAGCAACAGAAAAAATATTTAGCTATGAAACCATTATAATTTAATTATATTCCTCCTTTTTTTAATCTTCCTATTTTGTGTTGCTATTTTAATGACTGATCTGATGACTAACTGGAGCATTAATGTATATAAATTTTATTGTGTAGTATTTGTATAGATTGTAATACTTAAAGAATTGTTTAGTTCTAGAATTCAGTATTTCTTTTTTTTCCCCAGTACTAGGAATCAAACTGAGGACCCTGCACTTGCCAGGCAGGCATGGTGCTGCTGAGCTACATTCTTGGTCCTTTAATAATTTCTCTACTTTTTAATACCTGTGCAGACTATTTTCCTTTTTAATTTGTTTCATTTCATTTATTTTTATTTTGTTTTGTGGTACTGCGCTACATCTCCAGCCCTTGGTTATTTTTTGTATTTTGAAATAGGGTCTTCACTAAGTCACTAAGTTGCCCAGGCTGGACTCATCCTAGAAGTCCTCCTGCCTAACTTCTCAAGAGTGTTTCCATTAGAGGCATGCATCACCATGCCTGGGTGCTCCTGTAGTCTTTTTGGTTCTTTTTTTGAGATAGGGTCTCACTCTGATAGATAGGGTAGACAGGTAGATTGATAGGTAGGGTAGTTCAGGCTGACCTTGAACTCATGGTACTCCTCCTACCTCAGCCTCTTGACCCAATACTTTCTTAAATTATTCAAGTTGGAAAACATTTACCTGAAGTAACATG
Organism: Fukomys damarensis; assembly: GCF_012274545.1. Classification (NCBI taxonomy): domain Eukaryota; kingdom Metazoa; phylum Chordata; class Mammalia; order Rodentia; family Bathyergidae; genus Fukomys; species Fukomys damarensis. Next base: position 8,613,642 of record NW_022900938.1, on the reverse strand, counting down.
CAAGGGTCTTAATTTTCATAATTGTGTACATCCGTACAAAAACAGCACTCCAAAGAAAATACAGAGCATCTCCATCCCAGAGAAGTCATCCTATCACCTACCTTCCAGCTAAGCTCCACAGGCAGCCATTGTTTCTGTGTTTCTCTTGCACTGTCTTGGTTTCACCAGTACTTAGACTTCATATTTATATGATATGTATCTGATTTTTCCCCTTCAACAGAATACTTTTGTCTGTCTTGATAAGTGTTCCAACACTTAAAAGAATCTGCATTCTGCTGTTGATATGTAGTAGCATTCCAAAATAGCAATTACATTGAAGCACTTGACAGGGCAGTAATATTATTATGATTCTGGATTTATTTCTGCTTTTAGGTCTGTAAGTTTTTCTTCGCATAATTTGAAATTCTGTTACTAGATACATAAGTATTCGTAACTGTTATACCTCTTTGATGGCCACTTTACCTCTGATATTACATCTTGTGCTGAAATTTACTTCATTTTGTATTAAAATGGCCTCTCTGACTTTTTATGTATATCTTTTTCTCATTCTTTCTTCCAATTTTTTATTTTGTTAGAGGTCTACCATTTTCTTATTTTTTGTTTGCCCTATCTGTTTTGTTTCTTCTGTTCCTTTTTTTGAAGGGAGAGGAGGTTACTTTAATGTTAAGTACATGTTTGTATCTAATTTTAATTCTGTTGCCTTTATGTACATTTGCTTTGGTGAATATGTTATGTAGCCTTAATTTTTCATAAACTACTTAGACTCAAAGGTAAAAATCTGGTAGGTAAAATTCTACTTATGGCTAGTATCATTCTTTAATGCTACAAATATGCTGGCGCAAAATTCCCTTAATCTAAAATATTAATTTAATCTTCATTTTGAAGGACATTTTTGCTGGATATAACCAAATTTGGCTTTTGCTACTTAAAATATTTCACTGTTAATTTGTGTATTGTTTCTTATTGTGGGTTTTTGTTGTTGTTTTAATACTGGGGATCGAACTCAGGACATTGCACTTACAAGGCAGGTAGCAGAACCACTGAGCTACATCCCTGGCCCATTTGTGTATTGTTTCTGATGACATTCACCTTTTTTTTTTCTCCCTTTCTTTCTGACTAATCTGGGATTTTATCTTAATATTTGGTTTTCATGCATTTGATTCTAATGTATCTAGCTGTGGATTTTTTTACATTTCTTCTGCTTTGGATTTACAGCTTTTAGATCTGTAAATTGTTAGGTTTCTTCACATCAGCTAATTGTTAGGCCTTCTTGCTTCAAATATTGTTTTCTTTTCTAATTTTCTATTTTTTAATTTAGGACTCCAATTTTTTAAGTATGGAATTTCCATTTTCATTTCATCTTTTAAAAATAATTTTTGTTGATATTTCTATTTAGATCCTTAAGCATTTATGAAAAATCTATTTTTAATTTTTTTTTTTTACTAGTTACAACATTTGTGGCATCCTGAAATTGGCTTCTACCAATCACTTTATCTTGACAATAACACATTTTTTTTTGTCTTCTTGCTTCAGTGGTAACTTTTAATTGTATAACTGGACATTGTAGGAAACATCTTTGAAACTCTGGATTCTGCTTTCTTCTGAGAAGTGTTTAATTTTTGTTCTACTAGATACTTAAATTACACATCACCTTCAGCTTGTGAAGCCTTTGATTTTCACTTTGTTGGAGAGTGATTGTAAGGTTTTACCATTAGTCCTAGGGCAACTCCCTTAATTCTAGGACAGATTTTCTTTTCGCTCTCAGTATGGCCCTTCTCCAATTTGAACTGAAAGTCCAGGGTGTTTACCGAGCTCTAAGCCTTGTGGGATTCAGACTCTGTGCCTCAATGCTTCCTCTGCACCAGGCAGCATCTGAAACCTCTCTTCAGCTCACTTAGCCTCCTAATGGCTGTTTTCCTCTGGGCTCTCTTAAGTTCTCTCTTAAGTTGTTTCTTCTTAAGTTGTTCTAGAAGCAGGTAGCTGTGTGTGCTCATGACACAGGCTCCTGACAGAGGCCAGGCCACTTCTCACCCCTTACTGCTAGAAACTGCCCTCTGGGTAATGGCTGTATAAACACAGAAATGTGGATCATGCCATTTCTGCCCAATTTTGGCTGCTCTTCAGTGCTTATTTTAAATAGATGAATTTTATATTTTGTTTACAAGTTAGCATAATCGTACACAGGAGGACTAGGCCAGTACATACTTTATTATTGGGCCTATAATACCAGTTCTTTGTTTTTGTTTTTGTTTTTTTTTTGGTACTGGGGATTGAACTCAGGTCCTTGCACTTGCAAGGCAGGCCACCGAACCACTGAGCTAAATCCCCGGCCCAAGATTATTGGGGGTTTTTTTGTTGTTTTGTTTGTAATACCAGTTCTTTGGATTTTTAAAAAATTTACTTAAAATAGTAACATATTTCTGACATGATCTCATTAATTCTGTTTTATCTCTATTCTTAGATATGAAGAAAAGGCCACTAAAGACTTGGAACGATACAATAGTCAAATGAAGAAAGCTATTGAACAAGAGTCACAAATACCATTAAAAGATGGCAGAAAAAAGATAAAATCTGCCAGCGCCTGGAGTTTGGCACAGAAGCAGAAGTTGAAAACTTCATTATCCAGCCAGCCCAAACTTGATGAGCTTTTTCAGTCCTGTGCTGAAAAAAAAAGGATTGAAAATATTAAAATAATACAAGTCCCTTTTTCTATGAAAAACTTGAAAATAAATTTTGAGAAACAAAAGAAATTTGACTTAGAAGAAAAAGATGAGCTTTGCTTGATCCACAATCTCAGGTTTCCTGATGCCTGGCTAATTACATGCAAAAGAGAGGTAATGTTACTAAATCCATATAGAGTAGAGGAAGCCTTGCTATTTAAAAGACTTCTTGAGAATCATATACTTCCTGCAGAGCCACTGGAAAAGCCAATTACATTAACAGAGAGGTATGGTGAAATACTACAGTTTTTAAACTCTTAACAACATAAATTTATACTAGACTAGAAATAAAAGGTTGAAAGTCTGTTAGTAGGGATAGATTATAGTTAAAGAAATCTCCTAAAGACTTTATTTCTTTTTTTTTTTTTTTTTTTCCTGGTATTGGGGATCAGATTCAGAACCTTGTGGGAAGCACCACTGAGTTACACTCCTGGCCCTAAAAGTTTTATTTCTAACCTTTAATGGAACTAGTTGCTTCTAATTTTGTAATCTACATAATTCTGTTCTGCATTTAACAATTATCAAGCTGATTTCTCGAGAACCTTAGTAACTTCTCTAGAGTAATTTTGAAGTTAGATTGCTATGAATGTCTTTTTAACATTTTTGAAAGTACACCACAGTAGCATTATACAGTGAAGTCTTTGTGAATAGGTACCAAGCCTTTGCCACATTTTCTTTGTCCTTTTTATTTACACACATACTTTCTTTCCTTGGCTAAAGAAATTGAGAACAATTTCTATTGTTAATATCCTTCAGTATATTGCTCTCAAAAATGGCTATTTTCTTAGTTAACCATAGTAACTTTTTTATGATTTACCCAGCAATAATTCCTTGGAATTGATCCTTATTGTCTCAAAGTTTTAAATTTAATTTACATGTTCAAGATCCATTCAGTGCATTTTGTTATATATCTTAAATTTCTTAATACCACACCTTGTCTTTTTACACCTAATGAGTTACTTAGTGGAATGTCTTGTCTCTGTTTATCTCTTTATTTCCTGTGATAGTGTTTAACTTCTTTTTATCTGATTTATGTTGAATTGGAAGTTAGGTCTGTAAAAATGAGTAAATAACTGACCTATTAACATTCTCTTTTATTATACTTGATATTTCTGTTTCATTCGGACACTGTTGGATATGTAAACATAAAAATCTGAAAGTTAAAAGGGCAATTCAGAATTGGTCTGCTATTACACATTATTCACTGTTTCAGAACCTCCAAGAAGAGAATAAAAATCATTTATGCAATGTGTTAAAGCCCTAGTTAAGCACATTCCCATCAGAAAAGGAAAAGAATTGGGCCAGAACACAGTAAAACATCTGTTATATCTATATTTTCAAATAAGGGAATAGTAACTGTATTAAATAAAATCCACCATCTTTCATTGTATTTTCCTAACACTGACTTAGAAAACTCAAAGGAATAATTAGAAAATGATGCCTTAGTCTAACCAGTTAATTAAAAAACCTGTAGTACTTTTTGTTCCCTCAAAGAGAACTAGGGAGAAACAAAAAAGAATAAAAAGAATAGAGCACATCTGAATGTTTAAAGTGGATTTTTTTTTTTTAGTTGTGTAGGTTTTCATTTAGATTTAAAAATTTTTTTCTATGGTTGTCCAAATTACAGGTTTTTAAAAAATATTTTTCAGTATGATTTTGTTAAAGAAATCCAGTGTAAATTTATTATTTAGGGCTTATATTATCCTGAATGTCAATCTTAATTAAGCATGGACAGTAACAAGCTATACTTTAAAGTGTAATTGTCTTCCCTCATCTTAGGAAGTAAGGAATCTCCCCTCACAGAGCAGGTTTTCCAAAACTGAGTCATGGACTAATTACCCTCAGTGTTGGCAGGGTGCTTATGGATTAGGTTCAGTTTTCTCACCAGAGTTCTAATGACAATTGTTTAGCTTACCTCTAATAGAGTAATTTAGATGTCCGTAAGCTAGAGTGCTCATCATACTAACAGTTGATGATGCTGTTTACTGAGCACTTACTATATGACAGAAATTTTGCTATATCTTTTCATGATCCTATTTTCCTAGCACCTTTATGAAGTTGGTTCTATCATGCACATTTTATAGGAAACTGAAAGAGAAGTTTAAATAACTTAACCTGCCCGGACACAGCCAACAAGCAGGGAAGCCAAGATTCCAATCCAGATAATTTAATTGTGGAGCATATTATTTCATTACCGCCTGCTTTTAGACTAACTTTCATAATGTTGGTTAGGTGAGAGAAGAGTACATCTGTCCTCTTTGTGTTAAGCAAAAACATAACTTCATTTGCTTTTTCTTGCCTTTTTTTCTCTCACTCTTGTACTAGGAATTGTATCTAGGGCCTTGTATATGCTAGCCAATTCTACCACTGAGCCACATCCTGAGCACTTTTAAAAATTTTGTATTGAGATAACTAAATTTTATTTATTCTTTTTAATTGTATGTTTGTTTTACATGTTACATGTACAAAGCGTGTCTTAATTCCTTTTTTCATCCTTTTCCCTTTCCTCCCCTCCCTCCATCTTTTGATCCCCTGCCCATTTGAGAAAGCTCCATATCCCTAGTTCTTTTCTCTGACTTTTATATTTGCTCCTGATTCATAATTGAGGTTTCTCATACAAGAGAAACCCTTGCCATTTAAGCTTGTGTGTCTGATTTATTTCACGGTGGTCTCACGGTGCATCCCTTTTCAAATTTTATTTTGAAACAAGACTGACCTTGAATTTGGACCCACCTGCCTCAGCCTCTTAAGTGGCTGAAATTACAGGCATGTGCCACCACACCTAGCTTCATTTGCTTTTCAGAGGATATAAAGATGTAATGAAATAGTGTGTCGTCCTGCTCTGGAACATCATGCTCTCCCTAGCATACCTAAAGACAGTATCTGCCACGTGGTAAGACACTCAAATATTTATTGAATGAATGGGGAAAAGGTCACTATTCACTTACTAGCTTCAACAGACATCTGTTACATCTGATAGGAGGTACCCGGACCAAAACTAAAACGGATGTGAGTGTTCAATTTGAACTGTAGATAATTTTTGACTCTCAAAATTTTGTTTAGGGCTTACATGATTAGAACCATTTCATATACCACCTTTGGCAACATTTGTTCTTAGACTGAAGGATACTCTCCCAAGCTTTGAAATGATGACTTTAAAAGTTCCTGGAAGAAAAAGATACCTGTTTAATCATTTTGTTATTTCACTAGCAATTGCAAATTTAGCAGGATAAACCACTTGAGTCACTTGACAATATTGTTACTTCGTTTTTAGTTATTACTTGTAAATTAAAAGTTTTCATTTGTGTTTAAAGAGCCATTTTTAAATTTTACATTGAGTTTGTAATATTCTAGAAGATAGTAATTATTTTTTATGTTCATCTTTCTTCCTTTCTGTACATTACATTGTATGTGGTCTTCATAAAATAGTAACAAATATGTACAAAATTTCTCAAAGGGCTACTTGTACATTTGTATTTTGGTTGAAATGTTTTGCAAAATGTCCTTAGATTCACTTTTTAAAATTCTCTTATTTCAATTTGCATATTTAATAACCTGATGTGTCATAATTTCTTTTTCAGTCTTTTTAATGGATCTCATTATTTAGAGATTTTATATAAAATGACAACAGATGACCAGAGGTATGGTGGACCAACTTATCTGTCTGATCCTCGTCTTACAGCAAATGGTTTCAAGATAAAATTGATACCAGGTATGGTAATGTGATTTAATATTTTCTAACTAAAATAAGTGTGTTCCAGTTGTTACATTTGGGTTACTTTTTCATAATTTTCAGGGATCATGGTATATTTTCATCTCACTAAAAGTCATTGCTGGTTTTGTAAAGGAAGACTAATTTTTAAAATATTATCTCTGCCTGAAACCAGCAAGTCTGGCACCTCTTTCAGTGTAATAAATTGCATTTGCATTTTTGTAACTGATCAACTCATTAATTTCATTGTAACTTTTGTCAATGTTTATTATAACATGCAGACTTCCTGCTTTAAATTAAATAAAAAGTTTTTGGGGCAGAGGGTAGTGTCTCACTATGTACCCCAGGCTGGCCCTGATATCATGACCTGCCCGCTCGCCCTCTAGAGTGCTGGAATTACGGACATGCGCCACCATGCATGGCTATAAAAATATTTCTCCTTGTAGCTCTGGGTGACCTCAGACTTGAGATCCTCCTGCCTTAGCCTCCCAGGTTCTGGGATTATAGGCATGTGCCATCCTGCCTGGCTTGCAGTCATTTCTTTTAATGCTCCTAGAAGTCTTTCTTAGGACTGCTGGCACATTTTTAATGTATAAACTAAAGTGTGTGTGTGTGTGTGTGTGTGTGTGTGTGTAAACATTTTATTCATCTGTTTTAGCTATGTGGTATTGATGGCAGGTGCTTTTTTTTTTTTTTTAACAGGATAACTATCCTGTCTATACCAAGAGCGTATTTATTTTTTTATCTGCTTGGCAAATTTCTTCCTGATAAGTGCTTTTAACTTTTAGCTTGTTGATCGTGGTTTTTAAATCATATGTGAATTGTCAGGTGATTTGTGTGACACCATATAAGCAAAAATGATTTATCTGCAAATTGACTTGTTTTAGTTGAAATTAGCTATCGACAGATTATGTTCAGCATTCTTTCCCCTTATTGATAGCAGATGAATGTTGGACATGATGGTGTGCATCTATAATCCCAGCACACTGTGAGTCTGAGGGCAATTTAGCAGCTCAGCAAGACCCAGTGCAAAGGCCATTGGGTCAGTCTCCAGCTCCAGCCAAATACATCAGATGAAAAGTCATGCTTTCTTCTTCCCCCACCCCATTTGGAAAACTTAAGTTGTATTTTCTTAAGGACTGTATCTCATTTAGTGAGAATTTTATTTGTAGCTGAATCAACAGTTTGCCAATTGTCACAAAACAGTTTTGGATCTGGATAAAGACGTTTGAAAGATAAAGAATATATCTGACTTTGAGGGAAAAGATTCTTAGTGTGACCATAAAAACTTTGCTTGTTGAGGAGAATAGCTTTTTGTTCTGAGTCAACAAGAGCTCCATGTTTTAGAAAGTGAAAATTTGTCAAGCCACTATTTTTCTTGAAAAATTGGAAAGCATTTCACAGAATTTTGTGAGATTTCTTGAAAGTTTGTTGCATAGTTCCAAATGTCATTTACATTTTCCATATTTGAATTTTGCAAACACATTAAAATATTGCTCAGTTTTCTCATTTGTGGCCAAGTACTTTTAACCCATATCCACCAGTAACTCCGGGAAATATGTCACAACTTCAGGACAGATGTAGTTAATAGAATTAGTAATAGTGAAAGATTGACATTTTGGGATATTTTCATATCTATATAAATATGTAAGAGATGTGAACTAGAATATTTGCTCCTTCCTGTTTTTTGCCCATCTTTAGTTCAAATCCCACTTAAGGTGTTTTTTTGAACTCTGTGTCATTCTTATAATGTTCAGTGACACAGTATCTTACATTATTCTCTTGTTTCCTAGGAAAAACATTAGAATACTTGCTCTGTTAAGTCTAATACCACTATGTCTGTCATCCAGGTCAGGTCAAGGAACAGTTTAGGGATTAGGTCTTTGAAGTCACAGGATCTGAAACTCATCAGATCCCTCACATTGCTTTATCTTTCCCTCTTCCTCTTCCTCTCTCTCCCTCTTTCTTTTTTTCCCTTCCTTTTTCCTCCCCTACCTCTGCCCCACCAGTACTGGGGATTGAGCCCAGAGTCTCCTATATGTTAGGCAAGTAAGTACTTTAGTGCTGAACTACATCCCAGTCCACTTTATTTTTTAGTTTAGACAGAGTTCCCCAGGTTTCCCATGCTGGCCTTAAACTTGTGACCCTCTTGCCTCAGCCTCCCACGTAGCTAGCATTACAGCCATACATCACCACACCTGCCAACACCTCTTTCTAAATGAATTCATTTATAACTACTACTTATCAAAAATTGAACAGTCCAGTTTTCCTTACTTATAGATAACATGATTTAGACTTCAGTATTAAAAATATTGTTATATAAATGTAGCTAAATAAGACAAATCTCTGTTATTTCCCACAATCATGTACTCTAAAGCCAAATTTTGATGCTTTGTAATATGTGCTGTTACGGATAATCTGTGCTCTTATATAGCCAATCATGTGGCTACTTTTAAAATTTTAATTATTAAATTACATAAAATAGTTTAATAGAAAGCATGTCAGTTTTAAACATTATCCTAAAAAACTATTTTGAATAAACATTAGTATTTAATTTCCTCAAGTTAATTATGCATTAGTAAGTTACTGTGTGACTGTTTTATAGTTTGGAAGTTAAAATAATCACACAATAATCAGAACTTTAAATTAGATATTAAATCAATGGGAAGAGCAGCATTTGCTAAAACATTTTAAACAACTGTATTTTAATAAATATCAGGGGACTTCATTTTCCCTCCAAAGTAAGACATGTTCTAAACAAATATAAGGAGCAGACCAGCAGTAACTGAGATTAAATTAAATTATATAAAGGACATGTGATGTCAGTGCACAGTTAGACTTAATATGAAATCCTATGGGAAGTTACTATTTGTTTTCTAACCAAGGAACAAAACTTTTCCTGACCATGCTAAATTGTGATGAAGGTTCACTAAATGTTTTACCAGCGATTTTGTTTTTAATGGATATGTTCTGGAATATAATTTTAACTAAACAAACTTAAGTCTGTATTTTTTTTTTTTTTTAGGAGTTTCTAATACTGAAAACTACTGGGAAATAGAAGGAATGGCTAATTGTCTCCCATTCTATGGATTAATGGATTTAAAAGAAATTCTTAATGCTATCTTAAACAAAAATGCAAAGGAAATTTACGAATGTAGACCTCGTAAAGTGATAAGTTATTTAGAGGTAAGTGGTATTAGATTAAGCAGGTTGGCTAGGGTTTGAATTACTTAATTATTCCTTAATAAAATAGTAAATGGTTTGATAATGGTAAAATACGGGTAGTTTTTCTCCTCTCTCTTCTTCCCTTTTCTCCCTGACTTGCCTCCTAATAAAGTCTCCTGTTGGGAATAAATAAATAAATAAATAAGGTAGCTTCCATAGAGTTTGTTTACAAGAAGAAAATACTAGCCAGGGATTTAGCTCAGTGGTTCTGGCACCTGCTTTCCAAATACAAAGACCCGAGTTCGATCCCTGGTACCAGAAAAAAAAAAAAAAAAAAAAAAAAAAAAAAAAGAATTCCATTAAAACTTCACATCATAAACTACGGATATGATTGCTAAGGAAAAGAATCTAGGAAAAAAGAGAACTTATGTCTAAATCATAGGATGACTGAAATTGATGACCAATCTGAATAAAGTGAATCAGAGATACAGATACCACAATATAAGAAGAACCAAGAGATAGACAGAAAAGCCAAATAAGGAAAGAAATTTTAAAAATAAGTACTTTTCATCATATTCTGTGTCGGGTAGTGGTGGTTAGAAGACTGCAGGGTGTGGCTGCTACCTAACAGTGGTGACATTAAAGAGAGCCAGAATGGCAGTGTGGTGTGAGTGGCAGGTATTTGCCAGTGATTAAAGAGTAGTGTGGCTTGTGGGGGAAGTGTCAGAAAGTCACGTCATAGTGCAGGGGAGAAAAGAGTTATGTTTAGCAATGTTTGTACTGAACTGGTGCAAGAGAGAATAACAGATTGAAGAACAAATGTTCCAAAAGAGACAGGGATACAAAGATTATCTTTTAGAAGGCAGTGCTGTTTCTGAGATGACCAGCAAAGTAAAGAAAAAGTGAAAATAGTACTCCAGATTAACTTGAGAGAAGTTATGCCTGTTGCATAAGGTTAAAAGAGTGAGGGGGTTGGGTGGGGAGGCATAAGGAATATGAGTACAGTAGCAAAGATCTGAAAGTAGGAGCTGTTAAGTACTGGAAACAGCATCTGTTGTGAATGTGGAAATTTCCAGGTGTCCCTGAGGACTCAGGAGCAGTAACATTTGTTTTGGATGTAGCCAGAACTGTTTTGTGGCTCCAACTGTGCTTATTAGAATTGTCCAAAGGTAGGGATTGGCAAGATGAGTAGGATGGATAACAAGGGGGATGATAGAGAGAAATCTGAATACCTTATATTACAAGAAGCCATAGTAAGTCCTAAAGCTTCATTTATTTTTCAGTATTTCTACTTTCACTTAGGAAAGATGACAAAGGTGCTTTTGGGTCGAGAATAAGAAGGGATTGGAGAGATTAAGATCAGAGTGAAGAGAAAGAACAGCTAATGAGTGTTGAGTTAAAGTGAATAGTGTTAATATTCAAGATCCCTGAAGTGTGACTATGTTTAAATACATGAAAAGAAGCTGGGCATGTTGGCACACACCTGTAATCCTAGTACTTGGGAGATGGAGGCAGGATTTCCACGCGTTTGAGACCAGCCTCAGATACATGGTGTGTTCAAGCCCAACCTGATACTTGGTGAGTCCCTGCATCAAAGAGAACAAAATAAATATATTAAAAGAAGCAGGGTTTTGCTAGCACTGTCTTAACCCCAAACCTTCAGTTCCTCCTTTTTCGGAAAATAGCATTGACATACCCATTGTTAAATTATCCCCCGTTATGCATTGTCCTCCATTTTTGTTTGTTTTTGGTTGTACTGGAAATTGAACGAAGGGCCCTCATGTTGAGATATATCTCCGGCCCTTTTTAAAAAAATTTTTGAGACAAGGTCTTGCTAAGTTACCGAGTTGCCCAAGCTTGGATTAATTTGTAAGCCTTCTGCCTCAACTTTCATCACTCTACCATCAACTCATATCAGCAGTCTGTACTTACTTCTCGACACTATGACCCTAGTCACAGCCTCGCTGCAGTCATTGTCAGCAAGAGCCTTGGTTCGCTTCTTGACATTCCTCCAACCATACTTCACATGCAGCCAGGCTGATTGCTTTAAAATGTGAAATACAAGTCAGGCTTTTGCTTAAAAATTCTCTTGTTACTTCTCTGTATATTCATCCTTATCTCTGCCTAACCTCTTGTGTTTCTCTCCTCTTTAAAAACTGCGCTGCACTATACTGAAGTTTCTGTTGTTCTCCCTGCCTGAAATGATTTTCCTTTCCCATGATCTGTGCATGATAGTTTAAATAGATGCCTAAATGGCATCTTCTCAAGTAAGCTTTTCCTAACTACACAATCATTCTCTATCATGTTGCTAAGTTTAATTTTGTGCATTAGTCAATAAAATTGTCTTTTTATGTTTTTTCTTTGCTCTAGAATATAAATTTCACAAGAGCAAAGATCTTATTTTCTCTTTAGCCACTATTATCTCCAGAACCTACAACAGTTGATGCTTAATAGATATTTGTTGAGTGAATTAATAAAATGAAAATAATTTTGTCGTCTTGACAGAATAATGTGCTTTCTGCTTTGAGGTAAATAATTATCACTTTCTTTTCACAGGGAGAAGCAGTTCGGCTGTCTAGACAATTACCCATGTACTTATCAAAAGAAGACATCCAAGATATTATCTGTAAAATGAAGCACCAGTTTGGAAATGAAATTAAAGGCTGTGTTCATGGCCGCCCATTTTTTCATCATTTAACCCATCTTCCAGACACTTCATGATTAAATATAAGAAAATTAGTCACAGTTGAACTAGATCTGCTCATAAGACAATGAGTCAGTTTTTTAACCATTTTTGTATTATCATGTGTCAAATAGTTATTTTGTAAAAGAAGACTCACTGGCTTTTATATTGGAAAGTTTCAAAACTTGTAAAAAATATCTTAAATAAATTAAGAGATGATTATTTCATTTTATTCTTAAGACTAACCCTCATAATTTATAAACTAGACTGCAACTGGGAAATACTATACTAGGTCATCCCTGGACAAGGAAAATACAAATTCAGCTGGCATATCTAACAGAAGTTGTCAATCTTGTTTAAAGTAGAATGGAGACAGAGAAAGAAAAGTTCAGAGGAAGAACAGAACCATAATTTGAGAAATCGTACCTACCTCCATCTTGGGGGACCAGCTTAGATGTTCCTGCTGCTTTATTTCAGACAATTATTGGACTTTAGGGGTTGGAATTCATTGAAGAACTTGCCAAGATTTCAGTTTTGACCCAGTTTAGGTTATGATCTATTTTTTACATCCCTTCGAAAACCAGCTACAGAGTATACTTACTTAACAAAAAGTCGAAACGTTTTTTTAAAAAATATTTTTGTGTAAACTGTGTTAGCCCAAATATAGTGTGTCCACACGGCATCTCCCATAATTCTCATGGATTGTCTTTATATTCTTAAGATATTTGTATTAAGATAACAAATTGTAATACTTGGAGTTCTACCTGTAGCCCACCCTTTGCCCTTACTGGAGTCATCCTATTTTCCATGAACCAATATGTGGACTCATTTTTTAGCTGATAATCTGTATTGGTCCTACAGTATCCTCTTGGATGAAGAAACTATTTTTTTTTTCCATTTCTGAGTTCTGCCACCTGTGTGCTTAGTAGGAAGGGAGTATTTACCACCTACTAGATAAAGCGGGGCGTTTATGTTATATGACCTCGTTCCAGCCTAACATTTTGGGTGGCGTCTCCTGTTGAGCCCTGGAGCAGGCCACACGGCATGACATGAAAACAGGCTCTTGTGAGTCATTTGGGCCCAGAAAAGACAGGTATACAGTATGTGAGGACTAGGGGAATCCAAAACTCCTGGTCACCACTTTCACCAGTGCTACTTTGAATCAGTCCAGGATTGCAACTTGGCTCGCCAGAGCCTGGAGTGGCAGAGCGGGGGAGGTGGCGCCTGAGTTCCCAGCTGCGCCCGCTGGGCCTCCCAGGGCCGCACCCACCCCACAAGCCTTTGCGGCCACAGCCTTGGCGCGCTCGAGGCGCGCTCGAGGGGAAGATGGCCGCAGCTCTCGGGACTGAGGTAACCGGCGTGCGTCTGGGGAGTCGCTGGGAGTTAGTTAACAGTGAGGATGGGATATCCAGGGAGAGAAAAGCCTCCCCAAATTACCTACTTGCCTCTTCTCAAGACTGTGGTGTTTGAGGCATTGGACAGAAAAATGGAGGACGTTCATATAAACCCTCAAAGTCTTTTCTCCTTCCTGACTCACGCACTGAGATGTATCCCCGGCCCTTATAATGTTTTTTTGTTTTTCGTTTTGTTTTGAATCTTGAGACAGTTTCAGTAAATTACCCAAACTGGGCTCGAACTTGTGATCCTTCTCCTAAGTTTAGTGCCCAAAGGTGTTAACTTAGTATCCCAGCCTCTCTGTTGCCATAGCATTGACGCCAGAGCCGGGGGAGAATAGGCCTGAAGGCCTTTTTTGGACACGTTTTGTCAGGAATGTTGCCATGAACGGTTCTGCTTTATTAGATTTTAGATACACGGTTTAACCTGAAGAATGTAAAGCTTAATTCAGACAGTTTTGTATCGTTTTTCATTGGCTATTTGACTCTCTGGTTTTATCTTAAAGTTTTGTGGCTCAGATTTAGCAACTGAAATCCATTCCACCACACTAGATTCCTCGAGTTGCAGAAGGTGGAAGGAGAGGGAGCCACTTAATAACTTCGGATTAGAATCTAAATTTAAAACCAAAAATAGATTGTCTTCTCGTATCTACTGCAAAGGAAATAATACATATGAGACACCGACTTGATCACTGACTTAACTAGAATTGCCAGACAAATTTAAATACTAGTAATGATATTAAAGTGTTTAAATGAACTAGACTTGTTCGGGGAGTATTGGGAGAAAGCTGGTATTCATGGATTCATAGTGAAGGTCATACGCAGTGGCTCACACTTATAATTCTAGCTACTAGGGAGGCTGAGGCAAGAAGAGCTTGAAGCCAGCCTCAGCACCAATGCAAAACCCTGTCTCAAAAAATTAAAAGGGACTAAGACTGTAGTTCTTTGGCAGCTTAAGTCTTCAGTACTGACGAAAAAAAATTATCCAACTAGTTTTAAGAGAATAGAAGACAATAAATAGAAGCCCAAAGTGACTAGTTTTATCTGGGTGCACACAGCTATTTTAGAACTCCACTAGTTCCATTTATATTTGGTACTCCACTAGTTATTCCTATTAACAAAACAAAGAAATGTTTAATTACAGAAAAAGTCATCGCAAATCTAAATGAAAAATGAAGTTTTCAATTTTTGTTGGACTTTCTTCATGAGCATGAGAGATCAAGAAAACTTTATTATAGATCTTTTGGTAATTTTAATTTAAAAATTTTAAATTGATAAGGCTTGTTCATTGTTTCCAGTAATACTGATAACACAAGTGGATTCTCACCCCTGCTGCCTTGAGATTGTTTTCTCTGCTTAGTTGATTTTGGATCAGTTTTTATTCCTCAAAGTACTACACATAAATGTAAAGTTTTTTTTTTTTCCTAACTTTAAAAATTCTATCCCAGTGGTTATCAAACTTGAGCATGCATTAGAATCACCAAGAGAACAGAGTGCTGGGCACTATTCTTATTCTGTGGGACTAGGATAGGAACAGAAATTTCATTTAATTTAATTTATGTCACATTCAGATGATATTCCTGGTCAAAGGGCAACATATGAAGAATAACTACACTATTCTGAATTCCAAAGTTCCTGAAAAATCTCAAGTCCTTTTCTTTATGCCCATTTTTTCTAAAGTAAATAGGAAAGTAGGACTTAGAAGACCTCCCCCTGATTATGCTGGTAGGGATAACCATTTCTGAAATTAAGATGCTAAACTTGATCTCCAAATTCACAGTCATTTCTAACATCATGTAAATTTTTATGTTGTCTTGAATATTCATCAACAGGATCTGAAATAACCTTTTAAATTAATTATTTCTACATTATTATTCAGTCTTCAAAAACTTTTAAAGTAATGGAAAGTGGAGATAGATTTCTTCCACTTTGCACACATTGGACTTGAAATCACTATAGCAGATTCCTCCATTTCTATTTTAGTTGTATATTCACTTATTTATTTGGTGACATTTATTGAGTATCACACTCAGTGTTGAATGAGAAGACTTCTTGTTCTTTAGTGGCAACATAATAATTACAATATAGTTTTTCCCTGGTACTAAAAATTGAACTAAGGGCCTTGCATTTGCCAGGCAGGCACGGCAGTGCTGGGCTATATCCCCAGGCCCAAATATAATTTTCAAGGTACCATTTATATCTAGATGATTGATAAATAAAATAATAACGTGATTTAGGTAATCTTTAGTGTTGAACTTACTTAATTTTTTAAACTTTCATATAGGTATTTTAATTAGTTTTTTAAAAAATTTAGATCATAGAAATGAATGATAAGAAAAAACAGGCAAGAAATTATAAATGGATTGAACATTTTTGGAAAAAAATGGTATGTTTCAAAAGTTGACTTACTGTGATTTCTTTCAAAAGAGTATTTTAATTTTAAATTTGCTTTCATTTTATCTAGAGGTACTGGTAAATCACAGCTAGTTATTTGCAACACAGTGATGCTATACTGCCAAATGTATACTTTAAATATTTCATTAATGATAGCAAAATTTTTCCTATGATGCAAATAAGTGGCATAGGTAGGTTTTAAAAGAAATTAAGCTACTCTAAATTAATTTCTAATTGGTCAAATTTTTGGAAATTTAAGGCATAAACTACCTATTCTCACCTACCTGTAAGACTAAACCTACTGTTACATCCTTCCTTTTTTCAAAGGAGGAAGAAACAGAAACCACAAGTGAAGATAGTAGTTTAAAAGAAGCACATTATAAATCAGGAAAATGTGCAAGTTTCTTTTATTCAAATATAAGGTCTATTTGTCTTGTATTTCAAAATCATTAATACAATCTGAGACTGTGGGCTTTGGAGCTTGACATCTTTGGTATTCAGACTGTTTTAACTTCTGTGTGTTTCCTCTTTGTTAAAGAGGGATAATATTTACCTTGTAGAGTTCATAAAGACTAGGATGAAATATGAAGCAACTAGTACAATACCTAGAACATAATCACTGAATGTTGATTTACATTTTTTTATCTCTTTCACCTAAGGGAATTTTACAATTAAAAAGAACAGCATTTTTAAAAATGAAAAGTCTGTTACTGTCCACCCAAATATAATAGATATCTCTTGGTAAGTTACTAACTGTGATAGTATCTTAGAATCCGACACCATCTTAGTGCTGAGATACTGACAAGAATGTGATACTGTAAGTTACAGTTAACTTCCTATGTAAGCTAATGAAAGAGAGCCCTTACGTAGTTAAAAAATAATGTATGTTATATCCTATAAAGTTTGCTTAAGAATACGGATTTTTAAACTGATGTTTATAACTCCTCAAAGAAATTAATAAGAGAACACTTTGGAGGCCCTTCTCAAGAAATTCTAGACATTAGTTGAATTTATCTATCCTTTGCTTCTCAAACTTTCATCTTATAATTCCATTTTAGAAACATATAATTCTCCTAAGTACGTATTTTCCATCCATTCTACATCACCATACTTGTTTCTATTATATAAAAATATATAGATTTCTAAGAGTATCTATTTATTATGTATGATATAATGATATGATATATAAGTTAACTTTATCTTTCTTTCTCCCTATATGTCCATATCATAAAAGGCAAGGCCATCTTTTGAGTTTGCCTTTATGGCCCTTACAACATCTTAGTATATTGGACTTGTTAACCAAGTTTTGCTTATCCATTTATTCATTTGATAGATATTTCTTGAGAATTTGCTTTTGTGTGCTAGAAACAATTCTTGATGCTTGAAAAATAGTAGAGTACAACATGTTTAAATACCGCACCGTTGCTCTGGTGTGAGAAACTGAATGTGGAAATAAGGCCTGAGATGTATAATGGATGCTGGGAAATGGGAACAAAGTGTTCAATTGGGAAGGGGAACAAGGAAGGAGGAGAGAGAAAGGAAGGAAGGGACAAGAAAAAAAGTGAAAATAGAGGGAAAAAATGGAAACAGCTTTTGTACATAGAAAGGGAGGAGCCTTGAGGGGCGTAATAGGATAAAATAAAATAAAATTTAAAAATAAATAAGTAAACCCCTTTTCCTCTTAAAAAAATGTAGAGTACAAATCAAAATCCTGTATTCTGTAGGCCTTATATTCTATGTTTAAGGTTTATGTAAATTAATATAAACTTCTTCACCTCATTATTTGTTACTGTAGAAATTTATATCCACTTATAAAGCAGTTCTTTTTCTGTGAGGTTATTTGCTTATGATAATCAAAATATTAATCTGCATTACATTTGTTGTATTATAAATGTTCATCTGAATTGGTGCTTTTGCACTTCATTTTTTAAAGCTTAAGAACACCTCAAAAAGTGTCCTGATTCAGGAATATATCATCAATGACAAGTGATTAGGTTAAGATTAAGTTACATAATCTGTCTACTTTTAAGGATGAAATGACAAAAGTAAAATGTTAATATTCACTGTAAAACAGTTTTTAAGCATTTAATCACTGTCATGGCATTTTTCTTAGTTCTCTACATGCCTTTCTTTCGTATGTATTTATGTGTACTCTAAATATTTTATGTGTCAAAAATGAACACCTCAAGATAAGTATATATATAGTTAACAGCAACATTATTTAGTATTGATTGGTATCACCTTCTAGAGGCTATTAGGAATTCTCCTGGACTTTATTTTGATTTTACTTATGAACTACTTCAAACATACAAAACAACAACAACAAAAAAACACATACACTTGTGCTCAACATCAGAGCAATACTTTCTTAAGGTCCAAGGATCTATAGTGTGGTCCACAACTCAATAGCATGAGTGTCATGTGGGAGCTTATTAGAAGTGCAGGATCTTGACACCACTGCCCCTGGCACCCAGTCTCACTGAATTATAATTTGTATTTTAATAAACCTTTCCTGTAAATATTTTTTAAAAGAAAAGACAATATACACCTAAACTTTCCCTTCCTTCATCTTACTGTATCTCCCTTCCTCTCTCTGTGCTTTCAAGGACAGCTATTCTAAAATTGATATGTATCCTTCCTGCTATATTTTTATTACATAGGTTTGTATCCCTACACACACACACACACACACACATTTTAAAACTTTATATAAATTCAGGATTATTTTTCACAGCTATTTTCATTTGTCTTAGTTACTTTATTCATTGTTGGACAAAATACCCAACACCCACAGGTTAAAGGAAGAAAGGTTTATTTAGCTCGGTTTGTACAGGTTTCAGTCCATAGTTGGCTGTAAGGCAGGGTGGCATGGCACAAGGTCATTGCACAGAAGAAATAGTCCATGGCAAGCAGGCAGGAGACAGTGAAGCACTAAGTGTAAGTAGCAAGCCTGCCTTCTGTCCCTTTATATTGCATCCAGGCTACAAGCCTATTGATTGGTACCACCCATACCCAGGGTAGGGCCTCCATTATCCACATCCTTAATCCCAGTATCACATGCCCTAGATGCAGCTTGCTGAAAAGTCCCTCTTACGAGCTCATGAGGCTTTGAGGGGGACATCTAAATACAAGCCATAACATCACTGTACAGTGGTTTTGAGTTATATTGGTGTGTTGATATCGTAATAAAAAAAATCCTTGCCCTAATATTAATGTTTTCTTTTCTCTTTTCCTTTAATGGTTTTCCTACTTTGTTTTTCACATTTGTCAGAGACTACACGATGGATATAACTTTATTCCCACTATTACAGTAGGGATGATGCTTATTAATGAGAAACATCTCAAAAAAGGGGAGACTTGGGGTTTTGTAAAGGTTGGTAAATATTCATTGAGCAAAGGTGGAAGTATGTCATATTTAGGAAAATGTAAAAGCATAGGGGACTTTTGTAGTCAGTTCTGGAAACAAAAGAATAAACTAACATTGCCCACAGACATATCTTGATAAGAATGTATGACTGTATATTTCTTTGGGATAAATTCATATATGTGAAAATTTTAAATCTAAAAATGTGACATTTTAAAAAAGACATTTTGTGTATAATCACATACTCCCCCAAAAGATGATAGTAATTCTCACATAAGAGATAGTTGCCATTGGAGGTTTTCCCACACCTTTGCCAACACTAACCATCTCTGTGTTTAGCAAGTAAACTTTTTTTGGGGGGGCATTTTTTTTTTTTTTTTTTGTTAATAGGGATCAAACTCAGGACCTTGCACTTGTAAGGCAGGTGGCAGCACCATTGAGCTAAATCCTTGGCCCAAGTAGACTTTTATTTTAATATTCAGCTCTTTGCTTACTATTAAATGTGAAAATTTTGTCATTCTATTTCTTCTATAAATGCCCTGTTTTGTTTTTACCATTTTTTTTCTATTTTAGGGTGTCAGTATTTTTGTTATTTGTAAGAATTCAAATTAAAACAATAAAACTTTGACCTTTGTATTAAAAATTGTTACCAGTTTATTATTTGTATTTAACTTGATATGATGTATTCTGTCTTGTAATTTTTTACTTTTGATGTAGTCAGTCATATTAGAGATTTCTTTTATGGATTTTGCTCTTGATATCCTTCTTAAAGAGAATAATCACACATCTGTAAATACCGAAGTTTCTCTGGTATGAAAAACTAAAAGTGTAAATAAGGTTCAAATTGTATAATTGATAATGTGAAACAGGAGGGAAAGAGCTAAAGGAATAAGGGAAGTGGGAAGGGTAGGGGAAAGGAAGGAAGGGAAAAGAAAAAATATGAGAAAAGGAAAAAAATGCAAACAAAGTCTTTGTAAATAGGGAAGGGTGGAGGGGGTGAAAGGAAGGGGTATGGGGAAAAAATAAGAACCAAGATACATCATGTGAAGGTACAAGATCCCAATGATGAATGTAACTGT
This sequence comes from Fukomys damarensis, assembly GCF_012274545.1. Lineage (NCBI taxonomy): Eukaryota > Metazoa > Chordata > Mammalia > Rodentia > Bathyergidae > Fukomys > Fukomys damarensis. The sequence goes on along the minus strand of NW_022900938.1, from coordinate 8,593,131 downwards.
ACTGTATACCTAAAATGTACCAATAAACTCAATGAAAAAAATAATCTCAATTCAAAATAATAAAAAATATTTTTTCCTTATACTTTTTCATTTCACTTTAAAATTCATATGGAAATTAATTTGGTATGAAAAGTAACATGAGTATTTACCTTCTTAAAAATATTATTCAGTTGTCTCTTAAACTAAATGAATGTCATACTTGCTTGAAATTCTGCCTTTATCTTATGCTAACTTATTATATACAGAAGTATTGATAATAATGTAACATAAAATAAATCTTTTTTGTCTAATTTACTTAACCTCCATATTTTTCTTTCCTCATCTGTAAAATGGAGATAATAAATTCATAAATTCATTGCAAATGCTAAAATTCATCATTTGTATGAATAAATCAAATGTTTAACCATATTATACAACCAGTAAATGAGAGTTTTTTCCTATTATATTTTTTATTAGCCTTAATGGAGTCAATTTTGCTCTCAGCACCATTCTTTTTATAATTATTGATACCTAAGAAATTTAAATATCTGGTCGGTTTTCTGTCTTTATGTTTCTGTGAAGCCTAGGAGAGTATATTCACCTTCGTCTTTTAAAATTTCGTGTGTCTTCTTTTAGTATTCTCCTTCAGATATGTAAATGTCTGAGGATCTAAATATTGGTCTTATTTATCCAATCTGTTGTTTCTTTTGATAAATATAATTATGTTTGTTGTCTTATTTAGCTTTTTGTTTGTATTTTGATATTTGGGTTTTTTGCTTCCAATATTAGATTTTTTAAACTTATAAAATATTCATATATTTTTAGAGACAATATGAGATTTGTTTGGTATAATTTTAAAATTAATTTTATTGGTATACTTAATGTATACAGTGTAATGACATTCATTGTTGGAAATTTGTACGTTTACATAATCAATCTTGGTTCTTATTTTTCCCCCATTCCCCTGCCCTCCCTTCAACCAGAAGTTTAGTATAATTACAAATGAAAATGCAGAAAATCACCAGGAACTTCTTGGTAGTTCCTGCTTTTCAAATTTAAAAGCGTTTTAAAATTTTTTAAATGTACAATTTGAAATAGATTTTTAGTTGAGTAATTAATAATTTCTCTTTCTTTCATTTTATTCTTAAAGCTTTGGATTCAATATGTCAACTGATGAGTGCTGTCACTGTTACAAGTATTGCATAACTGCTGCTAAACATGTACATGGCATAAATGCCATCTGTATGACAGGCCTCAGACATTATCCTTTTTTGTTCTGACAATGTTCAGAACAAAACCTAGACTTCAGTGTGTAACTTGGCTCTTTTTTCATTATTTAAATATTTTGTTTGAATTTTATCAGTAGAAGAGAGTGGAAATAAGGAAGATTATTTTATTGGGCAGTTTGGCAGCATATAGTTTTCTGTCCTTTCATTGACAGTAATCTCTTAAGGAGATGATGTGATAAGAAGAAAGAAATGTATCAGCAATTAGGAGATGAAGAAGAAGGGAAATAGCTGGTGTGGATTAGGTTTGATATTGGAGAATTTTTTAAAAATAGTCTTATTGAATATTTTAGAAAAAATCAGAATTGCAAGCTATAGAAAAAATCATAGAAGATCAGAAAGTAAAATGTGGGTAAGGTAGTTAACCTCATATAACTTAATATGTTTTGAGCAATTTTTTGAAAGATATGAAGACTGAATACTGAATATGTTATTAGGTTTAATTTCAGTTATTAGAGATTATAGAATAATCCTAAAATAAAGCAAAGAATTTGAAAATAGTATAATTTCACTCTGTTAAACATATTTAGAAATATGTTCCTAAAAACAGTTCTTAGATAAATGAATTATTTTTAGAATATGGAATAGTAATTTACATTCATAGTGATTACTTGTTTTTAGAGGGGAAAAGGTTTGTTTCACTTACAGCTGTGATTATTCTTAAGGCAAGATCATAGAGATTACATTTTTATTATAGTTTTTATTGTGTATCTTACTGTGGTTTCAGTTTTTGGAAAATCAGTGATTAACATCATCAGCCTCAGAGCCAGTAGATATTTGACTACTACTTAGTACATGAGCACATTAAGTGAATTCAGAGTGTTAGAGCATTCTGTATTGGAAATGGGAACAATTAATTGTCTATAAAGATGTATTTTACATAAGGTTGCAAGAGTATGTGTATGATTTGTAGAAAGAAAAGTTAGAATTTTTATAGTTATCCCTGATATGTAAAATTTTGAATTTGCAAGTGTTAAGGAGTAATTGTTAGATTATTTAGAATTTGTTTACTTTTATTTATGTATACTTTTAATAACAGATTTATAGCTTAAAATAAATTTAAGTGCATATGTGGATTAATATCTACATCAGAAAATATAATGAACAAATCATTAATGTGATACTTTACATTTATATACTTCTTGTTGCTTTAAAAGTTGCCTTGCATTATAGTTACATTTATTTTTGTAAACTTCACTGAAATAGGTTAATATTTCATTTTGCAAATGAAATACAAAAGTATTTAAGTGACTAACTCAAAGTTAGTCCCTTCTGAAATCTCTTTGCTCTTGATTTAGTTTTCCATTCTGTATAGTAACTTACAGAATTGTGGTTCAATGATAATTTGGTCTAAAGATAATAATTTGTTTTGGGGGGGCAGGTTTGTGATACTGGGTTTTGAATCCAGCTTTGTGTATGCTAAGCACTTTCCCTACCACTGAGCTGCTTTCTTACTCCCTGTTTGATTCTTTTAGTCATCTCTGAATATGTTGAAGTTGTTAGCACAGCAGAAGAAAACATAACCTTACATGTGTTCCTTAATGTGAAATGAAAAAACAATTTTCCATTGAATTATCATCGCTATGTGATAGACCATAGACCTATTTTTAAAAATCACTTTTAGGAAAAGATATTTGAAAAGAGCAATGATTTTCTAAACCTTTGTGTTGTTATTAGTATTAGTGGATATCAGTCTTTAACCCTCACATTTATAGAACCTATCTTGAAAGAGAATGTGGCATTAAAAAGATAATTTTATTTACTACAAAGAATATCGGATAGAGTTAACCTATGTTCAAGCTATGGCTCTGACCTTAGGAATGTCATTTATCCCCTTGAACCTTAGTTTCTCAATTAAACAGAAGGGCTAAGATTACCAGTTATTATCTGGCAGGATTATGTGAATTGAAACAAGGCTATATACATGTTAAAGTATTATATTTGTTGCTATTTGTTGCTTCCCTCTCTCTCTCTCTCTCTCTCTCTCTCTCTCTCTCTCTCTCACACACACACACACACACACACACACACACACATCTCTCTCACTTTTCTGTCCAAAAGAAGCTTATGATTAAATAGGCTTCAGATTCTGAAAGTATGTCTTCAATAAGTAAGATTAACAAATAAATACTTAAATTCAGTGGTTATATGTTTACATTTTCACCTAAAAGAAAACTTAAATCTTAAGAAGACTAAGACGCATTGTATAATACAATTATTTCATAATTTATTTTTTTTAAATTTGGGATTTTTGTCTTTTAAAATGAATGACATTCTGCTAATGCAGAATGTAAACCTTCAGTGTAAAAAAAATCATCTGCTAAGTGCAATAAAGCAAAATGCACTAAAACAAGATATTTCTGTAGTCTCAGCATTGTTTGAAGTCCTTTGGTTAGTTTTAATTTTTCTTCTTTCATTTCTGACTTTATTTACCTGAATCACTTGCGTCTTTTTGTTGTTGTTAGTCTAGCTAAAGGTTTGTTGATTTTAATATATAAAAAAAACCCTGTTTATCTTTTCAGTTGTCTTTCTAGACTCTATCTCATTTATTATGCTATAATCTTTATGCTTTCCTTCCATTTTATTTTAGCACAGTCATTTCTTTATTGTGGTTTTTGTTGAGCATTCATATTATCGCAAAAATCTTGAATCACAAATAGAAGTTCCATTGTCCTTACCTGAGTACTTTCCTTAGAATGAATCTGGTTAGGCAATCTGAATATGTCAACTATTTCATTCAGGACTATACTTGTACATGTACTGTCATATAATATTTTGGATTGTGCACACTGATAGCAAAATAAATAAATAAATAGAATTACTCCAAGATCTATATTTTCTCTCTTAACCCCTTTCTCTGAGTTAGTTAAGCTTTTATATATTTTTACAAGGAAATTCCCTCCCTATTCTTACTCTGTGGATTTACATATTGATGCAAAGATTTATTTCAGTCTTTGGAAACTAAAGAATGTACATGGTGAATTCTGCTCTATCTGAAAAAATATTGCACAGTAAAAGGTAGAAAAAAGGAGACTATTATGTCCTCAGAATTAACCAGATGGACAAGCACATCTTGACTTTAGGAATTCCTAACAATACTTTAAGGTTTTTGAAGTTGTTTTATACAGCACAAAAGCTGAACTTTGCTTCTCTTATCATGCTACTTTATTCAGACATATTTGAACGGATGGTTATAATTATGTATTTGTTACCAGTTTTGGAGGAAATGATTTTTTTTTTTTGTACCAGGGATCAAACTCAGCAGGTGCTGTGTGCTGTGCTTCTTAGCTATATCCCTGGCCCAATAATGTCAGTTTTTGAGATTGAAGTAGGAGGTACATGCTTTAAGATTACTAGATTTTAAAAGATGTTTGACCTCTTTTCTTTCTAAAATTTTTTGAGCTACAGTTGTAAACTGTTAGAGATTATTAGACTGTATTGAAGAGCTATATGATATTAAAAATGCTATGCCAGTATCTCATGATTCTGACTATATTTATGTTTGATACAGAAATTTGACCATTTATAATCTAGAAAATTTTAGTTATTAGAAATGTCTATTTTGTATTTACTTTAAAATCTGTTTTTTTAAGTTGGCATTTAAAAGGGCATTAAACTGCTATTCTTGCTATCTTTAGTGAACTGATAGTTCATTTTTTTTTCAGTTCATTTTATCTTTTGGTTGCCATTTTTGCCTTTATTTCCCTGAATTATATGAATTGATTTATTCTTTAGCAAATATTGCTTTAAAAATCTATTTTCTAACAAAGCTTCTATTTGTTTCTTTCTACTCCTAATTTTTCTTCTATAGTTACATCCTGTTTCATTTTAATAATAGCAATTGGTTGGTCTAAATTTTCATATGAGCATCTTAAAAATATAAAACATATCTGTAATTACTAGAATATACATGCATATCCCATTGTAGCAATAACTCAAAATTTTAAATGGTTTGGAAAAGAGCTTAAAAGTCTTTGAAAATATGTACTCTACTTTTTGTAAGTTGAGACACCACCAAACATGTACATAATTTTAAATAATAAACTTTTCTTGGTCAACAGTCTGACATACTGTTTTAATTAAATAAGTAAAGATTAAGGTAGTTTGGATAAATGGTTACTTATAGTAATAAAATTTATGAAGGCTGTAAGATTTTTAAAATTATAGAACTCATGAATTTTTACATCATGCAATTTTATATTATATACCCATACTTATACATGTGTGTATATATATATATATATATATAGAGAGAGAGAGAGAGAGAGAGAGAGCACCCATATTTCATTAAAAATCAGACAATCATGTAAATCTATGGTAGGTTTCTGAAGTAACATAATTTTACTACCTTGCCAACAAACTTTTTTAGATTTAATAATAAAATTCATATTTTTCTTGATTTTTTTCATATATAAAAATGCCTTTTATGATTCCTTTAGAAACTTAAGGAACAGCGGCTGGGGTTATAGTTTGATGGTAGAGTCTACATGCCTTGATATCCATAAGTCCCTGCATTTAATCCCTGGCATATCCATCCCACCCTTAAAAACATCCTTAAGCAACAAATAGAATTTCCATTAATACAGTTAGTTTCCAGAAGGATCAGAAATACTGTTGGGACATAATGACCTGACTGAGGACCTTGTACTGCCAAAGTGCATTTTTCTAAAATTTAAAATCATCTATACCTAAGCTAAAATGGAAAAGAAACTACTGGAAGACCTGAATACTTCAATCTTGAGTAAGCAAAGTATATATAGATTACATATTTTTCCTCACGTATTCTGCCAAAGCATAGACACAGTCTCAAAGACTCTTTAAATGTACATGTCAATGAATCTCTTTTTCTGAAATTAAGTTAGAAATGTCTATTTTCAAAAGAAAAGAAAATGACTGAAACACTTAGGACTCCTTTGATATTTTCCCTTAACTTCTCTAAGTGTTACATACTTAAAGTAAATATAATGGCCAAATCAAAACATTTAAAATATTCTATCAATTCTTTAATATTTTCACATTTATTGACTTTGTAATTATCTTACAATTGCACTAAATTTGTTGTAGAGCAGTTGCAAAAGAAGCTGTTCAAATGTGTGACCATTTTTATAAAAAATGTCTAGGGAAATTATTATTAGTCCAGGATGTATATTGTTTAAAAAAACTCTGCGTTCATGGAGAAAGAAGCATATCTTTTCCTTAATGACTAGAATAATCCAAATTAATATAAAAAACTTTATATTATTGGTATCTGTGGCTCAGTATAATTTTGAAGTATTCCAACAGGAAATGAGGAGTAACTTTTATGTACAATGCCAAATTGTCACTTTACACCTGTTAGCATGTATCCTTTAGAACAGCTGTGTCTTTTATTATCAGTAAACAGATGCAGAAAGTAATGGAATGTTTTAAAGCAATATGTTAATCCTGTCTTCCACTACTGAACTGTCTCACAATATAGTGATTAAATATTGACTGTGCAGCTGTTACTTACAATTATAGAATTTCTTAGTTAATTTCTCCTTCCTGTCCTCAAATGTTTTAATATTAGAAGACCTAATGTCTAATCTTTATGTATTTTGTGTAAGCTATTTGAATATTAGGGTGATAAATTTATGTGTATAAAATTCTTATTAACTATCCCCATGAACTGACTAGTGTTCTTGATAGGATAAATATTTTTTAAAATCTTTATTTTTCATGACTTGTCTATGAATGTAGAGGTGATTATTAAATATAATAACTTTAGGATTATACTTGACTGCCATCAATGTGCTAACTAGGAAATTATGACTCTTTCATCAGATATTTATGTGCCAGAGTGCATAGCATTCTTAGGATGATAGCTGTATTCAGGCAAACCATCGTGCTAATTATTTAAATTACATTATAATAGCCTTATGCCGTGGTTTTTATTATTATTTGAATTTTAAATGATATGTATTTATTTTTATTAATACATGTATGCAGTACATAGTGTTTACATTCTTTGTATGGAGTTGGTACATGTACATAACACAGTTTCATTCCTTTTTTCTTCCCCTTTCCCTCCCCTTCTTTCCCCCTCCTATCTCTCCATCCCCTTCCCATTTGAGAAAGAACTATCTCCATAGTTCCTATTATCTATCTTTTGTTTTGCTCTTTATTTATAATCTGAGTTTCTCATCAGAGGGAAAAATGTGATTTTTAAGCTTGTGTGTCTAATTTATTTCACTTAACATTGTGGCCTTCAGGTGCATCCATTTTCCTACAAATAACTTGTTTTTCTTATGGCAGAGTAGTACTCTGTTGTATACAAATGCCACATTTTCCTTATGTATTCATCTGTTGATGAACATATAAGTCACTTCCAAAATTTAGCTATTTTGAATTGTACTGCTGTGAACGTGGAAAAGCTGGGTTAAATAGAATTTCTAGTTTTAGTTTTTGAGAAATCTCCCTATTGATTTCTAAGGTGCTTGTACTATTTGACATTCCCTCTGACAATACAGAAGGGTTTTGTATCCCCCGCAGCCTTGCCAGCATTTGTTATTATTTGATTTCTTGATGATGGCCATTGTTTTTGTGTTAATATGGAATCTCAATGTTGTTTTGACTTGGATTTCTCTAGTAGGCAGTGATGTTGATGATTTCTCAGTGTATTTATTGGCCATTTGTATTTCTTTTATAAAAAGTTTCTATTCATTTCAGTTGCCTATTTTTTTATTGAGTCTTATAATTTGGGGTCTAATTTTTTTAATTCTTTATATATTCTAGGCATTAGTCCTTTGCCGGAAGAATAGCTGACAAAAGTTTTCTCCCATTCTGTAAAACTCATTCTGTTTTTGTGACATTACCATGCTGTTTTTATCACTGCAGCTTTGTAATGTAACTTTGTTTGGAATTGTGATGCCTACTATGATTTTTATTACCTTGTCAGGGACGATATTTAAAATGTTGCTTCAGTATCACCTTTAAGTAATAGTATTAACCACAATTTAATATCTAACATTTATTGTGCTCTGACTCTATGAAAAGTTTTGTACAAAGTACTCTTTATATTATATTATTGCCCCATTTTGTGGATGAGAAAAATTCAAATTTAGAGACATAAAATAAATTTACCAACATCTTACATCTAGAAAGTAGTGGAGCCTGGATTTGAACCCAGGCATTTTCACTCTTTTGCTTAGCTCCCAGACTTGGTATCTCCTCACATTATGACTCTGAACACTACTCTTCAGCACAATCACGAGTGAGCCATGACACAGTTATCATAATGCAGTAATGGTTTCAAACACCCCTGTCTGACTTTACTCTAATTTTGTTACTTTGTGGAGATAGCTCAAGCAATCTTTCTGGCCCTCTTCCTCAAAATAACCTTTTTTTTGCTTCAAGAGATTTTAAAGAGCAGCAATTTCTAGTTTCTGTTTATGCTATATTATTTTATTTATGCCTTCATATAGAAATATCAGTTGTTATTATTAAAGTATATTTTTATTAGTGACTTCTATAGATATGTTAACTTCTATTCTTATTTAGTCATTTATCATAGCACCTATATTTTAATATATAAAAAAAGAAACTCAGAGATACTTAGTAAGTTGGCCGTGATCACAGATACCAAATGATGTTTGTGTGGATTTTCTTCTTCCACTCCCCTCAAATTAAAAGTGTCTAGCTAATCATTTTCATAGAGAGAATTAAGATTTCAGCCTCCAACAGATGGTTATTTCAACGTACTTTCCCTTGACACTGAGGAGAATGTTTATAAGATTAAGTAGGATCAGCGATGTCATGAGGAATCGCTAGAGGAAATTTAATATAGAGTCCATTATAAGGTAGCTCTTAAGAGGCAAAATGTTCTTGCATGCAAGCTGTCTGAAATATAAGAATAGAAACATTTTATTGGCATGCAGTAACAAGAAATGCCACTTTATATTATCAGATTTTTAAATGAAAAAATTTACATATTCTAAATTTAGTCAGCTATATTATAGTTATTCAGTATTACTGTTTTATTCAAATCATTTTTTTTTGCTGTCCATCTAGACCTGACACATAGAATAGAAGACAAGCAATAAAATGTCATTTTTAAAATTGTCAACTTTTCCAGGCAGAAATAATAATTTGGCTTTTGTTATTGTTTTCTACTTTGAAGTCTTTTTAAAAATGAAACTTTCTGAGCAATTGTAGATTTGCATATTATTGTAAATCATGCAGACAGAACCATGTGTTCTTTAGCTAGTTTCCCTCAGTAATGTTAAAAAAAACTACAATATTATCAGGACATTAATGTCAATACATTCAAGATGCAGAACATTTCCATAACTACAAGAATTCCTCATATATTATACTCAGAATTACATATTCTTATGGTATTTCTATAATTTTGTCATTTCAAGAATGTCATATAAAGAGAATCACATAGTATGTAACCTTTTGGGATTGTGTTCTTTTTTTTTTTCCAGTGTAATTCTCTGGATTGTTAATGTATCAATAGTTTATTATATTTTTTATTCCTGTTTTTTTTTTTTATTCCTGGTATGGATGTATCATACTTTGTTTAACCAGTCACCCACTGACAAATATCTTGGTTGGTTCCAAAACTACAACTAAAGTTATATGTTAGCATTTTACCGTATAGTCCATGATCAATTTTGAGGGTTTTTTGGTTTTTTTGGTGTGTGTGTGTGTGTGTGTGTGTGTGTGTGTGTGTGTGTGAAGGATTTGACCCAGGGCCTCATGCATGCTAGGTAAGTATTGTCAGCTGAGCTGTACCCCTAGCACACAGTTATTTTTTATATAAATTGTGAAATTTAGGCCCCTCCCCTCTTCTCCCCTCTCTTTGTCCCTTCTCCCCTTTTCTCTTCTTTTTGTTATCTATGTATGCCAAATCGATCCAGCACTCTTTATTAAAAATATTCTCTGTACTCTATTTAATTACTTTTGACTTTTTAAAAAAACTCAGTTGTGGGCTGGACATGGTAATGCCTTCCTGTAATCCCAGCATATGGGAGGCTGAGGCAGGAGAATCATAAATTTGAGTCATACCTAGGCAGTTTAGTGATTTTAGGGAGACTCTGTCTCAAAATAAAAAGTAAAAAGCTGAAAAGGTAGGTCAGTCCTAAGCCTCTGGGTTTAATCTCTGTTATGCAAACATAAAACAATAATAACAATTTGGACATAGTCATAGGGTACTGTATCACATTTTAAAGTTGTGTAAGCTGATTCCTCCCATCCAGTGCTTTTTAAAAAAATTTCTTCAGCTATTCTGGCTCCTTTATCTTTCACATAAATTTTAGAACAGTTTCATCCATGTCTACAAAAATTCTTGCTGATTTTTGTTAGGAATTGAATAAATCCTAAGTGTATCAGTGTGGGGAGAATTGAAATGTTCACTGTGTTTAAACTTCTAATCCACCAACACAGTATGTTTTTCCATTTATTTAGAACTTTTACTTCTTTCATTGGCATTTTAGAGTTTTTAGCCTATAATTCATTTGTTTTGTTAGATTTTTACCTTAATAAATTATTGAATGATTGTAAAGGATGTGTTGCATTTTTGCATTTTAGTATACATGTTCGTTGCTAGTATATAGAAATACAGTGAACTTTTGTATATTTATCTTGTACCTGCAACTTTGCTAACTCACACATTAGGTCTAGGAATTTTTTTATAGAGTCCTTGTGATTTTCCACATAGATATCCATATTGCCAAGAGGGAAAGTTTTCTTTCTTGTCATTCTCTGGGCATTTCATTTATTTTTCCTGCCTATCTCTTCAAACATTTATCATTTGTTTGTGGTGGGAATATTCAAAGTCCTCTCTACTAGGTGTTTTGAGATGTATAATGTCTTATTATTAATTATAGTCCCCTTACTGTGCAATAAAACACCAGAACTTACTCTTGCGTTCCGTTTGTATCTTTGTACTTATTGATCAATCTCTGCCCACCATCTCCTTTGTCAAGCATTGAGAGATAAAGTACTAAAAAATATATTTAGGGAAAAGTACATTTGTAGTTTTGAGAATAGTTTCACAAAATATTGGTAGAAATATTATGATTAAGATATATGTGGATTAAGAGAACCAGGATGTGAAATTAATCCAGATATTTTCCTCTTCCTTACTTTACGAGTTGTCTGTGAAGCTTTTAAATGTAAAAGTTGTCATTGACACTGAATTGATCACACATAGGCAGGGCATGTATACATTTTTTTTTCTTGATTATTTTCCTCAGGATGAACCCACTAAATCTCACTCTTTATGGAGCTTTGCACTTACTCTGTGAGAATGATGCTAAATGTGCTATCACCTCAGAGAGAAAGATAGTGAGGTGCTAAAATGTTTTTATCCTTCCATCAATGACCTTAACCTTTAAAAACTTTTGCTGCTTTTTGTTCATCAGTATTCAAGTCAAAATCGGAGCTAACTCTGAAAGTTTTGAAGAATTTAACATATTTTTAGTCAGAGTGATTATTTTGTTTATAGAGTGATGAAGTAGTCTTTTTGAACATTCACATTTCAAGAAACAAGTCAATAATATAGTGATGATTAGGAAATTCATTAATATTTTCATATTTGCAAATGTTAGTGATAATCCCTCCCTCCCTCTCTCCCTCCCTGCCCCTCTCTCCCTTTCTCTCTCTCCCCTCTCCTCCTCTCCTCTCCTCTTCCCCACCTCTCTCTTGCAGTGCTGGGGATTAAACCAGGGCTTCCTGTATGGGAAGCAAACACTGCTGATGAGCCACGATCCCAGACCTGTTTTCTCTTTTTAATATTTAATTTGAAATAACAATAGACTTACAAAAAAGTAGCAAAAATAGTACAGAGAATTCTGTGAACACTTCAACTACAATCTCAAATTTAGTATTTACCACACTTGCTCTACTTTTTCTCTTTTCTCTGAAACATTTTAAAGTTTATACATTACATACATAGTGCTTCTTAACCTTTAAAAACTTTAGTATGCATCTCCAAACTACAAGGGCATCCTGCCATGCAGTCTAAATATGACGATCAAAATCAGGGCATTAACACTGCTATAATACTAGTACCTTGTTGATATACCCATGCTATTAGGCATTAGCCACATGTGGCTATTTAAATTAACTAAAATTACATAAGTTAGAAATTCCTCAGACAACCTAATCATATTTCAAGCGCTCAGCAGTCTAGTTCCTGCCCTCTCCATTGTCTGTTTACCATGTTGTTATGACTTCTGAGGTCACCTTTTTAGATTTCCTATTTCAGTGAAATCATGCAATATTTGCCTTTTATCCCTGACTTATTTTACTTAACATAATATCTTCTAGGTTTATATGTGTCACACAAATGACAAGATCCCAGCCTTTTTAAATGGTTGAATGGTAAACTATTGTTTATGTTCACCACATTTTATCCATTTATCTTTTGATGGGCACCTAGATTGATTAGAATCTTGGATATTTGAATAGTGCTGAAATAAACCTTGAAGTACAAATATTTCTTCAATATATTGATTTCATTTCCTTTGAATATAAACCCAGAAGTATTTTTAAAATTTCTGAGGAACCTCCATACTGTTGTAGGTAATGACTACATTTACTTTCCTACCAACAGTGTGTAGGAGTTTCCTTTTCTCTATATCCACACAGCACTTATCTTTTGTCTTTTTTATAATAGCCATTCTAATTGGAATGAGCTGATAATACTGTAATAGTTTTTATTTGCATTTTCCTGATGAAAAGTTATCTTGGACATTTTTCATATACATCTTGGGAATTTGTCTGATTTCTAGAATCATACTTTTTTTCTTGCACCACTACCCTTCATATATATCTTCTACCTTAGTCTGGGGTAGCTATTCTAGATCCATCACCACCAGTGGGCAAAGGAAGAAAAAAAGTAGAGAGCATTATGTCTTGGGCATTTGTGTATCTTCTTTAGAGAAATGTGTATTTGAGGGTTTTTTGTGGAGGAGCGCGGGTTTGAGACAGGTTCTCACTATGTAGTTGAGACTGACTGACCTGGAACTCACTGTGTAGCCCAGGCTGGTCTCGATCTCACAGCGATCCTCCTGCCTCAGCCTCCTGAGTGCTGGGATTACAGGCGTGCACCAACACACCCAGCTGTGTATTTGAGTCTTTTTGCCCATTTTTAACTCAGGTTATTTGAGATTTTTCCTTTTTTAGTCTTTTAGTGCCATATATATTGAACATTATCTTTTTGTCAGATGTATACTTTAAAAAATATTCTCTCCAGTTCTTTTGGTTATCTATTCAGACTCCTATCTCCTGTAAATTTTTAGGTTGATAGAGTCCCATCTGTCTGTTTTTTTATCCTATTTGCTGTCTTTTTTGTGATCCTGTCCAAAAAAATCTTTGCACAGTGCGATGTCCTGAAACATTTGCTCTATGTTTTCTCTAGTAGTTTTATAATTTTGGGTCTAACATTTAAATTTCTCTCTCTCTCTCTCTCTCTTTTTTTTTTGATACTGGCGATTGAACTCAGTAGATGGCAGCACCTCTAAGCTAAATCCCTGGCCCTAACATTTAAATTTTTAATGCATTTTGAGTTGATTCTGTGTATGGTGAACTATTAAGGTCAACTTTTATTTTACATAGTACTATCCAGTTTTCCTAGCACCATTTATTGGAGACTGCCTTTTCCCTAGTGTGTGGTTTTGGTACCTCAGTAAAAAATCATTTATATAACCATGAAAAATGGTATGATTATCTGTAAAATATTATAAATAGAACTACCATATGATCCTCCTGCTCCACTCCTTGATACATGCCCGTGAGAATAAAGTTAGCATGCCATAGAAATACCTAACATTCCCATAGCTATTGTGGCACAATTTTCAATAGTCAAGTTATGGAGTTAGCCTTAGGTGCTCTCCAGTGGGTACTGGATTAAGTGTGGCACATACACACTTTGGAGTATTGTTCATCCTTTAAAGAATGAAATGTCATTTGCAGGAAAATGGGTGGAACTAGAAATCATTTTAGATGAAATAAGCCAGACTCATACTGCATGTTGTGTGTCACATGTGGAATGTAGGGTGGAAAAAAAAAGATGACAAAATAGAGAGTTAGGGTAGAAGAAGACCAGGAGGAGAGGGAAAAGGACAGAGGATAATGAAGGTGAATATGTTAAAAAGTATGATGTATACATGCATGAATATGCTACAATGAAACTTGTTATTCTGTATAATTAATACTCATAAAACAATAGAAGAATTAATAGTTAAAGCTTACACATTTGTTTTCAATATGAAACAAAAGGACAGAGTTTTTAAAAAACTAATCTTTTATATTATCATGAGTATTATTCATAGTAATAAAAATTTTGCAAAATGGTCATATTTCATAGACTACCCTAACAAGACCATATGTAAGTTTTATAATAACCACTGGCTAGAAAGTAAAATATCACAAAGTTCCTTTAAAAGAAAAAAACCCAGCTATAGATATGTACTTTTGTTTTTGGATTTAAAAAAAAATATGCTTTTCAAATCTCTATCCCTTAATTGGTATAGTAAGAGAATTTACATTTATGGATATATTGGGCTTCAGTCTGCCATTTTGATTTTTTCCTGTTCCTTTTGGTTTTTCATTTCTGTTTCAGTACCTGTTTTCCTCTGTGTCATTTGAATATTTTTCAGATTTGTATTTTTATTTCTCTATGTTGTATGTTTTCATTCTGGCTTTCATGGTATCTGGTTTTAAAATCCACTGTCATGTTTTATTTGCTTTTTGTTTTATTTTGTTTTCTGACACTGGGGGTTGGACCCAGGGCCTTTGCACTGAACTACATCTGCAGCTCTTTTTATGTTTTATTTTGAAACAGGATCCCACTTTGTCACTATATGTATCAATCAGTGCTTCCTAGAGAAACAGATTAAGGCAAGATATACAAACATATAAGAATCTACAAGGGCCAGGGATTTAGCTCATTGGTTCCACTGCCTGCCTTGCAAGCGCAAGGACCCAAGTTCGATCCCTGGTACAAAAAAAAAAGAATCTACAAGATTGGCTTAAAACAGCCCCCCAGAGTCAGATGAGAAAGAGTGCAGAAGATCTGTGTGTGAGATGGGGATCTGAAGGATCAAGTTGAAGCCTGTACCTCATTGTAGTGTCCCCTGCAAGTCCATTATCAGGAGGCCGAAGGGTCTGTGCCATAAAGCTGAAGAGTTGGGCTGGAGGGAAAAGTGTGCTGGAAGACTGAAAATGATGTCCAAGGTGAAGGCAAAAACTGGAGCTCTACTTGTATATCTCTTTTTTATTTTTGTAAAGAAAATTTCATAACAGTAACAAGAGAATAACAATAGTTAATACACTGTGTATCATTATCTTCAAAGTAGTTACTCAGAACACAAGACATAGACCAAAAGCATTCCAACAAAGAAGAAACAAACAGATGATAACACAAAACTTCAGTGCCGTTGGCAATGTTGTTAAACCACACATTTTCAGTTTTCTAGTAATACTACATTTTCAGGATTATACAGTATATAGATTTTTAAACAATAACAAAGAAATGGATTTAAGTAGAAAGGAGAACATCTAGTATAAGCTACCTAGATAAAGAGGGAAGAATGAACTTCACAGAAGAAATAACATATTAAAGCTTAATAATAAGAAAAAAATATTAAGGGATTCCATTTGCCTGAAACACAGCAGGTAAAAGGATAGTAGCAAGAAATTAGGCTGGAAAGACATGCAATGACTATATCATTGTAACTTTTGTTAAGGTGGTCATATTTATTCTTAAATGCAAAGGCTGATCATCGAAACATTTTGCCTGAGATTTTAGAAGAAAATTCTAGGTACTACTTGTATAATGCTTCAAAGGAGAGGAAGTCCCAAGCCAAGGAGATTGGAAAACTATCAGATTCATCTAAAATGGATAGAATAGTCATCTGTGTCAGACATGGGATTAGAAAGATGGAAGAAGATTCATCAGATATTCACAAATACTTTATTATCAGTTATACCTACTCATAAAAAATTTTTGTAACCTTCAAATGAACACTTAGTGGCTTTTACAAATGGTAGTTTAGTATTTGATAATTCCATATTTATGGTGAGTTTAATAGAGCATAGCTACTGCAAATGATAAGACTCTGAAGTGATAAATGACTTGATAGTTCTTTAAATGTAAGGAATGGGTTTCTGTATTCAGCAAATGATGCCATTCATTAAAATGAGAAATAGAAGAAAAGCATTTTTTTTTTCAGTGCTGGGAATTGAACTCAGGACCTTATGCTTGTGAGGCAGGAGCAGCACCACTGAGCCAAACCTCTGGCCCTAGGAAAAGCAGTTTTGAGGGATGAACCATAGGGGTCAGAAATAATAAGTTTAGTTATTGACACTGAATTAGAGGTTCCTGAAAGATACCCAACTGAACACGTTAGTAAGTCCATTTGTGTTAACCTCTGTGATGGTTTAGGATACTACGCTCTTTGAATTCATTCTGTATGTGTAACACATGCTATTAAAATTTTTTATTAGTACACATTTGCAGTACATAATGATTACATTCCTTGTGAGGAGTTGGTACATGTACACAACACATCTTTTTCTTTTTATATCCCCTTTCTTTCCAATTGTGTCCCTATTCCTCCATCTCTGGGTCTGCTTCTCCTATGGAGCAAAAGCTTGGTATGTTTCCTATTGTCCATCTTTCATTTTGTCTTTAAATTATTGGGGTTTTTCATTTAAGTGTGGTTTAAGTCTGATACTTAGTGAGGTATCAAGGTTCTCCATTGTAATTACATCAATGCCAATCTGGTCTTTTATGTACATTAGTGTTATTTTATGCAGTTGTGTTCACCAGTATTTGATGCATATATATTTACAGTTGTTACCTTTTTCTGTTGTACTGTTCCTTAACCAATATGTAGTGACCTTCTTTGCCTCTTCTGATCGGTTTTGGCTTGAAGTTTACTTTGTGTGAAAATAGCATAGCCACTTGTGCTTGCTTTCAGACTCCTGTTGCATGGAATCTTGCTTTCCATCCTTTGATTTTTTTTTTTTAGTCCATGTTTCTTTTTGGATTATATGTGTTTAATACAGTGTGTCCCAGACTTACAAATAATTTAGATGTTCCTAGGTCTGACAGAGTGACTCCATTGGTACAGCAGGGCTCACATATCCCACTGTCTTGTCCTAGTTCTTTAGAATTGTGCCATTGGTTGAACAATTCATATCATAAAAATGAATGATGTCTAAATGCCTCAGTCCAGTCTGTGAATTATTTTCACTTTTGTGTCTATGGTTACTGCTTTGCTCTGAGGTCCCTTCCACATCACCACTGCTTTTCCTTTTGCTTCTGTACATTCTGCACTCTGATTGAGCCCTGTATTACTGGCCACTATCACACTGTACAGGAAGCACAGAACAGCACAACTGTGGCAATGTCCAGCGGTCTCGTGAGCTACTTCTCTGATTTGTTCGCATCTACAAATGTTCATAATGCAATGTCTGTTTGTATCTGTGAAAGTTTGCAACTTTAATGTTCGTAAATGGAGAACTTACTATATGCAGCATACTGCTGGGTTTTATTTTTGATGAAATCTGTGCCTTTTGATTGGGTAGTTGAGACCATTTGTACTGGAAGTTATTACTGGGAAGTATTGACTTATACCTGTCATTGTATTACTTTTCTTTTGATGAATCTTTTTTCCCTTTCTACTTAACTGCTATCTAGGATATCCTTGATAATTTTTTGGAATGAAGGTTTAGTGATCTGGGACATACTGTACAAGAAACTCATTTAATCTAAAAAAATTAATTCTCCATAAATTTTGAAGATAATTTTGCAGGATATATTAGTCTGGGTTTGACATTGTTTTCTTTTAGAGCTTTAAATGCTTCACTCCTAGCACAAAAGGTTTGTGTTGAGAAGTCTGCTGTAATTTTAATGGTTTATCTGTATAAACGATTTATTGCTTTTCTCTATCAGCTTTTAAGATTCTGTTATGCTGTACTTCTGGGATTTTGACTTTGATGTGTCATTTTCAATCATCACTATTTGGGGTTCTCTATGTCTGAGATATCTGTTTGTTAAATTCTTTCTCCGTTCTTGGCTTAGCTGTGTCTTCTGGTTCTGACACTTTTCCTCACATGGGTCATACTTTCAGTTTAATTTTTTCATCTCCTAGATTTCTGCTTGACACCTTTTTATAGATTCTTAATTATTTGCTAAATTGGTTATTCATATTTTCTATCATTTGGTTTAGATCAGCTAACTTTTAGTTGTATTTCTTTAAACTCATTGATCATTTTGTTCATACAGTTTATTATCTGTTTAGGAATATCATCTTTGAATTCATTGAGAATTTTATTTTTATTCATTAACTTTATTGGTACATTTTAGTATACATTATGATCCCATTCATCATTGGGAATTTGTACCTGTGAATGACATATCTTGGTTCTTGTTTTTTCCCCATTCTCAAGTGAAGAGTTTATTTTTCTGGGTTTTTTCTTCTATTATCACATCATGTAATTCAGCCATTTGATCTTTTATTTCCTTTCTGTTGTTGCCCGGTGATCGGCTTTAGGAAAGTTGGGATTTTTGGATGCATTTTGTTGCTTTGTTTTCTGTTGATTTTTAGGGTGAGGGTTGAGGGTTAATTTGAGTGGCAGTACTTTTCTTATTTATGAAAAAATGAAACCAAATTTTATAACAAAATAATAAGAGAATAACAATAGTTAATACACTGTCATTATCCTCAAAGTAGTCAGAGAACAAGACATAGACCAAAGAGATTTTTACAAAGAAAAAACAGCTCATTACATAAAACTTGCTTTTCAATGAAAATAGACTAGTGTGACAAATGAAACAAATTAGCATATATATTAACATATTTCTCCTGGCTTGAGTCTCTGGTGGTACCTTCATGACTGTCTCATCAGGTGACTTGTACCCACTGGTACAATAAAATTAATAAAACTAATTTAAAACTAATTTTAAAATCTAGTTAGTTGCTTGAACTTGAATAACTACTGCCTAAATATAAATATTAATTCATTCATACCAATTTTAAAAATCATTACAATAATCCAATTTATTAAATTAAAAGTAATTTATATTCATGAATATTTTATCAGTCATTCTCTAAATTTTAACAAGTACATTGCTGGTATATATAAAGTTTATATAATCTGGTTTATATAATATATATAATGTGTATTTACAGCTGCTATACCACAAATAGCTGTATTATAAATTTTTGTTTTGTTTTTTTTTGGTACCAGGGATCGAACTCAGGTCCTTGCACTTGCGAAGCAGGCACTGGAACCACTGAGCTAAATCCCCTGCCCTTTATTAGAAATCTTTATACCATCTCAGTATTTTCCTTAAGAAACTGTAGTATGATGACATCTGGTCTGCTAAATCAATACCTTTCTTTGTATTACTGTAATCAAAGACTTCCTGAGAAGTGATAAAATTCACTTGATGGGACAGTCATGCGTGTAACACTGGTGTTTTCATCCATTTACTTACAAATGCCTCTAATTTATCTTTCTTTATGGCAACATTATACTCCGTTGTGTATGAGTACCACATTTTCCTTATCCATTCATCTGTTGATGGACATATATGTTGTTTCCAAGATCTAGCTTCGTATTATAAATTGTGCTGCTATAAGCATAGGTATACATGTATCCCTGTAATATGATTTTAACTCTTTTGGGAAGATAACCAAATGTTGGTGAGGATATAGGGAAAAATGGAAACACTTTCTTAGTATCAAGATCTCTTTAGTAGATGTATGCTTTCTAATACCATGATACTAGCTTTGTTTGCATTTTGGTATTTATCTACCTCTTTGAACTACTCAGTTTAATAGGCTTGGACTTGGTTGCTGCATTGCAAGGAGAGAATCCTGACAGGTTGTGTCAACACCAGTAGATCCAACCATAGATCAGTTGTATACATTAAAACTTGTGTTTTTCAAAACAATTTCACCTTTTTATCATTGGTCCATACTGAGTGTACTATATTGCTGCTCACAGGAAGACTGTGATATGGAGGGAGGAGGGAAAGAGGTTGGAAGAGAAAAATGAACACGACAATTCAGTAAGATGACAGGAAAAAATAGCAACAGACAAAAAACAGGTGATCTGACTTTATTGGAATTATTTTATAGCTGAAGTAAAGGGCTAGTGTTGAGGGGATTTGAGAGTGTTTGTGGGAACAGGAGAAAAGGATGCAGAGAGAGGGTTGTAGTTGGAGATTGGGAGAAGCTGTGAGAGTGTTAGAACCTATTACAGTAATTTATTGGTAGTTAGCTTATGTTTGGATCCCCTGTCCACAATTTTGTTTACGGTCACCCTGAGTTGCCTGTGAAAGGTACTATTAAAACACTGATTAATTCTTACTCTCTTTTGCACACAGATATCTCTTACATGTAAGTCAGATGAAAGGGGAAATAGAAGAGAGGAAAGATAAAGGGATAGAAAAGTGGAAAAGAGAATAGAAAACCAAAAGCGGGGGGAGAAGGAGGTGAATGAGGAAAAGAAAAGAAAAAAATACAAGCAGTTATAAGAACACAAAAGCAAAGCAGCCTCACAGTCCTGTTTGTATTGTAGTCAGTTAAATTGCTGGGCCTTCTTTCTCATGCTTTCTTCAGTTGTCTGTCAGTGAGCAAAGTTGCTTGTAGAATCAGATGCAGTCTTGATCTGCCTCCTGGATGCAAGCTATGTTCTGGGCATGGCTAACTGTGGGCATTGGTCCAACCACCTTGGTTAATTTTGGGAGGAGGAGGAGCAATGTAATTGGCCCAGCAGCCGGTTCTCTGATTAGCAATAATGTTGATAACACAAAGACAAACCAGATATTATTAGCATAAAGTAAAATCCAATTAATGGGCACTACATACCCGCACTGGTGATCATTGACAATAATCAAAGACAAGCTGGATATTGACATACCATAACAGCCAATAAAAACTGCCATTGTACTACTATTAACAGTAGAAGAGAGACCTTCAATAACAATATAGACACAAAGACAAAGCATTGACATACAGTAACTATCTACTAAATGCAGCATTAACAATAGAACAAAATTGTACAACCATTAACAATAGAAAATAATAATAATAGCATAAACTAAGTATCTGAAATTAATGTGTAACAGTAGTACTAATAAAAATGAAGGCATTGGAAAGGGAAAAATAAAAGCAGTAAAATTTGAAAAATAACAGGAAGATGAGAAAGAAAAGTGAGATAAAGGATCCAATTAAAGAGTAAAAGAAAATAAATAGATTTATGTTAATGTAACAAGGCAAACAAGAAAACAAAGAAAAATGATGAATAAAACAAAGAGCAAAAGAAAGGAAAACTCTCAAACCCTCAAAAACCAACAAACAAAAAGAACTGAATCTAAATGTGTTTGAATGAGTGCTTTGTTTACATGGCCTGCACTATTGAAATCCACAGCTATAGGGGACAGCAAATGAGTGATGGACTGCCAAGTCCTATTTTGTTTCCACACTCCCTTTTTGTGTGTGTGAACTGCACCTTTTCTGCAAGGCGTAGTCAGTCACGTGCCATCTGCTGTAGGGCTGTATTCCCTTCAGCTGCTCCAGTGTCCCTGTCCTCTCCTACCCTGGCCCATGGGGCTGGGGTTAGTGGTCCAGGCTGCTTTCTTCTTGTCCTTGTGTTGTCTTCAGTTTCTTCAGTTTCTTTGTGATTTCTCATTTTTCTGTGAACAGTTTATTTTGATTGCCAGAGCTTTTCTTTCTTTTCTCTTCACTAAGTTGTTGTTTTCACTGTGCGGAGAGTCCATGTCCTGAATAGGCTGTGATATGCTGCCTGACTCTCCCTGCCATTTTAATCCAAATGCATGGTTTTTAAACCAGAATGTGGGATGAGATCACCCATGGATAATGTGTGCAGTGAGAATGGATAATGGTCTAGAGTGTAATCTTTAGAAATGTCAGGAGTGACAAGAAGGGTAAAGGAAGAGCGTGCCCTTAAAAAAGGATCCTAAGAAAAGGTCTAAAGGTGCAGGGGAAGTAGGAGGTGGAGGGGAAAGGTAAGAAGGGAAAAGAAAAAATATGAGAAAAGGAAAAAAAATGGAAACCAAGTCTTTGTATATGAGGAAGGTTAGAGGGGGTGAAGGGAGGGCAGGGGAATGGGAAAAAAAATAAGAATCAAGATACATATGAAGGTACAAGATCCCAATGATGAATGTAACTGAATTGTATACCTAAAATGTACCAATAAACAATGAGAAAAAAATAAAACTAAAAAGGATCCTAAAAGCTGAGTGCAGAGAGGAAAAAAACAGCAAAGTATATATCATTAAGGCCAGGAGAAGAGATCATTTCAAGAAGGAACGAATTGTCTGTTACCAGACATTATTAATACATTAAGGACTAAAAAGTAGTATTCATCTGATTGAGAGAGAAGCCACATTTGTACTTCTGACAATAGTTTGATGAAGTCGTGATGGAAATATGACTATACTAGATTAATATGTATGTGTGGATTAAGGGAAACAGGATTTAAAATTAATCCAGATATTTTCCTCTTCCTTACTTTACAAGTTGTCTGTGAAGCTTTTAAATGTAAAAGTTGTCATTGACACTGAATTGATCACACATAGGCAGGGCATGTATACATTTTTTTCTTGATTATTTTCCTCAGGATGAACCCACTAAATCTCACTCTTTATGGAGCTTTACACTTCACTCTGTGAGAATGATGCTCAATGTGCTATCACCTCAGAGAGAAAGATAGTAAGGTGCTAAAATGTTTTTATCCTTCCATCAATGAACTTAACCTTTAAAAACTTTTGCTGCTTTTTATTATGAATTGATCACATAGGCAGGGCATGTATACATTTTTTTCTTGATTATTTTCCTCAGGATGAACCCACTAAATCTCACTCTTTATGGAGCTTTACACTTCACTCTGTGAGAATGATGCTCAATGTGCTATCACCTCAGAGAGAAAGATAGTAAGGTGCTAAAATGTTTTTATCCTTCCATCAATGAACTTAACCTTTAAAAACTTTTGCTGCTTTTTATTCATCAGTATTCAAGTCAAAATCTGAGCTCTATCCTTTTTCCTTTTCTATTAACTCTGAAAGTTTAGAAGAACTTTATATATTTTTGGTCAGAGAATGATTGTTTTGTTCATAGAGTTATGAAGTGGTTGTTTTTATGAACTTCAGATTAGTATTTAAACATTCATATTTCAAGAAACAAATGAAAACTATAGTGATGAATAAGAAATTTAGTATTTTTATATTTTAAATTTTTAATGAGAATAGCATTGATTTTATGCAGCTATTCTCTAACCTTTAATTCAAAATAGTAGACTTTAAAAAGTAACAAAAATAATACAAAGAATTCTGTATATACTTTAGCCAGATTCTCCAATTCCTGACCTTTTACCACATTTGCTTTATCTTTCTCCCTTTTCTCTGAAACACTTTAAAGTTTGTAAGTTACAGCATGCTAACACTTAACCTCTAAAAACTGTAATATGTATTTCCTACAAATAAGGACATCTTGTCATGCAGTCTAAATGCAATGATCAAGATCAGGAAATTAACACTTATAATAGTATTATTATTTAGTTAGTATGCCTGTGCTGTTTTATGATAGCCATTAGTCATGTGGCTATTTTAATTTAATTAAAATTAAGTGTTAGAAATTCAATTCCTCAGACATCCTACTCACATTTCAAACCCTAGGCAGTCCAGTGGCTATTCTGTGTTTAAATTCCATTACTATTAGTTATTTTAATTTAACATTATCCTGGATTTGACCAATGCAAGTTCTTCAGGATGGTTTATATTCAGGCTGAACATATCACCTGATAAAATGTGAAGGCATTGTTTTGCATTTAATTAACATTTAATTAAAAGCTGTATGAATTATGGGCATTCTTTATCAGCTAAATATCTTAAAGCCATTTAAAATATTTAAATCATTATGTGTAGGTCTAAAAGACAAGGTTATTTGTTATGTGATTGACTGTATCTCATTTATAGATTATCCTGTATCTCATACTCATTACTAAAAACAACACTTCCTTTCATTTTCATTCTCTATTTTTCTTTGTGGTGCTGGATGTTGAGCCCAGGGCCTCACGAATACTAAGCAAGCATCTAGTACGCAGCTAACTCCTATCCCTCAAGGTGTTTTCATTAACTTCAAAATTTTGTCACTGTTTAACTTAGACAAATATCCACTCTTTCTTCACTTTTCAATTTTGAGGAAAGCTGTCATAGAATTAGCATTTTTCTTGTTTTTTTGTGTGTGAGCGTATGTATTTTGTTGTTTTGTTTGTTAAATACCTTTACTAAGGTCAGTGCTTTTGAGTCAAGGTCACACTGAATCAGGGTTGAAATTGGCAGTTCATCCATATGAAGAAGTGTCTCTGTGTTAGGCTCCTCATCTCTGGTGGAGGGGTATCTGAAAGTAGGTGTAGGAACAACTTCCTGGAAAATCAGAATTGTGCACTCGCTGTCTAGCAGTTATGTTTGGCAACTCAGCACTCAGTAAATATTTATTGGATGAATTAATAAAGGGCAAGGAGAGGCTCACCTGCCTATTTTTTATGTTTGATTTTTTAGATAATTTTTTAGTCATTGTTCACATGTGGGCCAATTTTTCTCTAACATTCTGCTGTCTGAATATTTGTAGTTATGAAACCATTTAAACATTATCTTCTGAGGGAAAACAAAGATTGAAGCTTTCAGAAAAAGAATAGATATTTTTTGTAAAACAAAAACTCGGGTGGCTTGTTTCTCCCTGGCAGTCTTTAATATGTTAATTGGATGCTGTCACTCTCTTTGAGGTGGGAGGATAGTGAGCTTATTTTCAAACTTACTTAACGATAAACCAATTTTATCATTTTTCTCGTTTTGTAAGTGACTATGATGTCATGAAACAGTGTTAAATTTTCATCTGATCTTTTAAAATGTTTTAAGTTTCTTTAGACTAATTATTTTGTTTTTATTTTGAATCATTTTTAAAAAATTTATCTACTTTATATGCTTAAAATGAATTTTCTTTCTTAATAATCTAGACAGCCTCTTTTCAGCTATCTGCCATGACCTCAAAAATGCATTGATTTCTCAAAAAGCTGAGCCTGTGCATTAGAAATAGCTTTAAGGAGATGTCTCATCTAAACATTTGTCACACACTTATTAGGCAAATTTAGTACAATTTTTCAAAAACATTTAAATCTTTTGTAAGCCATTCTACACCTTAGTATGAGATGTTTTCTAACCTACTTAGAAAAAGTAGTAGAAATTTCAAATATTCAAAGAATGTTGAGTCAGTCTCTTAATGACAAAATTATACAGAGTAAGAAAAATGTCTATAGAAATAGAACCAAGAGGAGTCTATATAAATAGTAATGTGAAGAAGAGTGAATTCCTTTTTAGCTGTAACATCACATTTTTTGCATGTTGCACACATTGTTTAGCCGTTTCTAAACACATTTCCATTTACGTCATTTGTAAAAATTGCCTAGCCTCACATTCTGGAAAACTGACAAAGTTGTAATGAACAGATGCAGATACCATAATTGTAATTGGCTTTTACTATAATTTTCTGGCCCATGTATCATTAATTATTTCTGTTTTTCTCCCTTTTTTACCTTACAAATTTGAAAGGGTTTCTCTCAGGGTGAAGCATTTTTATTGCTTTAAAAATCAGACTTTAATTACATAATGTATGGTTCATGGCTCACCTACATTTAAACCAATATTTTTTAGTGCCTTTTTTATATTCTGTTGATTTTTTTATTTCACATAATCTTTCAATTTTCCTTCTGCATGTCTCAGAGAAGCACACTGATTTTAAATGTAGCCCCTTTTATTACATTTTTCCTATATTAATGACTTCTTGTTTTAAAATGAGATCTTACAGGATGTAATTTACCTATTTTGTTTTTTGCAATCATATCTATCTTTGGAATGAATGATAAATATTAATGGAACCCAAGTACTAACAAAATATAATACAAAAATTTGTATTAGTAATATACTTTTGTATTACTAATTTTATTCTGATAGAATTTCCCAGCATTACCGTTGTAACAACTGTCAGTTTTCAAGTTAGGACTAGGTGACTTCCTGATGGGCTTAAAGAGAGCAGCTAATATGGCTGTATGTATAATGCATGCACATTTTCAGATAAAATGAAATAAATCTGAAAAATCCTAGTCTTTGAACAAATGCTGTAACAGTGTCTGACTACTGGTTAATTTTGTTTGATAAGCAGAGAAGGAGAAAAGACTGTTAATGAAAAAAATGACTTTTAATCATTTTTTCAGTGTTTATAGGTTCTTTTCATTAAAGTACCAAAACAAAGAGCAAGTGTTTTGGCATATTGTTGCTCACTGTAAGGAAGATTTAATAGCTTGTTATGGACTATTAATATAAACAGAAGTCATTAAGAGTTCAGATATATATTTAGAACTAACATGTGTGCAAAAAGATACAAAGTGAATTAAGAAATTCTAGAAAAGGTTGTTTGAAAGGAGAAACTGCTATTTTCAAGCTCACATTGCTTAAATGAATATGGATAAGAGGTTTAAATGTTATCTTTATTTTGAAAATTTTTGTTGAGCCACAAATAGCAACCTAGAATTGACAGAATTAAGTCAGTGAAAGTATGAAACTTTCTATCTAAAATAATCGTTGCAGAATTATAATGTAATTTAATTTCAAGGGTAGTCTAGGAATCCAAAGTAGTTATGGTAGTTATATGAGATGATTATATACTGGACAAAACTATCTGGGATTAGTAGTAAAATGCTACTTGTTACTGTTCATAACAGATTTTAAATAATTATATTATAAACTAGTTTTTTCTCACTTGCAAATGTTTTTATAATACTTTTTGCATAAAGAAGAAAAAAAAACTCCTTTATTTTCCAGATACCTATTGAGCAAATCTTAATAGGAATTTAAGTGAACGATTTGTTCAACTTCTAATTTGGTGAGTAGTCATTATAATATAGAAAGCAGAGGCTAGGTTGGTTTGATGCATGAATTTTGTAGCATATGGTAAACTAAAACCCTGGTGACCTTTTGGTCTTGTTGATCACATGCATGAAGATGATCACCTGTTAATCTCTAGTCATTACTGGTACACCCTTATGCAGCTGACAGATGGTTCTTATTTATGCTGCATTGGCTCTTTTGGAAAATGTTTCAACATTTTATAATAATTTTATAACATGGAATTATAAAATAATGAATATTTATATCTAATGAAGATAATTTTAAAGTAAGATTTAGCATTGTCAACATACATATATGTGTCTGTATTTTTTGAATTCTAGACACCAGTAATTTTCTGAGAGTCATAGACATGAATGACTGTTAGGCTTGTCACTATACAAAGATACACATGTGCTCACACACTTTCCTATGTACAATATGTGTTATTTTCTTGTAGGACTTGTAAACCTACACTTCTCATATTTTGGTATACAAATTCTGAAATCTTGTTAAAATCCAGATTCTGAGTCAATAGTTGTAGAATGAGATTTGAGAATCTGCAATTGCAGTGCTCCCACCTCATGAATATTCAACTACTTAAAGGTCAACAATTTTTTCTGTAAAGGGTTGGTAATAATGTTTATGCTTTGCAGGCAAAGAAGCAAAATTGAAGATATTATGTATGTACTTACACGATAAGAAAAAGAAAACAGGTGCCCACACATTTTTTATTGATGAAGTACAATTAATAATCATTTCCTAATACATTTTTGTAGTATAATAATGTAATAAAAACCTACTTAATAATACAATGTAATCATTTATAGATGCAACTACAAAAAACAAATCTCATAACCATCATGCTGAATGAAAGAGGATGTACACAAAAACTACATACCATGTAATTCCATTTTATGAAGTTCTAGAAAATGTAAACCAGTCAGCACTAACAGAAAGCTGATTGTAGGAATTATGGGAAAGCTTGCTAGCGCAGCTACCTGAAGGAACTGTTTGGTTAATGGAAAGATTCTGTATCTTGGTTGTGGTAATAGTAATGAAGGTGGTTTATGTTTTTCAAAACATATCAAACTTGGGGAGAGCAGCCGACAAACATACTGTGATGACACTCACACCTGTAGAAAGGTCTATGTGGCTAGGAACTAAAGGACTATTGCCAGCAGCTGGCAAGAGCTGAGTAAGGCATCTGGAAGTAAATCCTCCAGTTTAAGCGAAGCCTTCAAATGACTTTAGACCTTGGATAACAGATTAATTACAACTGTGTAAGAGACTTGTAGTCAGAATCACCTAAGTCATTCCCAAATTCCTATCAATAGAAACGGATGATACTGTTTATTGTTTTAAATTCAAAATGAAAAAACTCCACAAACCATTCACTTTAAGTGGGTATACTTTAGCTTATTGTTTTAAAATTATATCTTAATAAATGTAGTTTTTAATTGGTTGAGTGATGAGCTAAGATAATATGTGAAACTACATTTTAAATTATAGATCATTGTCCAAACATGTCATCATTTTAAATGTGTCCCAAAAATTCTTTACATTGGCATCTGATCAGCTGTACCTTTTTTATTAGGAGACTGTTCATTCTGAAGTTTTACCCAACCAGTATACATTAGGGTAAATATTAAGTAATCATTCACTTGACTAGCTAGGCGGTGTGGCACATAATCCTAGCAGTCTGTAGTCCTAGCACCTTGAGAAGTTGAGGCACAAGGACTGCAATTTGAAGCACCACTTTGGGAACTTAGTAATTTAGTGATATCTTAAAATTAAAAAAAAGATTAGGGGGTATATCCCCAAACACACACAAGTCTGGATTAACTTCTTTATAGATAAATAACAAGTGGTGATTTCTCACTCTACTGCCTGGGGGTCCAGGATTTAAATATACTATGGTGACTACTTGACACTTTAAAAAAATATAGAGAAATGAAAGCAGTATTAAGGTATTGTTAAACTAGTTCACAAAGCAATCTAGAAAATTACTAAATTACTCCATCTTTTTTGGTCTTTTATAAATTTCTTCCTTTATAAATATGAAGTTGTTGGACTATGTGATCATAACTTTAAAACGTATAATTCTGGAACAGGGATTTAGCTCAGCGGTTCGGTGGTCTGCCTCGCAAGCACAAGGACCCAAGTTCGATCCCCGGTACCAAAACAAAAAACAAAAAAACCCTATGATTCTGTGAACTAATAACTCTAAAGATTATATTATATTACATTGAGAATATAATAGGCATCATCAATATATCATTTAAAAGATGCTTTTGTGTCTGATTTTATATGCAGCTATCTCTTAAGTGCCTTGACCTTCAAAGACAGAAAGGTGTGATGCTTTTCTAAATCCCTAGTGTTTAAAAATAATATAGAGTTCCAGACTTACGATACTGTAGCTTATAAATCTTTAACTTTACAGTGATGTGCATGTAGTACAAATTCAACAGAAACTGTATTTTGAATGCTGATGCTTTCCTGGATGAGCCATGAATAGTAGGATTCTCTTTCTTGATGCTGGCAGCAGCAGTGAGCTGCAGCTCCCACTTGGCTACACTGTCACCAGGGTGAACAACTGATACTCCTCCACACCAGTGATGGCAAACCTTTTAGAGCTTTCAGTGATACAGATAGCCCACTGTGGCACTCGAGCCATAGGTTTGCCACCACTGCTATGCTCTGTTGCTAACTAGGATGTTCAGTAGGCTGGCATACTAGATACATTTTTGATTTAACAATTTTTTCAGGTTACATTGAGGTTATTGGAACATAGCTCGTTCATAATTCAAACAGGATCTGATTTTCTTCATTTTATTTTTTTAGATGAGTTCTCACTGTTACCCAGGCTGGTCTCAACTTCCTGGGCTCAAGTGACACTCCTGCCTCAGCCTCCAAAGTAACTTGGGACTACAGGTGCACAAACCACACCAGGCAGCATTTGTATTTTAAGAACAGGTTTTTACTTTAACAATTAAACCTGAAGGTGTAGGAGCATTTGTTGGACGATTATGGTACAAAAAAGAAAGTAAAAATAGTATGATTTAAAAATAGCTCTCCTTGTAGCCATTAAAACCTTTTCACTTCCAAAATTCTGAAGTTATCTAAGTGTATATCTTATGTTATTAGATTTTTACTTATGGTAAATGGGTGCATGTACCATAGTCAGGGAGATACTTCTTTTTAAAAACAAAGGTCTTTATAGTTTTAAAAACATTTTTATCCTTAAGTCTTATATTTCATGTCAGAAACTAGCTTGTCTGTTATTTAATGGCATAAGGTGGTAATCAGTGTTTGAAACACATAAAATTATTTTAAAATTTAGTTCATTAATTTCCTAGTTTTATTTTTTACATTGATATTTACCTAGGCCTAGTATAGCTTTAGGATCATTTAGACCTAGATTCAAATCTCAGCTGTGTTACTTATAAGCCATACATAAATTATTCAGATATCTAAATCCCACTTTCTTTACTTAAAAAATGAAGTAATTGAAGTGATACAGTTTATTTATGAAATTATGGATTGATCAAGAATTTGATGAAAAAACATAACAAAAGTGCTTAATAGTGAGAAATTATTTTGTGTTCCTAAAAGTTAACAAAATTTTTTTAAGTTAACAAATTTAACAGTGCCACAACTGTTAGACCTACACTCGCACTTTTGTTTTAGCACATGTGAAGAAGAACTTAGCAGGACAAAGGTCAATTTGCTCCCTTAAATTCCATCTGATTTCATCTGCATATGATAGCCCATTTCCTTGGCTTAATACATGGCTACTTTCTGTAACTTTTTGGCATATATTGGCTCTGAATAGTCTTCAAATATGGATTAAGTGGTCAGACATTTTTATAAGTGTATAATTTTATGCCTAGTAGTGTTAAACCATTTCTGCTTTGCCTAACATTACTTAGTAGCTAAGTTTATAAAGAATTGAATGAGGAAGCAGATGTTTGTGAAGAAGAGGCTTTTTGTCCAGAGTTAGATGTAGGTTCAAATCACAATACTAGAAATGTGATCTTGAGCTAGCTTCGTAATCTCCCAGACTGAATTTTCTGAGCAATTCAAACTGGGGATAATAATTAACTATTTAACATGTTATCTGGAACTCAAAAATATTAGTTATATATTGCCATTGTTATTAAGTAGCAATTACAGATTTAATGCTGTGTGGAATAAGCTAGCTAACTCTTGGTGAATTCTTATTCTAACCAGAGTTTTCAGATTTGTGTGAAGAAGAAATCTATTTCCTTTATTCAAAAGTATATACTTAGTTGATGGTATACCAATAGAGGTTATCTTTATTGAAGATGCCATATAATACAGAAATTTAAAATAAAGGATTTATGCTGCTGAGATTTTGACTAGAAACTTTACCAAATTGTCACTGATGGGTTATGCCAACTCGACATGATGGAGAGTTTGAATTCTGAGATATAAACATATAATAAGTACCTTTGTTTACCATTTGTTGGTATTATTACAGTGGCAAGGACATTGTATGCAGTGTGTAAATATTGCTTTTAATATTAGCTTAATTTCTGTAAGTTGGGAGAATTAAAAATGAATAGCATTCTTAACTTTATAATGTACTAGCAAATGGTATCTGAAGATTAACAGGAAGAACTTTACTCACAGCTATTAAACATCATTTTTTACTAGTCTTAATAGGTACAGATTCTAAAATGAAGTTCACATTAAAAGAATAGTTATAGTTTGTCTCTGCCAAAGCTTAGCAAACACTAAGCTTTGTATACATCTTTATTTTCTTTTGCTGTTTATTATTTGCTTTTAAGCCATTTGTTAAATGAACTTTTTCTTACTGTTACAAAAACACGTACCTACCCACCCCTACGTGTCAGGTAATAAAACAAAACAAAAATTACATATAGTTCTACTTCCCACAATACTCACTCAGTATTTCAGTCCGTATTCCTATGAGTTCTATTTTTAAAACATATCCACATACATGTTTGCATAGATACATATCACAGGTATGTATGTACTTACCCATCCAAATAAACATGCCAAGAACACATTTTTTTCCTTTATAGTGTATTGCACTTTCGTTACTAATTGCCAAGTGACTTTTCTATTAGGGTCTCTTTTTTTTAAGTTTTCTATATACAACATGTAACATGTTAGTATACGTATAGCATATACATAACAAAATCCAGCCATACTTTTAATTCAGGTACTTTTTCATGTCTTACGAATTTAAAAAATTTTACAAGGTAGAATCTATCAGTTTTTTTTCTTTTTGGCTTACTTTTGGTGCTAAATTTAGATAGAATTTTCACTTCAAGGTTATGTAGGTGTTTTGCTAGTTCTCTTACACTTTTATTTTACATTTAGCTCCTTAATTCTTTGGTAAATACTTCAACCACATCCAAATTCAATTCTTGAGAATAGGGAAGTAGATATGTAGGTAAAACCAATAACTGTTACCTACATTTCACTGTACTGAAATATTTTCTAAACCCACCTAAAAGTTTAGAGTTGAAAGAATCATTTCTCACATCTTAATCTTTAGTATAGTATTTTTGAAAGCAAGTATAAGAAATCAAAATATACTATCCTGAAAGAAAGGTCATTTTGAGCTGAAGACACTTGAAAAATACCAATTGCAAGGAAAAATTCTTTGATCTCCATTTCCTTCTTACCTAAAAGTAGGTCCTAAATATCCCTCTACAAAGGTGCCTTCCCTCAACCAGAAAGAAAAGAACATTAACCCTGGAGATTAGGACCTGATGCCAAAATGGATTGCACAAAGCTACTAAAATAACCTTTATCTTCCATTATATTATCCCGTATATTTTCTAATTATGGTCTCTCAATTAATTGCTCCCTGTCCAAGCCTCTTTGCCTTGATACATCCCCATAATTTATCAGTCTTGTTTCAAAAGGTGTATAAGCTTTTGGGCCCAACAGCTTCTTTGGCTCATTTTCCTTTAAAGGATTCCTGTGAATGTAAATATATTAAATAAAATGTGTGCTTCTCTCCTGTTAATGTTTCTTATGTTAGTTTAATTCTCAGGCATAGCTACAGAACCTAGGAGAGTAGAAGGAAGTTTTTCTTCCTCTGCACAAGAAAGGGTACGTATGTCTTCTTCTGTCCTAAGGTGGTCATTGATATATCATAGAGCTTGAGATTGCAGTCTTCCAAACCAAGTCCTTTTGGAACTACAACAAAACCATTTTTCTCCTTAATGAGTACTTAGATCTTAGAAATGAAAGCTATCTTATGAAGATTTTATTTTGATAATTAGAAATAGGAATCAGGTAGCTTTTGTTATAATAGTAACAGTCCTGGGGATTGCATCTTTATTGGTAGTTTAATTTTTGTGTTTGGTTACTCTCATTGTAGGTAATAGCATGGATAGCCAGAGAATAGTATGGTTAGTCTAGGGTCAACTTAAGAGCCTGGCATGATCAACTAACAGTCAGGGGGCACAAAACGGAGCCGAGGTGCATCTAAAAGGACTTTCTCAAAAGCCTTGTCTGCTAGTTCACCAATATAATCCAAATATGCAGTACAATACTTGTTACATAGGTATTCCAATAATAATTATTGTATTATTATTATTAGTTCAGCTGACATTTATATGACTTACCATGTTAAACAATGTCATATGACTTTGAAGAGTATTGATTTACTCATTAACAACATATGCAGTATATATTGTTAATATTCTTATAATCAGTTGAAGAAACTGATGAACAGGAATAAGTGACTTTTCTAAGATCTAATGGCTGTTAACTTGCAGAGTCAAGATACAGATTTAAGCTAACTGGCTTCAGAGTTCAGCTCTTAACCATTAACTTCATCTTTTATTTGTTTATTGCCATGATATTGAATGAATGAGTGAATGAAGCTCACAAGTGAATTGTCAAAATTAAAACATTGTCAGAGAGAAAAGAATTCAAGGTAATGATTAAAAGAGGATGCATTTTCAGCCAGGAAGGTAAGGTGAAGAGATGGTAAAGTGAGAGTCTAATATTGAATGTTAGATAAATGCATGTATTTTTTACCTTTTTATGCTTTTTACACTTTTTAAGAACATTTGTCTATCAAAAGACAAACAGAAAAGGTGAAAAGATAATACACTGTGAAAAGATATTTTCCACATATGGCTGACAAAGAATTAATGTTTGCAATATATGAAGAGGGCTGGGGATTTAACCAGTGGTTCTGCCACTTGCCTCATAAGCGCAAGGTCCCAAGTTTGATCCCCAGTACCAAAGAAAGAAAGAAAGAAATGTATATGTGTGTGTGTGTGTGTGTGTGTATGTGTATATATATGTGTGTATATATGTGTGTGTATATATATGTGTGTGTGTATATGTGTGTGTATATGTGTGTGTATATATGTGTGTGTATGT
>NW_022900938.1:8546897-8558469 GCF_012274545.1 Fukomys damarensis | reverse complement strand
GAAAAAGAAGGACAACTCCATAGGGAAATGGGCAAGAAAGTGAAACTAACATTCACAACAGGTTATTGAGATGGTCAATAAACTGTCTAAGTTATTCAAAGTCACTGCTAATCAGAGGAATACAAATTAAAACCAGAGGTACATGATACTGTAAACCTACCAACTTGTCTTAAATTTAAAAGTCTGCGAATAGCAATACTGACAAGAACATAGAACAACTGAACACTTATGAAGTGCTGTTGAGAGTACAAGTTGATGCAAACTATATTAGAAAGCAATTTAATGCTGAGCATATTGATGCATGCCTATAGTCCCAGTTACTCAGGAAGCTGAGACAGGAAGATTGGAAATTCATATTTGGTAAGACCTTGTCTCAAACTTTTAAAAAGTGCTAGGAGAATACCTCAGCACTCCCTGGGTTCAACCCCAAGTACTGAAAATGAAAAAAACTGACGTATATTATATAGTAATGTAATTACACATAATTTTGATATATGTGTGGTGTACATATATGCACAATGTGCATTTACTTTTTTAGTACTGAAGATAACAGCATTATACAGGCATGCATGCACTCACACATACCCATATACTAATAGAAACTCTTGGCCACCTGTACCAAGGAAATTGTGCAAAACTCTTGGTAGAATCACTGGATAAGGGAAAAACTGGAGGTTAGCCAGTGTCCATCAAAATTCACAGTATTTTTTCACTAATATAAATGTCAGTATTTAAAGCTAACAATAGGTTGATTAGGAGTACAACTGAATGTGGTACAACCTTTAAAAATTGCAAGAAAATGAAGCACACACAATTGAAAAAAGTATTATCTCTGAGGGACAAATGGGAAGTGAGCACAAGAAGAGGTACATGGGATTTCAATGATAATGTTATTGTTTTCTCATAAATTAGGTCATGGTGTGTCAATACCACCTTGGTTATTCATTACATGTTATTCATATACTAGTAAAAAAACATAAAAAGTGAATTTACTAGAAAAATAAAATTTAAAAACTTAAAAATAGTTATTTTATAAAACTGTGTTATTGCCTCCTCTGGGATATTAGCTGCATTTCTTCTGGATTTAATGCTCTAGAGAATGAGTTGAATAACCAACCCTCATTATATAAGCATGTGGCTATTTCCAGCATATGAAATATTCCAATAATTAGACTTTAACAGATCAATATTTAATAGTAGTCTTAAATACTCTTTTGATTTACAGAATTTTTCTCAAAGAGTAGTATTTATAAATTTCTCAGGAGTATTAAAAATGTTTTAAATAATTAAAAAATGTTTAGAAATTGCCATTCTTAAATACTAATGTTTCAAAAGTAAATGCTGTTATATTATTGATATGTTATTAGGTTTTGCTGAGTAAAGCTGTTTCCACACATAAACATCTTGGCCACCTGCAACTGTTTGTCAGTAGACTTGGTTTGAGAACACTAGTAGTAATTGTAAACTTAGGAATGTGTGACAAGCCAACAGCCAGCTGTGCATATCCTGACTTTTTCCAGGTGTTAAAATAAATATGACCATTTGGCTCACTTGTAACTCAACAAAATATTTCATGATTCATTAGCTTAAAAATCCATTTATAATTTTTATTGGAGTAGATAATGTTATATTCATTGGAAATGACAAAATACATGCCCAGAAATATTTGTGTTATCTTTACTTATATTCCATGGTCTTTTTATAAAATGAAAGAATTTTAATGTAATAGTTGTGTAAATTTTTAGTTTTTTTTCACAGGAAAGTTATTAGTGAACTACTTTGCCTATAGGGATCAAAAAGAATGAAAAAAAGATTAAAGTATATTTTTTATTCAGTCAGAATTCAACTTGCCTTGGTAGAATCAAGTTCCAAACTGATCTTACATTACTTTAGTACATATCATGTATGTGAAAATTTCCTGGTGATTATTAGTATTTATTTATTCGCTTTTAGGTGTTAGCTCAAGAGACCCATATGCCTAAATCTTGCTTTACCTAAACTACTGATTCATGTAAGGTTCCTGAAGGAGAAAACTTATGCCTGCTCTGTATTCCATTAGAGTAACACACAGATTCACACTCCAGTCTATACTGGATTTTACAAGGTATAATCAACAAATATGATGAATCTTTTAAAATGTTACTATATTAACTTCCATTTAAATAATATCATTTATGAAATATTATAATATTAACTTTTGAGTTCAGAACGGTTTCAAAAGTGGCAAGAAAAAATTGCCTAGTGTTTTCAAAGAGAGGAGAGTACTTTGAGGGGACTTAATAGAATGTTTTTTACTGTAGTTTTTAAACATTCACCATAGTTTTGATCACATCATTTAGATAGTTTACACTAGGGCCTTGCCCAGTCTGTGATCAGTATTTGCCCAATATTCATAAATGCTCAAATACTGCCTCATTATGTTTGAGGGGCAGTTTAGCATCTAAGACAGGAAATTCAAAGTATTTTTTTTTCCTACTCCATATCAATTCCATCCTACCAATGCAAAGTAGGGACACACATCCATGGTCATTACATACATACATACCTCAGTAAGGAATTGTATTTATGATTATTCCCTGGGAAGAGGGTAGGAGAGCTTGGACAAGGCAAAGGTAGCTCAGTCATGGTCTTGATCAAGAGATGTAAATCTGTTGTTCCAGAACACTGCCATATATATTGGCTTCAGAACTGAGGAGGACACTCATACCAGGTTTTGGTTTCAGAAATTTTAACTCAACTAGGATTGCCTTTAAGGTACTCTACTAGTCACAGAAAAAAATTTATTCCGTTAATACTAGAAGATATATCATTCCTATTTCCATATATAAACCTTTTATATATTAAAAAAAAGGGTCCAAATTTTGATTTTATCTGCCTCAGTCTCTGGTCCTTGGCACAAATGTCAAATTCAGCCAAAGCATATTTAAAACCACATTGGTATATAGTAAATTCTTATACAAATGAATAAACAAAGATCTTGTCAAAGCATTTTATTAATCTAATGGAAACCATAGCAAATATATAAGTATTTTAAAGCTAAAAACATAAAACTGGAATTAATGATGCTACCTAATGCATTCTTTTAAAATACTGTTATAAAATAAGAAATGCAAGCAACATTAATACTGTACTGGAAAGGAAACTATTACTAGCAGATAAAATGAAATACTTCCAAATGAAAAATAATCAACTGAAAATCTTTTAGCTCTGAATAGATCCAAGACAAATATATACCTTAAATGTTAATGATAGTTATTTCTGGGAAGAAAAGGTAGATGTTAGGATTGAGTGATTAAGGTTGAGATTTACTTCTTAATAAATATTCTTTGATATGTACCTTGACTATTATTTGAGCTCTCCTGTATGTATGTACTTGTAATTTGGAAAACTAAATTGTATTAACTCTGCACAGAAATTCATTTAAAAATTTCAACAGCACTATGTAAGATGCTTAGTATGTGTATTAGATATTTTTGAAAAAGTTGGACCTATTACAATATTGTGTAAGAAACCACATTTTGTAATGTTTTTGAAACAAACCAAATGCCCTTCAATGGGTGTTAGTGAAGAAAAATTTGGGACAAATATATCATGGAATGTTACATAGCAATAAAAAGAAACATCTATTTATTTATTTATTTTTCTCATTGATTCTGTTGGTACATTTTAGGTATACAGTACAGTTACATTCATAATTGGGATCTTGTGCCTTTACATGACAGGTCTTGGTTCTCATTTTTTCCCCATACCCCTACCCTCCCTTCACCCCCTCCTCCCTTCCCTATTTATAAATACTTTATTTCCATTTTTTTCATTTTCTCATATTTTTTTCTTTTCTCTTATTTCCTCTACCCTCCCCTTCCCATTTCCCCCACACCTTTAGCCCTTTTCTTCCTATTACCCATTATCAATTACGCCATTAGGATCCTATTTACAGTTATAGTTTTTCAAACCAGAGAAACTATTTGGTATTTACGCATGTGTGACTTAGTTATTTCACTTGAGTATAACCTGAATATGCATCCATTGTCCTATGAATGACTCTAATTTCTCATTCTTTATGGCTGAGTAGTATTCCGTTTTATAGAAAAACCTCATCTTTATCCAGTCTCCAACTGATGGGCAAATGGGCTAATTCCAAGTTTTAGCTATTACAATCTGTGCCTCTATAAACATGGGTGCACATATATCACTGTGGTATGATATTTCTAATTCTTTTGGAAAGATACCCAGCAGAGGGATGGCTGGGTCAAATGGAACCTCTAATCCTAGTTCTTTGAAGTATCTCCAAAATCTTGATATGTGTAACAACTTGGGTAAATCTCCAGGGAATTTTGCTGAGTGGTGGAAAAAAGCCAGACCTAAAAAGTTACGTACTATGTACTTCTACTTTGAAGTGGATATTTGAACATTTTGAAACATTTCAAAATGAAAAAAATATTTAGAAATAGCATATTTGCAATCACCAAGAGTTAGAGTAGGAGGAGGAGGCAAGGGTGAGGTGGTTGTGGTCATAAATGGACCACAAAAGGAACCTTGCATTAAAGGAACTGTTCTGTATCTTGTCTGTAGTGATGGCTGTATCATCCTCCACATGTGATAAATTTATGGAGAATTAGCCCCAAATAACAAATAAAACCAGGAATATATAAATAAAGGACCAGTGGATTTTATGAGTTGTCATTGTCAGTATACTTTTTCTTTGGTACTATAGTTTTGCCACATGTTATCATTAGTGGGACCTGGGCAAAAGTTCATGGGATCTTTGTGTTCTTATAATTTTTATGTGAAACTACAATTATCTCCATAAAATTTTCAATTAAAAAGGACAGCTAAGAATTTTCCAGAAATTATGAAAAATACAATCCATAGATTTAAGTAGCTAAGCTAATAATTCTGAAGCAAAATAGGACAGGAAATCTGCAGTTAGAATGGTAAAGAGAGCAATGTAGTCACAAATTGCAATTTCTCTTTCATTACTGTTAAGAGAATTACCAGATAATGTGACTTCTCAGCTACTCCACTTTTTCCACTCTTTCTTATGGTCAGTATGACTTTGTGTTGAATTTCTTGCCAACATAATCTTTTTAAATGGGGACCTTAAGAAAATATAAGCTATCTTTGTTTTCTTTCCTCTTAGTGTAAATCAAAGCAAAGCCCAGTTTTGAATATGGGATGGCAGATTAACAAGATGGAAAAAAGCTGGGTTCCTGGATAAGATTGTGGACCACATCCACCTACCAAACAGAATAGAAAGCCTTTGTTTTTAATCTGTCACTTTTAACTTTGGCATTTTTGTTTTCCTTGGTACACATCTTTTTTTTTTTTACCCTGAACATATCCGAGTGTGTCTTCAGAAAATCAAAAAGAGAAACAGACTGCTTTAAACGACTATCCTGGCAGAAGCAGACTTGAAATATATTTTCAGTGGGCTAAAAGAAAAGAACCACAGCGATAGTATTCTCTGCTTGATGAAAAGATCCTTCAAACATGAATGTGAAATAAGGAAATTATCAGACTAAAATGGATATTATCATGAGCCAAACTTCAGTAGAAGAGATGTATTTCAAAAGCAGAGTGATTCTAGCTAAAAGGACTGAGATGAGATGTAACTTGAAAGAAACATTGTCTTAAAAGTAATGAAGTTTAATGGTAAAAAAATAAAATTAAATTTTCATGTGAGCTAGAAAGAGAAATCAAATATTCTGTGTAGTTCAAGAAAAAAAAAATGGGCCAGGGAATGTAGCTTAGCAGAATGACACCTGCCTGGCAAGCATGAGGTCCTGAATTCAATCCTAGGTTAAAAAGAAAAAAGCTTTGATTAGCACAGAAATTGATGTTTGCATATTACATGGAACACCATAGTTATTACTAAAAGAATGAGGAACCGTGTGTTCTAGTAAGGAAGAAAAATAGAATTACCAGAAAGCACTTAGTATATCTAAAAGTAGATAAGAAAGGAAAGAAAAACAGGACAAGTGAGATCAAAGTAAAGCAATATAATTGGTAAATATAATTTTTGAGTTATAATGTGAACAGATTAAATATTTTTGATTATAGTTAAGCAACAAAGATTGGCTAAATTTAATAAATACAGCTGTACACTAATATAATAAGCATATCTAAAAAGCATACAGAAAGATTGAAAAGAGTGAAAACAAAAATTATTCAAATACTTTATATAGCCCTCTTAGATACCCCAAATCTAAAATCCTTAAAGCAATAGAATTATTAAGACTGGAGTGTTTCTATCCAGTGTCTTCAAGTTCAGGTCATCACGCAGGATCAATTTCCTTTGTTTCTCTAAACCTCACTCTTGCAAGAAAGTTTATTATACAAGCAATACATATTATTAAAGAAAAAATTGGAAAGTACTAATATCCTAATAGGATTTTTCTGTTACCGAAATACACATAGAGTCAAATACTATGAATATATTTAGAACTTTCGAAACATATGGTACATGTATCACATACAAATATATATGGAGTTACATCATACAAGCAGTGCCAATGCAGACTTTTACTTTCTAGCTCATGCCCTGTTACAGTCCCTTTGCCTGTGTATGCCAAAATCCATATGTTGAAAAATACTCCCCCGGGCGACAGTATTAAGAGGTGAGGCCTTTGGGAGACAAGTAGGAATTGAGAGCAGAGCTTCATGAATGGGATTAGTGCCCTTATAGAACACTCCTAGAGAGCTGCCTGGTCCTTTCCACCGTGTGAAGTTGCAGGGAAGTGACTACTGTGTGAAGGAAGCAGTCCTCACCAGACAGCAAATCCTCTGGCACCTGGGTCTTTGACTTCCCAGACTCCAGAATTGTGGGAAATAAATTCCTGTCCTTTATGAGCTACCCAACTCATGGTATTTTGTGATATTATCCTGAAAAGACTAAGACATATTCTATTATTATTAAAACTGTCAAAAATTTCATTGAATTAATAGAATGAATATTGTAACCTTAGCTTTAGGTAATTATACATGTGAGTCTTTTATGGATAAAAATGTTTACTGTGAACTATTTCAGAATTACAAAAAGGATTAAGGGTGATTAATTGATAGCATAATGAATATTATTTATCCCCCATCAAGCTTAAGGCATACAACAGTACTGATTAGGGTTAAAATTATGTAATTTTCCTGGCTTATACCCTTCTTTTCTACCTTTTTTTTCCCAAAATTTTACCAACATGTAGTATTTGGTACTTATCAATTCCACATTTTTCTGAATAGTTTTATTAACTACCTCTTAGAAATATCATGGTATTTTGCATATTTTAAAACTTGCAGTAAATGGAATGAAAATGTATTTATTCTTCTGCAATTCATCTTTTTTGCTCAATATTTTATTTGGGATATAGTATTGAATGTATAACTATTTCATCTTAAGTGCTGAGTAACACTCCATGATGTTAATATACTGCCTCAATTTAATAACGTATTCTTTTTTCTGCATATACCTTTATGTGAAAATATCTGTAAATTATGTGTTTATGAATGGAAATATTGATCAGAAGATATGCATATTTAATAGGGTATGAATGCCAAAGTATTGTCCAAAGTAATTGTAGCAGTTTATATTCATCAGCATTTAAATGTTTATCTCTGCACACCCTTACATTTAGTATTGTTAGACATTTAAAGTTTTGTCATTATCATGGACATATCTTTATACCTGTGGCTCTTAGTTACCTTTATTTGGTTGCCCATAATATTGGTCATCTTTTCACCTTATTTTTGTTTTTCTTCCTTGAATTACCTTTCATTCCACATATAGTATTTAAACTTAATTAACAAATATTTATGAAATACCTTCTATATGCTAGATATTAGAAATATTATTGTCTTTGACCTAATGAAACTTATAAAGTGAATTTTTTGTTTTTCAGCTTAAAGGATTGAAGTATAATTGGATGTTGTCCTTTAGACTAACCCAATTTGGTAAACATCAACATTCATTCAAGTATCTGCTTTGATAAAGTGTTTGTAAATGGGGAGGAAAGGAGGGGGTGAAGGGAGGGCAGGGGTAGGGGAAAAAATGAGAACCAAGACCTGTCATGTAAAGATACAAGATCCCAATAATGAACGTCACTGTACTGTATACCTAAAATGTACCAGTAAACTCAGTGAGAGAAAAAAAAATTCTGTTTTGGTTCCAGTCATCCAAAGGACTTCTATAGAATAATTTCAGACTGATGTTAAAATTTTAAATATTGAATGCTGGTACTGAAAATTATGTTTGTCTAAGATTTGATATCCCTATTAGGTACCCAAGTAGATAAGCAGCTGCGTACTCAAGTCTGGATCTCACAAAGAAATCCAAACTGTAAATTTTGGTGGTTATATGTTTATAGATGGCATTTAAAGCTACGAGGCAGAATACTTACAGAAGTATATAGAAGGGAAAGAGGGCCTGGACTGAACTTTAGTGTAGGCTAACATTTCCTGGTTGTGAATATTTGGAAAAGAGCATTTGAAAAGCTAAGACACACTCACGCATGCATGCGCGTGCACACACACACACACACACACACACACACACACACACACACACCCTACTTCAGCTGGTTGCATGTAAGGAAGTCAAAGAAACAGTCTCCTGACAGCCTCAAACACATGTATCCATGCTGTAAACTGCCAACGGTGGCCACGTGGAAAAGACCAGAGAGTGAGTTCTACACAGCAAAGTGGGGCTTCTGGATGGCAGGTAGCAAAAGTAAAAAAGGAAGGCCTTGCTATACAACCCAAAGGAACCAAGTTCCGCAAACATAAAATGAGCTTGGAAGTGGATTCTTCCCTAGAATCTCCTGACAGTTTCAGACTTTGAACACTCTAAGATGGGAACCCCTCCATGATGTGCCAAAATTCTGACATACAAACTGTGAGGTAATGCATGAATGTTGTTTTAGGCTGATAAGATTGTGGTGATTTGTTCTATAGCAATAGAAAATTAATGCAATATCAAGAAGTGCTTGTAAATTGACAAACGTAGATAAATCTAAATTTCTTTATAAAAATAAGTAGCAATATTACCTAATTTGGGGCATCTTTTAAAAAAAACAAAAGTAAAAATTTTTTTTGGTACCAGGGATTGAACTCGGGTTCTTGGGCTTGGAAGGCAGGCCACCGAACCGCTGAGCTAAATCCCCGGCAAAAGTAAAATTCTGATAAAAATATGTAAGTTGAACGTAGGCTGCCTATAGTTAAAATATTTAAAATCTTTATATTTGGGGAGCAATAATTTGAAGGTATTGTATTTTCTAAAATCTGAGGTGGCTCTCAGACAGGTGGCCTAAGAAGTTACAATTCCCTGCTTCTCATAAGGCTAGCTGTGACCATGTGTCTAGTTCTCATAAATGTAGTGTAAGTCGTATGTTGCTTAAAAGGAAATGGGTTGTCCTGGACTTCTCTTCCTCCTTCCTGATGTTTGGAACATAACATGGACGACATAGTTGCCCACTTTGACCACACAGATGCAGTCTGTAGGTAGCACAAAAGAAAATTAGCGTCATTGTCGCCGTCGTCATCATCATCATCATTTAGGTCCCCAAGTGACTAAGTAGAGCAGAGACATACTGCAAGGTAAGTTAGAATTTTATTATTTAATCCTTTGTGGTTTTAGATGTGTTTCTTAGAGTACTATAACCTTAACCATAACTTTTAACTCCTTGGAACTGTAGTGACAAAATCACACAAACCTAAAATATAGGGCATTTGACTTAGAAAAATATAGGACTTAGCAGTACGGCTGCAAGTCTTATGTTGTTTGGGGTACAGAAGCAGCTGACTTTGCCAGGCTGAGAGGCTCAAATTTCTGGATTCTCTAGGCCCTTCCTTCTCTGTTTGCATATTGGCATATTTTTGCCTTAGCTCATCTTTTTCTTATAATATCTTGCTAAAAACAGCAAGGAAAGCCAGCAGATATTCCTTTCCACTTTTAGGAATGTATAATAAAAAATAGCATGAGGTAAGAGTGTGGCTCAAAACCTTTCCCTAAAGCCTCCTTAATGAAAGGAAGCCAATTCTTTGAA
Organism: Fukomys damarensis; assembly: GCF_012274545.1. NCBI lineage: Eukaryota > Metazoa > Chordata > Mammalia > Rodentia > Bathyergidae > Fukomys > Fukomys damarensis. The sequence continues at coordinate 8,548,438 of NW_022900938.1, read as the reverse complement.
AAAGATCAAATGAAAGATACTGCCTCTCATCTTAAACCTGTTGTTTCAGATGACCTCAGAGTAGGCATCATTAAAGTAAAAAAGGGCACCAAGAAGACTCCCTCCCCCCCCAAAACCATACAAATTTCATATAGCTGTTGGTATATAAGTAGAAAATAAACAGAGAATAAGCCTATTAATGTATTTTGGGAATTATACTGCAAGTGTATCTATAAGACTCGTGAAATGCTGTGGTTGTTTAATCCTTAAAGCACTCCCAAGCCTACCAAACCCAGTCTAGCAAAATACACTCCGTCATTCCCATCTCTTACTACCTAAGCTCTTTACAAGATTAGGTATGGCCCCAGAAGATTGTGAATAAGGAAGAAGCTCTGTAAGACAAAGGCAGAAGCCATAGATGATATGGGATATTTTTCTAACATATCAGACCAGGGTATAAACAAAACACCCTCTTTACTGCCAGGCCAAGGGGGCTCTTAAGTTTTTTCCCCATTCCCCATTCCTTATATTTCTTTCATTTATTCAAAAGTCTCTCCATCATTGCTTTTTTAGAGGTCAAGCTATTGTTATATTGTTCATAGGACTTCCAGGAGCCTATATGCACAGAAGAGAAACAATAGTGCATCCCCTTGGATTTCGGTCTAAATGGAATCTTACATTATATTTCATAGAGACGGAATGAGTCCTTCCTACGTATGCATGGATGACCAGACTCCTAAACAGATCCCCAAAGGAACTGTTTACTTCTTCCTAGTTAAAGACTGTACTTCCCAGTCTGACTTGCAGGTGTATTGGCACATAGCTAATTTCTTGCTATTAGACAGAGAGTCTTTATGCAAATTGAAATTGCTTGCACTAGATTTTCTTTCTTTTCCTATCCCATGGAATAGCTATGGCAGTAATCTGACTTTGACCATACTCTGACCTTAAGATAAGGAAAACAGCCTAACAGATGGCACTGTAATGATATGAAGTTAGGCTAGGACCCTGAGTTATCTGCTCTATGAATTCCTCACATCCAGACTGTAATGTGAAAGTCTAAATAAGGAGCAAAAAGGAGAAAAGATATTAGGAAGTAGGAAGAACTTGTTCAGATGGGAATCAAAATGAAAGATGGGGGAGGGGGAGAGAAGGAAGGGAAAGGGATTTAAAGGAATAAAAGAATTGAAAAAAGGGAAATAGAGCTTTGTAAATGATGTAAAAAAAAGACAGGTTGGAGGAGAGGGGAAGGGATGGGGATGGAAAAAAAGATGTGTCATGTACCATGTACATGATAAATGTGGTCATTGCATACTGCAAACATGTACTAATAAAAATAAACTAAAAAGAGCCAGGGATTTAGCTCAGTGGCACTGTGCTTGTTCTATCCCCAGTACAAAACAAACAACCCCAAAAAAACAACTAAAAACGAAAGAAAAAAGATAAATATTTTGTTTAAAACAGCGTAGTCTTTTCCTTAATTTAGAGGGCCAAGACAGTGTCTCTTTATTAAGCGTATGTGATAAAAATTTCAATGATAACTACTATCATTATATATATAT
>NW_022900938.1:8498119-8546546 GCF_012274545.1 Fukomys damarensis | reverse complement strand
ATATATATATATAGAGAGAGAGAGAGAGAGAGAGAGAGATTATATAGATATAGATATCTTCTATAAGAAAAATTTTCTTCCTAGCACCAAAAGAAAAGAGTAATATAGCAAAGGAAAGCAAGACAAATCATACAGGGCAAGATGACAAGAATAAGCTGAGAAATGTAAGTAATCCTAATAAATGCAATCAAACTCACCAATTAAGACTCAGAACACATAAAAATTAAAAGTTAAGATAGCAAAATATATTAGGCAAATAGACAATATTAATTTGTGTGATTTATTTCTAACAGGTTAAATAAATTCTGATCCACAAAAAAGCACTATTAGGGATAGAAAGGATCACTACGTTAAATATTCAGTTCTGCCGGAGGATATAACAATTCTAAACCTACATTCCTTTAGTAAAATGACCATGGCACATATCGGGATTATTTTTAACAGAAGTAAAGCCCCATCTGGAAAAGTTTTCTTGATTCAGTATATAGAAAATCTCAAAGAATCCTTTAAAAACCTTGTAGAAGCTGGACATGGTGGCACATGCCTTTAATCCCAGCACACCAGAAGGACGAGGCAGAAGGATGACAAGTTTCAGCCTGAGACTATTTTCAAAATAAAAATAAAATAAAATGAAAAAGGTCTGAGGATGTAGCTCAGTGTGAAAGCCCTGCATTGAATCCCCAGTACCACAAGAAAACAAAACAAAATGTTACTAGAACTGAATTGAGCAAGGCAACACAATAATTCTCACAAGAAGTGTAAGACAAATATGTTTTTAGAGTCTGATAGTCTTTTCAGATTGACTTGAAGATGATCCAGAATTATATAAGGTCATGTCAGAGTCACTTGTGCAAACTTTATTGTTGTCATTTGTCTTTCAACTGTCATCAAGTAACGTGCACATATTTTCACCTGCAAGCAATAATCTTGACCCAGTCTAAGGTGTGTAAACAGGACCTCTCTTTTGAAAATTACATTTCCTCAACTACACGTGCATTTGTTGTTCATGGGCTGCATCCTCCTAGGAGTGTGACGAAGGCTGTAATATTCAATGTGGATCTTGAATGGAGGCAAGGTTGGCTTCATTTTCATTCTCTAGAACCACTCTTCATACGGTTGTTAACATAATTCATTAGCATAAATTGGAGGTGATATAGATGGCCCCTGAATTACAAGAGAGCTAAAAAAGTACTGCTTTCTAGTCCTCTTAATTCCTCAGGTCAGAAAATGTCACATTTCACTGTGGCTTATGACATGCAAGATGACTTAAAGAAGTCACAAATCCAGTGCAGATTCAAGAGAACAAAAACAGATTCTACCTCTTGATGTGAAGGGGGTGCAGTGTGTGTGCCAGTTGGCCATTTGGATTTGCTCTTCAGTTAATTTTCCATCCATACCATTTTTAATTTAAATTCTGGTTTGTCTTGTTCTAGCACTTTTTAAGAGCTCTTACTGTGTCACAGATAGCAGTTCATTTTCTGTCTGTTGCAACAAAAATACTATTCATCTACATATGTTAAGTTTGTTGAATATGTTTATATATTATGAGATTTATACTGTTTCTTTTAGTTTGATCAAATATTTATGCTCACTTTCCCGCTAACATTTGTTTTAGTTTTCTTTTTTTGTGTGTGAAAAAAAAATACCTGAAATAAGCAACTTAAAAGGAGGAAGGATTTATTTTGGCTCATATTTTCAGTCTCTGGTTTGCTGGCTCTGTTTCTTTTGGTTCTGTAGAGACGCAGCAGGTCATGGTGGGAACATGAGGTAGAAGAAACTGCTTATCTAATAATGGCAGCTGAGGGGAAAGAATGAAATGGATCAGGGTTCCCAATATCCCCTCTGCTCTTAAAAACGTAACCAATCTGAATTTGAGTCTTTATATGATGTGACATCAGGACCTGGGTTCATTTTTTGCCAATCGGGTCAACATTTGTTTATTGAATGAACCATCCCTTTCCTACTGAATTGAGGTAGCAGCGTTACCAGATACACACCAAGATTGATTTCTTATTTCTCTTTAACTGAGCTATTTTCATTCTGAGTCGTCTGAAGTGTACAAGCTAGTGGAATTAGGGACATCCACCCTGTTGTGCAACCATTGGCATCTCCAGATCTTTTTTTTCTTCCCAAGATGAAACGATGCCCATTAAACACAAACTTCCTATTCTCCAATGCCTTGCAGCCACTATTCTACTTTCTATCTCTATAAATTTTACTACTCTCACTACATACTCACAAAATCAAGTAATATTTGTTGTTTTGTACTGACTTTCCTTAGAATCATGTCCTCCAGGTTCATCCTTGTAGCATGTGTTAGAACTTACTCTTTAAGGCTGAATAATACTCCATTGCACATGTGTGTGTATGTGTGTGTGTGTGTATGTGCATATGTGTGTGTCATTTTGTTCATCTCTTCATCCATCAGTGGGTACTTGAGGTACTTCTAGTTTGGGGGGTATTGTAGAAAATCCTACAGTGAACATGGGTATACAAATATGTGTTTGAGTTCCTGTTTGTAATTTTTGAGTATGTACTCAGTAACTGAATTATTTTATCTGTTTCTATGCCAGTACCATACTAATTTCTAAGCATTTTACAGATTTTTGTTTCCAATCGAAGAAACAATTCTATCTACATTTCTAGATGTTTATTGCTATTATTAAAAAGCTATTGATTTTTCATATTTTATACCATCTTATCACCTTACTAGATTCTTAGATTATGTCCAATAGACTTTTATTTGTTTTTTAGAATTGCTATGTGTATTTCTTAATATGTTAGGAGCGTAGTTGGTGTTAGACTTCTGCTGACCTTATTAAGGTCACTGTTGCAATCATTGTGTGTGACTGGAATGAACACTTCTGAAAAAGAAACTTGCCATTTAATTGCAAGGAGTGCATTTGGTTGATAGCCACAAGCTGCAAGTGCCCTTCGACTCTGTCTCAGCTTTTGAGTTGAGGCCATACTGTTCCTGGCAAGTCACGCTAAGGACTGAGCATAGTGCACACACTAGGGCTTGCTGATTCTGCCAACACCAGAGTCTCCTACTGGGCTGTTCTTGCTCTAGAGATGCCCATTGGGATGAATGAAGCTGCCAGATCTGTAACACATGCCTCTCTTTCCCTCTCTCTCTCTCTCTTTCTAGGTATTATCCTTAACAAACCTCTTACAATTTTAATTGAGAGAACCTTCCATGTTCAAGATTATGACTGATATGTGAAAGGGCACATATGGATTGTAAGAAAACATTTTTAAATGATCATGGGGTCTATATAAAGATAAATTCTTAGAAATTATTATGAAAATTATGATATACCATGTATGGAACCCTAGCAACCTTAATTAACATAAACATTTTATGACATAACATGAGATAAGATTAATGTCAACAAATATGAAAAATAGGACAAGGGGATTGGAGGAGGAGACAAAGTTGGAGAGGGAAGGGAAAGAGTTTTTAAAAAAGAAAAAAGCTGTGATATGTACATGTAACCACTTTTTGAGATGACTGTAAACTGCATGAACTATACACTTGTACTAATAAAATTTTTAAAAATTTAAAAAAATTATACTCCCTAAATTGAACTAATTTATATATCTTAACTGTTTGAAATTTCTCTGCCCATTTTCAAAATAAACAGACAAGTCTTCCTTGCAATGAATTATTTACTTCATATTTACCAACTTAATCTAATAACTATGAGTAGGGAATCTATTATATATGAACAAATCATAAAAATCTAGGTCCTGCTACTTACTATCTAGGTGACATTGGGCATACTGTTAAACCATTTTGAGGTTTATGAACAGGATAGGGGATATTTATCTCTCAGGTTAAAATGTCTCAAATGTCCTCCATAGTTCTTATTTTTTCTGTAAATGGAATTTCTTGAGGTCATACACTAGATTACAGAGGCACACACTTGGTTTTTTGCTTAGGCTAGAGCATTTTATTTTATCATGCTGCTTCATTTAAGTAAGTAAAAGGATCATATGGGTGACAGAGTGGTTGGCTGAGAAGACCTCTCGAGAGGATTTAAAGAAGGAAGAGGTGCTATTTTACCTGGAATAACAGGCCAGCACCTAGGCTTCTTTTTGGTTTAAGTCTCAAAAAGGCCAAGTGTGGTGGTACACACTTGTAATCCCAGAACTCTAAGAGACTGAGGGAAGAGGACTGTGAGTTCCAGCCCGTCTGAGCAACTCTGTGACCAAAAAACAAAACAAAACAAAAGACACTGAAGAAGTAGTCAGTGCACAGTCCCTGAGTTCAGTCTCTAGTAATAGGGAGGGAAATGAGGCTCCAAAAACGTTTCCATGGCAAGTATTCACTAATATTTATATTTGAACAGAAATGTTTCCAAGCTGATTTCATTTAGATTTACTTATAAATTACATTTGCATTTATCAGACTATATACTACTTCCTTATGCTAATAGTAAACTACAAAATAAACAAAAATGTATTTTTGAAAGTTGATCCCAAATTTTCTTGACCAGTTCATCTCAAGATAAAGAATATCCGAGGTCAGAGAGCACTGGTAGAACCATAGGATAAGTGTGGCACATCATCTGCCAAGTGCTGAACTTACTTAAAAAATAATGTCATAACATGAAATAATTTTTACACTAGAACAAATGGAATAAAAATTTGCCTAATTTAAGATAAAATACGAGGCTTTGACATATTTTATGTGTATGTAGTGGTCTTCATACTAATGTTCACTGTAACGTACTTTTGTGGGAAAACTTGAACATGCTTTGGTGGAGTTAATCATTCTGGAGAAAAATCCTCTGTTTTCATTCCAGTGTTCTCTTTTGGTTTTAAAGAGGAAGAATTTAAGGATATGTATTTTTTAATAAATAATATTTAAAATTTTAAGATTTACCTTACTAGAAACTTTAGAAAAACAAGCTGCATGGAGATATTTCAGAACATTAACAGAGCCTCAGATAATATTTATTTGAGGTAATTTATGTTATTCCCCAATCTACAGTTAAATTGTTTGGAGTAAATATGTGTTATTTACATTATCATATTTCTAACTGAATTTTAGTCCATCTTTTATGTTTTTTGAGTGTCAAAACTCTACCAAAGAGGGAAAATACCAATTTTTTTCTTATATGAATTTCCTATATTGGACTTATAAATCTTTACTTATTGTTGCCATGCCCTGCAGGGGGCACTAGATAAATAGTGAAGATGTTTGATGTTTTGCAAATGCAAATGACCTATGTGAAGTAAGCAGACGCGAAGGCAGCATCCTGAGGGCCATAGTGCTGATATTGCACTTGCTGTCACTGGACAGACGCTGGTACGTGTGGGCTTTCTAGGGATTTGAGGCTACACCCTTGAAATCTCAAAAGCTTTTTTTGAGGCAGAAACCAATAAGATAAGATTCACAGAACTAGTATATATGAATTTCTAAGATGCACAATTCATTTCACTGTATACAAGGCAATAGACAAGGTCAGACTTAATAATGCCCCCAAAAACTATAGAATGAGCACCAGTTCTATGAAATGCTAACGTACATGGGGAACGCCTGTGATGCACGTCCCAGGACACAGCATGGAAAGGCGTATTCACAACCACGTCACTGAAGACTGTCGTGCACAGCTTACTTGTTCAGCATGTAGGACACAGGGTAGGGTTAAGGAACTTCAAAAAGTTCTCTCGGGCTGACTCTTAAGTTATTTATAAACTTCTAAGGAACCCTTAGGAGTCCTATACCTAAAAATCTGGTTCTAGTCCAACACATGCGGCACAATTAAGTCCTTTATTACTTACACCCTAGACTACTATTGATGTAGCATATCTATATGTCTTATGCCTTGTTGTGAAGGAAAATGTCAAAATACGTTTGTGATCACTTTAAATAATTAATGTTGGGCTAGGGATTTAGCTCAGCGCTTCAGTGGCCTGCCTTGCAAGCGCAAGGACCTGAGTTCAATTCCCGGTACCAAAAAATAAAATAATTAATTAATAATTAATTAATCTTTTTTATTCTGTACTTGGTGCTTTTCAGCCTTTCAAAAATGGAATGCATTTTCTTAAATGTGAAACTTGCTCCTTTTATGTATTCTTAATCTCTACTCTTGGAATCACTATCCAGTTGCAGAAGTGGAGGTATGTTCTTTTCAAACACCTCTTTCCATCTTGGCTCCCATGTCTTATTGATCACTAAGACTTAATAGTTTCATTTCCCAGATATCCCTTCAGGATGGCAGTCCTGTACTTACTATCCTCGTGTCTAGTCTTTCCTCATTTTCATTCACGCTAACACAGTAGTGAGTTTTCCTAAAGTAGTTGGACTATTTGCAGTTAGTAAATGTTTAGTAAAGATTCTTCAGTAGAATTAAACGAACATTCCTGAGCATGTTGTATACAGAATAGTTGGATTAGTAAAAAATATTCCTCGCCACCAAGTAATCCTTAGTCTAGGAAAAGAGGCTGAGGTGTGAACAACGGACTGTGTCTGAGATATGATGAAATAACCGTTGAGTAGACGTTACGGGGGAAAGTGCTGAAAGAGTGTGGAATAAAGAGTAAATTCAGTGTAAAATAGAAGGAATAAGGCAATGATACACACTTTAAGGATTTTGAAAGTGCTCTTGAAACAAAGATTAAAATAAAATTTACTTAAAAAGAAAAAGCAGGAGCCATGACAGCAAGATGTGGGTGAAAATGACATTTGGTGAGATGATGCGATATAGCTGAAATTTTTTGTGTTAAAGTGCTTGGGTTTTTAAGAATAGGATAAATGTTATTATTCCACAAACACAAATTATCTAACAAATCATGTATAGATACTTTAGTTAATGTACTTCAACCTAACCCAGGCCCAAAATTCCATAATTAGAATATGAGAGCAAGTTTATTGCATGCACTAAAATATAAGAACTTAAATTGGCCCATGGAAAGATTAAGGATGTTAGCATTAACTTTATACCCAACACCATTTGTTAAATGAGTAATATTTCTTGCCCCTTAACCCTTGCCCTCACCCCACATGCCAACTGTGCTCCATAGCTAAGCTTGGGGTGTGTGTGCACCGTGCTTTACTCTTAATAGAGTCAGTGCAAATCATGTATTGACTATGTACTAATGATCAAACTTGCCTGAAGATTTCAGCTAACCAGTTTTTCCACAAGTTTCATGTGCTGTATCTACTAACTGCTTTTTGCATAGATGAAGAAGTACATATGAACATGGTCTCTCAGTAGACTTTTAGTTTTCGCTCTATCAGGAAGAATTACTACAATGATGATTTAAAATGACATCCTTATTTTTTAGTTAAGCAATGTATACAAGTCTACCACAATTAGCATTCAAAATTTAGTGTGGCCTTTATGGCAGCTGGTGATACTCTAATATTTCTGAGTAGTATATAAAAGGTGAAAGAGCATATCTTCTTTCAATGTGCATGTGTAATTGCAATATGTATTAATAGGAGTACGTACTTGTGGATAATCCTGGAATGTATATCTGTAATTATAATTAGAAACAGTTATGTGAATTTGATATAAATATCTGTCATTGGTGATGTTTGATAATTAATTTTCCTTGTACATTTTGCAAGAATTTCAAGCGTATGGTAGCCTGCTATTGTTAGGCATTAAAAACAGGTCATTGAGTGTTTAGAATGTCTTGAAGTTCATTCATGTATAATATTTGCTCACAATCCATACTCATAAATGTTAGGGTGATTTTTATGTTCTTTATTTTACAGAGTCACAGAGAGCTTTGTAGAATTTCAAACTGTAATTTCATATATGAAACTCAATTCTTAATTGTCTGTTTTTCAAAACCCCAGAAGAAACCTAAAGAGCAAAGGATATTTATTTATGTTCTGCTACTTTTTACACAGATTTCCCTTTTTATTTTTTGATACTGTCAATTTTCCTTTCTTTGTTTTATTATCCTCATTCCATGGCATATATTTCAGATAAAGTATAAACATTAGGAGAAATAAAAATAAATATAAAATAATGTTTATGTGGAAGGTTTTAGATGGTCTTTTTAATATTTTCCTGTATTGTTTAAGGGTTTTAAGAATTAGAAAAATAAAATGATTATTTTGATCACAGAAGACATTAGTATTAGTGTTTGAAAATATATAACTAATGTAAAAGATACAGCTTTTTTGAACCCATAAATCTGTATCTAAGAATTTATCTAAAGAGATAGTCACATGATAAGAAATACGAGTATTTTTGTAGCTTCATTGATTATACCATAGAAAAATTGGGATTCTAAATATCCATCAATAGACAATTTTGTAAATAAACTATGGCAGCTTTATTTAGTAGAATCTCATGTGGCCATTAAGATAATCTAAATCTATTATTTATTGAACTGTAAAATAGTAATGATGTGTTATTGAGTAAAGAAACAGGATATAACACAGCCTGTATAGAAGAATGTTGGCAATACGGGACAGGGATTTAGCTTAGTGGTTCTGCCATCTGTCTCAAATGTTGGCAACTTTTGCTATAAAAGCTCAGATAGTAAATATTTTAAATTTTGCAGGTTATATAATCTCTGTTTTAATATTCAGCTCTCCTGTTGAATAGTGCAAAAGTAGCTAGGGGCGATGTATAATCAAGAGAACATAGTTGTTTTCCAGTAGAATTATATTTACAGAAATAGGCTATCACTTAAGATTGTTAGTCTCTATCATATATGTAAAAAAAAGTGTGTGTGTGTGTGTGTGTGTGTGTGTATGTACAGAGAGAGAGGGAGAGAGAGACAGACAGACAGACTGACTGACTGAATATACATCCATGAGGGGTGATCAAAAGCGAGGGTGAATGTTTAAATGAATGTATTATAATAGAGGACACATTGACATAACCTCCCTCAAAATAACACCCCCTGATTTCAAACACATTTATGTCATCATTCTTGGTGATATATTTCCTTCTGTAAAGTTTTTCTTTTTAACTTAAACATTCACTGTATTTTTCAATCATCCCGTGTATATTTAAATAGAAGAATGTTCCCTGTAGTTAACAGTAGATGGCTCTCTGTGGGAGAGTCTTGCTGACTTTTACTTACTACTTTATATATTTCTGTATTGTTTGAGTCACAGAAAACAGGTTCATAACATAACAGATTTAAGAGTTCTAAGATCTTCCATGTTACATATGTATTTAAGTATATTTCAGCATTTAGATAGAGTTCAACATTTTGCATATATCAGATAAAGAAATATTTAAATATAGTTCACTATTCTATCTGCTGCAAAATCACCTCATATTTGCATTATTTTACATACTTCTTTTTTTAGTAATCTCTTTGCTCTGGTTTTTATAGCACTTCTCCATCTAGTTAAATACACTATATATATTTTTTTACCAAAGGATAAATATACTTTAAAATCTAGAGCACCATTATCTAACCTTCTAGACTATCAAAAGTAATACAATCTTATAAGTATATATAGATATATTTGTTTATTTATTTATCTTTCTTGGCTCTCCTATTTCTTTTACTGCCAGCTTTTGGATTTAGTTTCTATCCCCTAAACGTAGGTGTCCATCGCAGTTTTCTCCTTGTTCTCATCTTTTCACTACATTATCTCCTATGGCATTCTCATGTGAGAATTCTTCTGACCTTCATGCAGTTAGATGACAAGTAGCCAATTCTGCCTTGGGAATTTAACCTCACACCCACTTACAGTAATCACTTACCCATAGCTACTTTCAGCTCCTTATGTCAACTTTAACTTTCAATCTAACTCCTCTTATAGGTGGGCTAATTGTGGATTTACTAACTCAGCATTAGCATCTAGCTCACCATAATATATAAGCTTTCGAACCAAACTTTCCAACCAGTGTCAGCCAAGAGCCACCTTGGTTCTTCTGAGAAAGAAATATAAAAGCAGAGAAACAGTCTTGCCTAAAAGGCAGTGGATGTATTCTGGGATTCTAAGAAGGCAAATTGACAGTATTTAATGGTGGACTAGAACTGGAGAGGTGGGGAAGGTCCATCAAAGCTAACTGAGTTTCCTGGCTTGGGTAGATAAGGGAATGGCTACTGCTTTTCCCTGGAAGTAAAAGACTGTCATCATCTGCTGAGAAACCCAAGTGAGAAGTCAGAATGCCAGGAAGAAGGAAGGATGAGCATTTCAGACAGAAGATGCAACATAGCAAGGGCTTGACGATGTGGAAATCGTCAGACTTCTCTGTCAATTGCAAATAATCTAGTGGAATTAAAACACAATAGCGTGGGATGTGGGGTAGGGACAAGCAGACTAGAGAGATGAGTCTTGAAAAGTAAGCTAAATCCTAATTTTGAAGGGTCTTTGATCCCATACTAGTTAGTTTACCTTACACTTATAATTCAGCTTTTCGCAGACATTCAGATTCGTAGACTGCTGAAATTTTGTATCCAACATGAGTCAACATGGAATTGCCTACATTCATTTTACAAAGTATTACAAGAATAATTAAATCACTATTTTCCTTTAAGTCTTAGAGAACTCTTAAAATTCTTTTCATTTGACTATGAAAAATAAACCCTAAACTCAGTATAGAAGTTATAATTACCACAGAGCTTTATTTTTTAATCAGAGGAGAATTGCTGGAAATCGGTAAACACTAAATAAGCTACTTGAAAAGAAGAACTCAGAAGCTAGTTTCTTAGCTTCAACACCTTACACAAACAGCTACAAATCACCAGTCAAGTGGAAATCTTGAGCACTGAAGAATAGTAGTAACAGCATTGCTGAGTCTTACCCTATGATAACATGCTTACAAGGGCTTGGCAAATGACTGGACTTCCACGGTCCTGCAGGGAATAATGATTTATGTTTAGTAAATAGGACAAATGCTGGATCTGCCTTTTTTACTGATGATATGCTAGGAAAGCATTAAAGTTCATAGATTAGTTTTAGAATAACAATTTATAATTTCAATTGCTCCTTTTAAAAGATTTATCTTCCTTGTGTATTTGTAAGATAATTTAAAATATTTATGTATGTTTTAAAATATCCATAAATCCTACCTTCATGGACAGTTATACATAAGGTTAAATAAAATGTTTGAATTTTTCCCAATATTCTCTTACTGTTTTGCAACATTAACTGCTATTTTTCTTTATTTATACTTTTCTGTTAAGGATATAGTGAAAACGGATCAGTGGATACTTTCTCATTATAGGAATTGTAAATTCATAGGAATAGTACCAAAATTGACATAACTCTACATTGTATTATAAAGGAAGCTAAAGAACATATAAATCATGCCAAAAATACTTAGGATTGGGAGGGCTAGATGCCTCAGGGAATTGGTAATTTGATCCACAGCCTGTCACCTGTTAAAATTTATCCTGGGTCAGTAGTGACTGAAAATCATCACGACCTGACAGGTGTTCAGGATCGTGTGTAAATTGAAGTGGTAGCCTCAGTATAGTATATACTTGACACGTGTATACATTACAGAAACCACTGCAACATTAATTGATGACTATGCTGGCAATCCTGATTGAGGTGCCAAGGACCAACTGACCTGAACTCTTTTCACCCCTACTAGTGTGGCTTTTAAAATAGGTTCAAGTGTGCTGTGTAGTAGAAAAGTGTGTTTAAGCCTGTTCCTTCAACTAAAATTGACCATCTATATTTTTTCACAGTAGATTTTCTCAGTAAGATATCGGAGGCTTTTTTCCTGGTGAATATTTGTCTATCTTTTGAATCATCAACTAATGTAAAGCATGGCATTGCGGGTACATATGCACAAGGACAAGTAATCCCGTTTCCCTAAAATATTCTCTCCTTGGAGATTAATTTAGAAGTGTCAATATGCTCTTACATGTGTACGAATTTATATAATTCATTATTACATTTTAAAATTAATTTGGGTACTATTTAGATATACATAATGATCATGTTCATCATGAGGAATTTGTACTTATCCGTGATATATCCTGATTCCCTTTGTTCCCCATTCCCTCCCTTCTTTTCCCTTCCTCCCCCCACCCTGCTATCCTTTCCTTTTTGAACGATTTTTTCCTATTTCACAAGATCTGTTATACATTTTTGGTCCTTATTTACATGTTCAGTTTCTCACATGAGAGAGATAGTGCAATATTTAAAAGAATCATTTTCTAATGAAGTTCATATTTGTTATTGAGAAACTATATACTAGAGAGTCAAATAAAAGAAGCCCAAACAACTCTCCATTGTTGGTAGTGGATGAAAGAAAAGAATCGGTCCTCACTTGTATCATATGAAGAAAACAACTTCTTAATCTCACAAAAGATTCATAATGGTAAACAGGACTATATGGATGAGTTTATTCCAAGCTATGCCAACAATAAAATTATAGTTAGGAGGAAATCAGACTTTCAGTAGCAGTTTAATAATATGCCTCAGTTTCTATTTTGGCAAGAACATGATTGTGGTGTTTGAAAAGTGATGTAGTATTATTCCTTTAAACTATTATTCTAAAGTATTATTCTTTTAAACTAGCAAATTATTCTCCCTTTTTATAAATCCTCCTAGAATTTTAAGAAAAGGCTGAAAATAATCCTAAATATGTCTTTTGTAGACAAAAATAAAGATGAAATCTAAATTGCTTTTCCAGTAGTGATAACTAATATGTGTACAGTTTTATCTTATAGTCAATAATAGCTAATAGCTAATAGCCTTTTATCCACAAGACAGATCAGTTTAACTGTTTATGGAATATATTCCTGAATTCATTAACAAGATGCATTTATAAATTCAGGAGTCTAAAAATAAATGAATAAATAAATAAATTCAGACATCTATAGACACGACAGTAGTAGACTGGGCTGATTATAAATGAATTACTCAGCTTTGTTGCTTTGCTGCTTTTATACCATTATTCTAGACATTTTTCAAGCATACTTTAACTCTGTCTTCATATCTTTTGTCATGTTGTCTTATAACCCTGAAATCTTTTCCTTTTCTTTCTCCCTTCTGCTCTGTTCTCACATCCACCCTTTCCTTCCATCCCTGTGAACTTGTAACACGTCTTACTAGGTTTTGATATCTGTAGATTAGTTTCTAGTGCTCTCACCATTTCTCCCTACTCATATCCACTCTAGACAGTATGGATTTTTATTTCCACACACTTACTAGTAGTATTAAGACTAGTTGTATTTGTAATTGTAGACTAAAGAGATAGTATGGTGTATTCAGCACACCATGAATAACTAGAGATATTTATTGAATGAATAATCACAGCTTTATTCTTTTCATTTTTGTTGTTTAAATATTTTGTTGCATGTTTAAATGAACTCTAAAAGACCACACAAATATCTACAGAGATTGATACATTTAAATATTTTTGCTTCTAATGAGCTTCATTTTTAAAATTCTGACCATAATTTTATCAACTATGGGCTTTAAGTTAGTTTAAATGATTTTTAATTTGTGTGTATATGAAAAATAGCTAATAGGCTTTTCAAAATTTTTGATCACCTGTGTGGAAGCTGTATAAGTTTCATACTTCCACTCCAGAGAAAATTGGGACAGGGCAGGATAGTTGAAGGGCTATAAATGGCCTAGCAAGTTACAGTGCAAAAAATTTTTCACCTTTATTATGGAAAAGTTAAAACATGTTCTAAAACAGAATAGTTTCATGAATCCCTGTTGGCTTATCACCCACTTTAACCATTGTCAACCCGTGGCCACTTTATTTATTCCCCAATCCATTGTCCCTGTTCCAGATTATTTTTTGGAAGGCAGGTTTATTGAGATCATAACATAAAAAATATTATGTACATTTTTAAAGTGTAAAGATAGAAGAGTTAGAACTAACTTGATAGAATACTTCCACTACCACAGTAATTTTCCTCATACCATTTTGTGATCTTTTTCCCATTCTCAGCTCCTAACAATCATTTTCTAGAATTTTGAATTTTTCTGGACTATCATGCAACTAAATTCAATCAGCATGTAACCTTTTGTGTTTGGCTTCTTTCACTTAACAAAAACCTTTTGAGAGTCTTTTTGGTGTTGCATGTATCAGTAATTCATTCCTTTGTATTATTGTTCCCTTGTATGTGCCAGTAGTGCACACTTCATTTTATTGATGTGCCACAATTTGTTTATTCATTCAACAGGTGTCACCCATTTAAACATTTACATTTTTTCTTGCTTGGGGGTATTATTGCATGAAACAATACTGGAAAGTCACACATTTTATTATACATTTATATATTTAGTTTATTTCTTTTAGGTGAATATTGAGGTTAGAATGCTAGGTAATATGATGAGTTATATTTATTTTTACAAGTAATGGTCAAGCTATCTACCAAATCAGTGTACTATTTCCTTGACTAATCAGTGCATTTCAATGCAAAACTTTATACTAAGAAAACTGTCCAAATTTTTCAGTTTTAAATTTCTGTTACTATAAATCTCAGACCTAAAGTGCTTAGTCATTTTTATTACTCAAAGCAGTAAGACTCATTGAGGCAATTATCAAAACATCTTGGTACTTAGTTTTGTCAAGATCCTGGCTAGAGTTCCCTTGGACAGACCGTAATGCTACCTTGCCAACTATGTGCTCCCAAAATCACAATGTGGCTATGGGCCATGGCACAGTACAGCTGACTCGATCTTTGCAGCATGTTTGGATTTAGGAAAGTCAGGGCTTAAGTCAGGCTATATCTTACAAGATTGCAGAGCTTAGAAGATTCACTTTTCTGTTTAAATGAGGCTGCCACAGAAGAAATGAACCTTATTTAGAGAGTCAAATATGTTCTTTTTAGAATTAAAAAGTATCCTTTCTATTAAATAATTTAGAAAATAAACAATAGTATCCTAGAATAGTTTCCTTTAACCTGGTGAGATAATTTAATTAAATCCAGAATTCCAAATTTTTACAATATTTTTTTAAACATCAGAGTTTTAGAAGGACCTAGATTTAAGTCTGTGACATATTTCCAATTCGAAAACTAAAAGTGTTTTATTAGGTTCTCATTTTGATATGATATAGAGTCATATGTATTCATATCAACATTTCATTTTCAGCTACTGTTCATTACATGACACAATGAGGTCCTTTACTAAATATCTAGTGTATCCCTTAAAGTTGATTTAAAACTGCTGGAACAACTTTCTAGAAGTTTTTAAAGAAGGTGCAATTTTTAAAAATATCCTGGTAAAAAACAGTGAAGGTCACAACTCCATGAGGCCCAGGAGAACAAGGTGAAGTCACAACAGATGCAGCAGAAATCCAGAAGATCATTGATACCTACTTCGAGAATGTGTACTCTAATAAAATGGAAAACACAGAAATGGACAAATATCTAGATACATATAAATTATGAAAGTTGAACAAAGAAGACAAATTCTAAACACCCCAGTTACAATCAGTGAAATTGAAAACATAATTAAAAATTTACCAACAAAGAAAAGCCCAGGTCCTGATGGCTTCACTGCTGAATTCTACAGGACATTTATTGCCACTACTCTTTAAACTTTTCAGTGAAGTTGAAAGGGAAGCAATGCTTCCAAATTCATTCCTGAAAGCAAGTATTATTTTGATTCCAAAAGCAGGGAAAGACCCAAACAAAAAAGAGAACTACAGGCCAATCTCCCAAATGAACATAGATGCAAAAATCCTCATTAAGATACTGGCAAGCAGAATACAGAGGGTCATCAAGAAGATCATACACCCTGACCAAGTTGGATTTATTCTAGGGACGCAAGGATGGTTCAACATATGTAAATCAATAAATGCAATACAGAGTCAAGGAAAAAAACCACATGCTCCTCTCGATAAATGCAGAAAAAGCATTTGACAAAATTCAATACCCATTCATGACAAAAAAAAAAAAACCTGCAGAAAATTGGAATAGATGGACTTTGTCTCAACTTGATAAAGGCTATCTGTGAAAAACCAAGAGCCAACATCATACTAAATGGTCAAAAACTGAAAACCTTCACACTAAAATCAGGAACAAGGCAAGGCTGTCCACTATCACCACTCCTATTCAATATAGTTTTGAAACATTAGCCACAGTAGTTTGACAAGACAGAAATAAAAGGATAAAGATAGGAAAGGAAGAAGTTAAAACTGTCATTATTTGCTGATATGATACTCTACATAGAAGACCCCAAAACTCTGCCAAAAGACTTAATTGACAGATACAGTAGAGTAGATGGATACAAGGTCAACACTCAAAAGTCAATAGCCTTGTACACAAATAACAGACTCATTGAGAGAGAAATTAGGGAAACAATCCCTTTCACAATAGCATCCAAAAAAAAGGGGGGGAATATATAGGAATCACTTGAACGAAAGAGGCAAAAGACTTCTACATTGAGAACTGCAATACTCCGAAAAAAGAGATTGAAGAGGATATATGAAAATGGAAAGAAATCCCCTGTTCCTGGGTAGAGTGAAAATGACCATACTTCCAAAACTGCTGTATGGATTCAATGCAATCCTGATTGAAATCCCTACAGTATATTTCACAGAACTAGAGAAAATAATCCAAAAATTCACTTGGAATCAGAAGAGACCCAAAATAGCCAAAGCTATTCTAGGCAACAGAGACATGACAGGGGGTATCACTATCCCCAGCATGAAACTATACTACAAAACCACTGTGATAAAAACAGCATGGTACTGGCAAAGAAACAGACCTGAGGATCAGTGGAATAGATTAGAAGATGCAAAAACAACCCCAATCATACTCAGCTACCTCATCTTTGACAAAGGAGCCAACCATTCTCACTGGAGGAAAGAGAGCCTCTTTAATAAATGCTGCTGGAAAAATTGGATTTCAACTTGCCAAAGATTAAAACTAGACCCTTATCTTTCACAATGCAGTAAACTAAAATTCAAGTGGATAAAAGGTCTAAAAAACACTAAACTTGCTGTAAGATAGGCTATGTAAGAACTCTTAAAGACAATGGTGTGGGAAAAGACTTTATGAACAAATCCTCAGCACAAGAACGAGTGGAAAGAATCAACAACTAGTATCTCATATTTTAAGATGAGAAACCACCAACAGAGCTAAGAGACAACCTACAATGTGGGAAAAAAATTTTTATCAGACAAAAGTCTACTATCTAAAGCATAAAGAACTCAAAAAAATCAGATTCCCCCAAATACTAAGACCCAATTCAAAAATGGGCATCTGAAATGAACAGACATTTCTCAAAGAAGTAAAGCAGCAAATAAACATATAAAAGAATGTTCAACATCACTAGTAATTTGAGAAATGCAGATGAAAACAATGCTGAGATTCCAACTCACCCCAGAAAGAATGGCTGCTATCAAGAAATCAAACAATAACAAATGCTGGTGGGCTGTGTGGAGAAAGGAACCCTTCTCCATTGTTGTTGGGAGTGCAGACTGGTGCAACCTCTGTGGAAATCAATATGAAGATACCTCAAACAACTAGGATTAAAAGTCCCATTTGACCCAGCTATTCCTCTGCTGGATATCTTCCCAAAAGAATTAGAAGAATCATACCTCAGTGATATATTCTTACCCATGTTTATAGCAGCACAATTTGCAATAGGGAAACAACCCATTTACCCATCAACTGGAGACTGGATAAAGGGGTGTGTGTGTGTGTGTGTGTGTGTGTGTTTTAATGAAATGGAGTTCTAAGCCATAAAGAATGAGAAACCAGAGACATTTTATAGCTAAGTGGATGCACATTGAGGCCATACTCTTAAGTGAAATTCATAGGACACATGTAAATACCAAATTGTTTCTCTGGTGTGAAAAACTGAAATTGTAAATAAGGATCAAAATGTATAATTGATTTGGTGTAATAGGAATAAAAGGTCTAAAGGAGTGGGGGAAATGGGAGGGGTAGGGGAAAGGTAAGAGGGGAAAAGAAAAAATATGATAATGTTACCAACAGAAATCACAAATACTTAATTCTAATTACAGCTATTTCAGGCACCTTGTTTATGTACACTACTTTTAAGTTGTTAATTCAACATGCTGCTAAGTGTTATTTATTTTATTAATGTTTGGTGTTAGGTTTTATTATATCTCATATTTAAATATTTTGATAAATTATAAGTCAACTTTATTCATTTCTCATGCAAACATTTAAACTATTATTTTGAGAAATAACTTGTAGGCTTTTTGGGTTTAAAAAGATATCTTGATACAAAAAAGGTTAAAACGCCTATTTAAAGTGAATTTTTAAAAAATGTTATCTAACTATTTCATTCCCTCCTTAAAATGCTACACTGGCTGCCATCCCTGACCGTATCAGGTATAAACTACTTAGGGAAATGTGAAAAACTTTGATTGGGTGTCAGCTATCCCAGTAGCCCTATTGCTGATCATTCATACCAAGGGCCTGTTCCTCTGGCCCTTTAGAACTGTGTGAAGGACCTGGAAGCCACTCCGCTCCGTAGTCCCTGTATGTGTAGACTGTTTTGGAATGCTCTTCTTCCTTCCCCACTTATTCTTTCTCCTTACCCTTTAACTTCTATTCATTATTAAAAACTTCTAACATCACCTCCTCCTTTAAGTCTCCATGGACTTCTAGGTTGACTAAGGGACCCTTCCTCCCTTTTCCACAGCACTCTATGTAAGGGTCCTTGGGGTTGTGGACTGTCCACTGGGCACCATGTGTTCCATTTTATTAAATTACTTCTGTTTGCTTTTTTGATCTCGCTAGAACTGTGATTTATTTCTCTCCTGTCTTTTCTGCATACTACTTACATTAGTGTCTACAAATCTGTGAAAGGTAAAATGTAGTAGCACACAAATATGTACAGAATTGATCTCTTGTTTCAGAGTAAGAATACCAGAGACATTCAAAATTATTTTTTGTCCCACCTCTTCTGGTAACAATAGAAGAAGCATTACTCCTTTATAAGGCTGAGTGACAGATTGTGTAGGTAAATCTACTAATGGAGCGATTGGGGAGGAGCTTTGTGGTTTTGGAGAAGGATGTATACATTTTCCCCTCTGGAGTCCCTTGATAAAGGCTTCAGTAGAGGTGAGGGATGCTCTACTAAAAGGACTTTGTTATTGAGGGCAAGGTTAGGACTGTAACCCACGAATTTCCTCTGGGTAAACACTGGAACTACCAGCACTGCTGGAGAGAGTTTTGGGGGCAAACAGCACATGTGTTAAAATGTTTTTTTGTTGTTGTTGTTTACAGATTATTAGTAGTTTGTGGCCACATAAGTTTTAGTAATAGGCTATTTTATATGTAATTGCTATTGTTATTCCAAATGCAATTGTTATTTTATATGCAATTGCCATGCCTATAGAGAAGCAGGAATTAAAATACAAAGAGAGAAGACTCATTAAAGATTTGGATGGAATAAATGAATGAATACATGTGGAGTTCAATAGGTCACTTCCAACTGTCCAGAGTCCTATTATTATCAAATATCCTACTGTTTTCACATTCATCTGCACTGACTGTTAGATTTCAAAGGGATTCCTGATTTTACCCCAGGCTTCCTATGCTACTACTAAATTATATGAAATTGACTTTTGAATGCATGAATACATCTGATTGTTAGGATAACTCTCCATTGGGTATCATTCCACATTTTAAGATAGTATTATAAATGATGACAACTACAGTAGTCATCTGAAGCCATATTTATGACAAAATATAGTTAATTGAAACAAAAAAGAATTTTAAAGTAAATATTAAAACCATAAAAGTATTAAAAGAAATGTAAGATGCATTTTAGAATAAATAACTCTAGCTTTCATCATAAAGGTCTAAATTCTTAAACCCACAAATTAAAAAAAAAAAAAAAAACAGCAACATACCAACAACCAGTAGAAAAACTGAGCAAAGGATAAAACCAAACAATAGAAAAGGAAATACAGATGAGCCTTAAGTGAAAAGATTAATAACTCCACTCAAAATAGAAAAATGTAGTTAAAAAAATCATGATCAGATACCATTTTTCACCTGTCATTCAAGCAATATGAGTAAGAGAAGTATGAGAAATAAGTAATTTCATATGTCACTAATTGAAATGCAAATTGGTACAACCTCTAAAAGTAAACATTTTAGAGGGAGGGCACGGACAAGGGGAAAAAATGAGAACCAAGACCTGTCGTGTAAAGGTACAAGATCCCAATAATGAACGTAATTGTACTGTATACCTAAAATGTACCAATAAACTCAATAAAAGGAAAAAAGTAAACATTTATTGTCTATTAAAATTAGAGATAAGCATATCAATTGATGTTGCAAAGGAACTCTTTCACAGGCAACACATACAGTGTGGTTCCCTTCCTTCAGAACACAGGGGCATTGTCATGTAAACTAAAGCAGCCTTCTTATAACCATGGAAACAACTCAAGAACCAAGAAAACACAATGAAAATGACAGAAAGAAGAGGTGGGTGGTATTTAGGTCGTCATGCAGATTATTGAGCTTCTGATCATACTGTACGTAGAGCTGTCATATCTCTTATATCTGGCTTATATAAATCACATATGGCATATATGTATATATGTTATGTATATATCTATACACACCACACATAGTATATTTGAATTTGCATAAAAATTACTATATCCACTATAAATATTTCCCTATATATGAAATACATTATTTCCAACTTTATTTTTTATAATGGAAAATTTAATAGTTTGACAAATTTACAGTAGGAAATAACATAAGTAATTTCTTAAAATAGCAATTGCATTTTACTAAAATTTACATGGCCATAAACTACTGATAATCTGTAAACAAAAAAAAATTTTTTTTAACACATGTGCTGTTTGCCCCCAAAACTCTCTCCAGCAATGTTGGTAGTTACAGTGTTTAACTCAGAGAAAATTCGTGGGTTACAGTCCTAACCTTACCTGCAAATTTGGCCACAAAGTAATTTCTTTTTATTATTGCATTGTTTTAGTATTGGGCATCATTTTCTGAATGAGGTCCAGGAAGAAGACAAATATTAATAGAGTAGTTCTCAATAGTGTATTTACAAAGCAGAAATGGTGATACAGCATGAGGAGGCTTGAGGTAAAAGCTGAAGTCAGTTTTGCAACAATTAAAAAATTACATTTTTTCACCTCTAAGTTATGACATATATGAAAATTGTATCACTATATTTGTGTATATCATGTATGCACCTGTCATAGTAACTCTTTTAGTCATAAGTCTTTCTGAGCATCACATTCCCCATTTTAAAGTTGAAGATAATAATATGTAGTGTGCTTTTCTCCTTTACATGCTCATGTGTCTTATCCAAGATCCTATGAGTTACTTATTCTTTACCAAGTTGAACAAGATAAATGTGCACACTAACCAGTTAATATATCAATTAAGACTGTTGTCAAATTCCAGCCCTTGTCACAAATGCTGGTGCTGAAATACCACTTTTTTTTTTCAGCTCACTTTTCATAGACTACACATCTATACCAAAAAAATTAGATCTCCTTCAAATTTCAAAAACCCAATTTAAAAAATGGGCATTTAAAGTGAATAGACATTTCTTCCTTTTTTCATTTCCTCTGTGCATGTATTTAATTACTTAGCATATAACTGCTACACTGTTACTCAGAAATGGCTCAAATGTATCCTTGGTGGCTGAGTCATTTCTAGGAAAATGGGTCCATAATGCCAAGTAAAATAAATCAGACAGAAAATTAAATTTATTGTGGTTTCTCCTATATGAGAATCCCAAAGTATAAACAATTTGAAGAGTAAAAGAAAAGTGATAGGTAACAGGGAGATAGACTTTGTAGAGATGGAAAAGGAATCTAAGGATGGGGGAGATGGGAGAGGAGGGGAAGAAGTAAAAAGGATCAAGATGCAATACGTATATAAATGCCAATTGTATATTACAAGAATATACTAATAAGTTTTGTAAATAATAGGAATGCACTTTAGCCTGTGAGCCACAGGAATATGGCTAATTTTCCTTATCCTGTGCATCTGCTTTAATTCTGCCTCATTCTGGAGCTGTAAGGAACTTGTTTACTGTAAGATACATATTTAGAATTGAGGACAATTTTACTAACTTTCTCAGGGCATATCTACAAGGAGCAGGGACTGTTCTCATCTGCTCTTTTTCATTATCGTTTATATCCTATGGCACCTGCTTGGTTCAGAGCCCCAGAGGACCTGGGATTCCTCAGCAGAATCTTTCACGTAGGATGTCAGCAGCCACATCATTCACTCCATTACTTGATTGCCTGAGAAGTATGCAGCTTTTCAGGAAGATATTCTTGGAACTTGAAACCAAATGGTTGCCTCAGTGACCTCTTGATTATTTCCAATTAGCAATTTGGACTTTTCCCACAGCCACTTCATTGTGCTTAGTAAAGTGGTGGTTTATGCTTGATTTCCACTTTCAGCGTTCTGTCTTAACATTATTGGCCTCTGATGGCGTCATGTAGGCAACTTTCTTGTGTTGATAGGTTTGTTTTTTGCTGCTTGAAGGTAATGCCAAAATTCTGTGTTCCTGGGAACAGAGCCAAGAGACATTTAGCTTCTTAGTCAGAATTAGTGCCCGTGGGAGCGGATATGGGAAACTTGTGGAGGATCTGTGGCCAAAACCGCATAATCAAATTTTGTCTGAATAGGATCCTTCATAAGACATTAGGAAAAAAAAACAAAACTAAAAACTAACACTTGTATAAAAAGTTGTAACAGAATAAATTTGAATGGTTAAGAAAACAAAGAAAAATTAAAGAGGTGAATTAATAGGCTAACCTTTTTACATTTTTTTGTTTAAATTTATTTTTAAGATTAAATCAATCAGCTGGGTGTGGTGGCACATGCCTGTAATCCCAGCACTTGGGAGGCTGAGGCAGGAGGATCGCTGGAAGTTCGAGACCAGCCTGAGCTACATAGTGAGTTCCAGGGCAGTCTACATAGTGAGACCCTGTCTCAAAAAGCAAATAAACAAACAAAAAAGATTAATTCAATCCATCAAGTGTTGGCCTTTCTCAGAATGTCCACAGATCTCCTTTGGATCAGAATCTGGGAATATGTCTCAGATTTCTATAAATTAATTCTATGACTAGTATTTTTCCTATACTGCATATATAGAGCTAAACCCAGAAAAATTTAAGCTCAGTTTTTAAAGAAAGTAAGTATATATATTTGTGTTTCATAAAAGCACAATCTTTGTTATGAAGCAGAAATAGCATTATATTACTAAAAACTTTCCTTCCTTACAGTAATCCAAAACTGGAATCACTGAAAGCTGCACATGTATGTCTGGTTCATTGTCAAGGTATACATTTCTGTATCAGGAATAATTAGTGTAATGTTAAACCTGATGTGAACTATTAAACCTTTATAAGCTATACTGTGAGAAAGTTGCCTGTCATTGTTATACACACAATTTATGCCTATAGACAAACTGGACAGCCCCATGTATAAGATCTTACATTCATTTACGTGTTGTATTCTTGTTAGGGTATGATACTCATTGAGATATTTTGATATGCAACCTATTAGAATTATTTAAATGTTACCTCTAGCTAGTGTTTTAAATGACAACAAAGATAACCTTGCCAAAGATCATGCATGCTATTTTATGGGACTGTATTCAATTTCCAAACACTTACCTCTGCACGATGACATGTAGACATGAATGAACTAAATTTAGTACCATTTTGCATTGCCTGACATCTTATTCAGAGATAGTCAAATAAGTAGAGTTTATTTCGATATGTTTTTCAGTGAGTAAACTGGAACTGAACTGATTGGAAATGAAATATCAACACTAAATGTCAAATGCTAGGCAAATAGTAACTTACATATCATTACCTATGGTTTAATTTCTGGTATTTAATTTATGGTATTAGTAGTATTCATGTGTTTATTTTAAAAAGTGATCATTTGCTATTCTAACTGGATTTTTTATGTTATAGTTTTAATATGATTAGAATGAACAACAAAATTAGTATTAGAATTTACATTTATATTACTATATAATAATATAAATGGTTAAAGTTACATTTTTATTAATTACTGGTTATGTACTTAGAAATTATATCATAAGAAAAATTTAACCAACTCCTTCATTAAACTTAATCACCACTTTATGTAAATTCCTAAACTGATGGAGACAGAGAGGAGGGATCATACCAGAAATACTCATATATGGTGTTTCACTTAGGATTTCCAGGTCCTCTTTAGTATTTTGCTGTTCATTTGAAAATTGGTCTGCTGCATGCTCAGATAAATGTGCCAGTATCATTGAGTGCTGAGAAAATGATGCAGCTTCCCTGTGCTCCTGTGGCTTCAGTAGAATTTGTAACTCTAGGACCATACATATACCCTTGCCAAAGGCAATGCATTTGGAAATTGAACCTATGAAAAAATGTAAATAGTTTGCAGGTCAAGATACAAAGAATGAAACAAACAGACCAAACTTGTTCTTGCTTTTGTATGTGCGGAGGAACTTGACCAGAACCAATTTAACAGGAGTTGTATTCATGAAAGCTAGAGTAACAGACCTGAATTTCCTAAACCAACTTTTGCACTAAACTACTAGAATTAAATAATAAAGTGAGAATCAGAAATCCACATTCAAGCCAGGCACTGTGGTGCTCAACTGTAATCCCAGCACTCAGGAGGCTGAGGCAGGAGGATTGCTGTGAGTTTGAGACCAGCCTGGGTGACATAGTTACTTTGAAGCCAGCCTAAACTACATAGGGAGACCCTGTCTCAAAAAGCAAACTAACAGAATGAAATCCACAATCAATGATGTCTCTCAAAAATGTGAAAAGTTTAATATAATTTACATTATTTCTACATATTGATGTAAGAAATTATTTTACTTATCAGTACAATGAATTAACAAAATCTCAATTTACAAAACAAGTGAATTAATGCAGAAATATATTTATTATCAAATTATAAAATAAAATTAACAGTTCTTACTGTGATACCATGTTTATTCATTTTAGATAATAGTGTTATCATTTTGGTATGCATAGTAATAAGTATTAAAATAATGGAACGTTGAGATTTGAATACAATGACAGTAAACGATTGAAATTTCACATTCACATTATACAGTCATCATGAATTCATCAGTGAATGTTAATCATGTAAAAAAATATAAAATGATTGTAATATAACCATGTAACCGTTAACCTAAGGAGTTTTAAGATCACTGTTTAACCTGCTCATTTGCTCTGAAATATAAGCAATTGCTTTTCTGTGATACTCGACATATTTTTGTGCCTTAATACTTAATTTGAAATATTCTTAGTGTAAAAATATACCAAAGTAAATAAAAAAGGAGACACTTATTTACAAAACAATATTGTATACATATTATATAAATGCAATTGTTTCAAAGTCTTTTATACAATATTGATAGAATCCATCATTTGTTATTTTACCATAAAACTGCAATGTTGCAAAGGCAGGGTATAATTTTGAAATTTTGATACAGATGTATACTACTTGGCTGCCTTTTAAGAATACACAGCTTCTCCAAGTATGCTGTAGAATCAAATTCTGACCCCTAGAAAAGTGATTCTTCTTTTATTAAAGAAAATCTATTCCCCATTTGGAGGTGTATAAAAATGCACCTGAAGAAAGGAGAAAGTTACTGTTTTATTCAATACTTTTAATTTGATAAACCTGACAACATCAGCCACTCAGTCTACTATTAGCACCACTGGCATGGATTGTTAATATACTGTCCAATCATAACAGGAATGGAAACTTGCACATGGTACCATCACTATTTTTGTGGTGTCTTACCAAGTATGCTATCATACAATATAAATTCAAGTGTATAAGGATGTTTCAAATGATGGTATACAACAGTCCTATATTTTATCAATACTATATATATAAATATATGTATATATATATATATATATATGGTAGATTTTTCTGTAAGTATAAGTGAAACTGTAAAGAAATAGACTTCAAAGCATATTCCTTTTATTCGCCAGAACACAAGGAGAATAGCTTCCATTTCCTTGCCTGTGTTATAACTGTATGAACATAAATGTAATTTGATCTCGTTCTAGTTCAGCAACTCTGGAAATTGTAAAATTTCCTGTTATATGATTTATTTGGATAGTTAAATGCCAACTATTGCATATATTCTCTCTTTTGGTTCATATTCTGTAGCCATGCTTAAGTAACTATGGTGTACTGTAGGCCTATAGCCCATGATACATAAATTTCACAGTTTCAGGATTGTTGAGGGGAAGACCTTCCATGCTTTAGGAAGTTATGAATCTAGTATAAATCTCATGAGCATCCACACCGGTCTACTACCATGGCTGGAATTTTCCCATATATTATTTGTTCTTTGCCATTAAAATATAGCATATTAATTGGAGACATTTTTGTGGGAGTACAGCAAGGACCTGCTGAACCTCTGGGGTTTGCCTGGTGTACCAGGTGAGTATGAGGATATTTTTGTAAAAATACAAATTCACATTCTCCAGAGCAATAATTGGCCTTGTATCTTTTGGGTGCAATAATCCAATCCCATCCAAAAGCTTCAAAATCCACTGTTAGAGGGTAACGACAGCATCGTGATTCTGTTGAATGTTCATCACAGTCAAGACCAAAATCTCTTCTGGATCTTTTTGGTGTATCTGTTACTTTGACCTCTAAAAAGGGATTCTGTATGGAAAGGAAGAGCAATTAGTAATATTAATAGAGCCTGAAACACTTTCCTACATTAAGAAGTCATTAGAAGAAACGAATCATCTTGTTTATGCCACATTTTTTTAAATGCAGTATTAACGGAATTTTAATTCAATCTAAGCCTGATTTTTTCCCTTGTGCCTCAAAAGAGTGTAATAGCAATACAGATTTCATTCTCTGCGTTTGTAACTTTTGTTTTTCCTATTTTAAGTGTCAGACTTCCTATCATAAAACAGATCCCTTGAAAATATTATGGGAAGAAACTGAGGTGTCAGGAAGGGAGGAGACGGAGCGGTTGCTTCCTCTCTTCATGACTGTTGAGTACAAGTGTTGGCTAAATATGTCTGATGATTCTTGGAGAGAGAAGTGTGCTCATCCGGCCTCTCTTCTGCAGGTCTTTACTAGGGGCGACTTGGATACCAAAGCGAAGTATCTGTCATCAAGTGGCATAAGGAGTGTGATGAGGAAAAGAAAAGTAGGGTGAAAAAGGGAATTTTATTTATATTGGGTTGGAAAAAAAAAAAAAACCTAAGAGGGGGAACAACAGATCCGTAAGAGTTTCCTTTGTTTTTTCACTGAAAAATATTTCTGTTCAAATATTTAAATAATAATTTGCTAACATTATTACTGCTCCAAACTTTCAATACATTTGAAAATTTACTTTTAAAGGGAAAAAATCCAAGTAATATATCATATTAAACACTTCATTAATAATAAGTAAAACCTGTCACATTAGCAACTTTGATAATTAGAATTATTACCTAAAAACATTTCCTTAAATAATTGTTAGTAGCTTTTATCTTATATCAAAATGAAAATAAGCCTAGTAGTTGTTGCCAAAAAATATCACTTTGAGAACCAATAATATTCAGAATAGCACATAGAAAGAAAAATAGTATATTTAGAAAGTGTATAATCTTTTAAACAGTATGTTTTTGTTCATAGCAGAATTGATTTGCTAATTATATAATCTTTATAACCAACTTCATTTAAAGATTAAAAAAGATAATTTACAATTTGTTTCTTGTTATCAAGTATAACCTGTTTTAAAGTATGCCAATAAATGGAAGTAAAAAAATATGGTCATATTAAATAAACAGAAGCCTTTCAAAATAGAAACCTACATATGCCAGCAGGGTAACTTGAAGTTTTACATAAGGTTTTGAAATGGTTTTTATTTATTTTTATAGTATCTAAGGTATTGTTATAGGTTTGGCCTCAGTTATTGGCCTTCCCCAAGTAAACTCTTATGCAAGAATGCTAAGACACAGAAATAAGCTAGATTGTAAAGGTTAACTAGCTTAGAAATGAAAATTTTGGTGCTGGGGATTTAGCTCAGTGGTGCCACCCCCTGCCTCGCAAGCATAAGGACCTGAGTTCGATCCCCATGTATCAAAAAGAAATGAAAATTTTATTGGTGGTATTCCACAAAAATATCTATGTATCTATAAATCAGTGTATTCAACTTTTTGCAAGAAATGAACATAATTATAGGGAGGGACCCTAAGTACAATGTATCTCATTCTATAGGAAAAAATATTTTATTTTAATTATAATTTTGTGTGTTTTTTCTGCTTTATACAAAGCCAGAAATTTCCAACACATTTGGAAGAATGAAAAATTGAGAGGAAAAAGTTTTAATTTTAGCCAATTATATAAAGTTCATATTTTATTCATATAATCATGTATCATATCAAAGAAAAGCACTTTATAGATCGTTCCCAATCTGAAGGAATCCTTACAAAGTTAAGAATCATGGTATCATTGTCTTTAAAAAACTTTTTGCAGAGTATCAAGGGGTTGTTTCATAGGGTATAAAATTAGACACCTACTTTTATTGGGTACAGGGATACTGTTGGGCTAAGATACTGTTGTCTGGCTTAGGAGTACAGGAAACTGGTAGTTATTTTCCACTATTATTCATTCATATTATAAATAAAAACGTGAGGTTATTGGAATATTATTTTCAGTTATCACTTACCAGTCCATCTTCTCCCGGTCCTGGGAAGGTTACAGCAAGATCATGACCATTCTCATCCAAAGCTTTGATTTCAATGCCTAAGTTGGATTCAGGTTGTTTGAGCCAATTTTGCAACACTGTCTTCACATCGATGCTCTGCCAAATACCAGTGCCTGGGCTCATGTCAAGTTTCAGAGATCGGATTCCAGTATACCTTGTACCGTCTTTCATGGGTTTGATGAGTCTCAGGATTTGCACAAATACTGTTGTGGAAGTCTTAACGGGTCTCAGATATATCCACAGTTGGGCCTTTACCACTTTATTGTACTGTATTTTAGAGCTAAATTTAAAGAAGCAACATTTGGGTTTTCCTTCCACTTGCATAAGGAAATCAGCTATAAATGAATAAGAAAAACTTTATTAAGATTATTTCTTGTTTAAAAAGTGAACAAAATCCCCTCAAATTAATGGATGTACCTTTTCCCGTTGGGGTAATGTTTGCACATGTACTGTTTTAAAATGAAATGCCATGTTAAAAATATCAAATAAAATAATTACTCCAGATTTTCAGAATTTTAGTCATATGAATTTTCAGCTATTTATGAGGAATCTGACTCCCTTTCCAAAAAACTATGGACTAAGGGAGATTTTATGAAGGAATGAACAGTGGATGAAATGTTCAAATGATGATGATTAGAGAGAACAAGAGACACTGTGAAGGAACATCCACTTAGAATTCCTTGGGAATCTGAGTAGTTACACTCACGGAGCAGCTGCACCAATCAGTCTGGACGAAGGAGCCCTTCCCCCAGGCCTGAATTACCTGGGGACTAGACACACTGAGCAACTAACTTAGCCTCGGGAATGAGCAGAAAACATAGTTCATCTGTCGTGTGTCAAAAGAACAAAACTAAGCAGGTAATTAGCACAAACATTTACATGTCATATTCAAGCATTCTTAAAAGTTGGAAGATTTTATCTCTAGGGGCATCCTGTCACTGTAAGCACAAACAATTGGCATTTTTTTTTCTCTTTCTGGGTTTTCCCCCCTTGGTTTTCCAAAATTATGTATACGTAAAGAAAATCTGCTCTAGAACTATTTGTTAGCAGTCTTAAATGAGAATTTATTTGTTTTATTCTAATCTGATCATTTGATAAGGGAAACAATAATGTGAAAGAATTTCGAGTCTGGTGTAAAGTATATAAAGCAATGTAGTAAAGCAAGATCACAGACACATGGCACAAAAATCTTTCTTGTCATGCTTTCTCTGTCAAGGTGCCTGGCTTCATTTCCTGGACAAAGCATTCCTTTCAGCTGACTGAAAAAAAAAAGGAATTTTATGAGATATTTTATCTTTCAGAAGCTATCATACCATAGGTAGTAGTCCTTCCTCTTATGAAGAATTAGATTATTAAGCAAGGTGTCTGCCTGGAAATTTGCTGCCTGGGTACTCACAGCAAGAGTATCTTGATCAAGGTATAAGTAGGACACTGTGAGCTATCACCTACCTGATTAAAATGTTTATTTCCTAGGCATGTTCTGATATTTAGCTTATGATTATCATTATGCTTTCTTTACTTCACCTTGCTCTTACTAATATTTCTTTTCAGTGTAATAGCTTTTAAAATTTCTTTTCAGGATAATAGCTTTTAAAATTAAATATAATTTGTGAAGAACATAAAAACACTATGAGAGATAATTTTGAATGTAAGAAATTACTCTAGCTGTGCAGAAGTGCTCAAATAAACATATAGCACATTTCTTCATTATTTGTGAAAAAACTTAAAAATGCTTATTTTAGATCATCAAAAACAATTCTGAAATTTTATGTAAGTTTCTAACATAGTTTTAGATAGTGTCTCAGGCCTTTCCTTGACAGTTTAGACAGTGAAAGCATAAAGCATGTTCTATTTTCCATATTAGACTAAATAATATTAATGCTGTGCAAGCATTTTAATTTCTAGCTTTTACTCCATAAGAAAACACCCTGTATAGATTTCAGTCTTAAAACATTTCTCACAAAATCTTGAAAAAAAGAAACCCTTTCTCTCCTGCTTACGTACAAGCCAGCAGCTTGTTAAAAGAGCCTGAAAATAGATCTGTTTCTCGTAAACACTAGAATAACAGTCAGCAGGATTGTTGGTACACACTAACAGAAGTACTTACACTCTGTAGGCATGGTGATGACTGTTTCTGTTGTAGCATGGTAATCATCATCTTCCAAAGAGCCATCACTGCTGTCATCCCTCTGGACATCGTACTGATCAATCAGCTCTCGAAGTGGAGGAGCTTTGGGTAAAAGTTGTCTTATAGTATCTTTGCTGATGTTAGGAGCTGCTTCCAGGCGAAGTTTACTGAGGATTTGAATTTTGATGGCTTCTATTCTTGAATATTTAGTGTTTTGTCTCCATGTGCATGCATTACACAGCCCCTCTTTCTCCACATTTTCTTTTTGCTCACTGTTCTCATTTAGATCCACTGGACCGGCAACAATCAGCATAAACAGGTAAATATAAACATAGATTTGCAGTTTTTTCATGATTTTGAAATCAATCCAATCTTTTTCCTGGTTCTTATTTCTTCCTTTTACTTTTGCTTTTGAGTAATGCCAAGCAAAGTTTTAATGCATGTATAGTCTGAAAGACAACTTGCCACACCAGTGAATCGTTTATACTGTAATCGAAGTGGCTTTTTATATTCCAACTTAGATGAGACAAGTGTCGTCAGGATCTATGATTGGCTCTTGCTCCACAATGAATCTCGCTGTCAGAGGTTAAAACCCTGTCTGTCACAAGTCACCAAGCAGTATTTTGTTACAGTCAGGGGTGAGCTGATGCATTTGACTACTTCATAGAAGAAATAAATCCACAAATAATGAAAGATATATGTGACATCTGCAAAATTAAAGCCTATGTTAATGATATAAACTAAATTTAAATCTTAATCTCTATAAGATTTATGATTTAAATTATTTTTTAATTTATGCTTCATACTTAAAATAGGAAATGTTACTTTCTCAAAAATTAGAATTTTATGTTTAAACATGTATTTGAAGTAAAAGATTTTATATGTTTTATTAAATTATTTTTAGTGCTATATAAATTAAAAAATAAAAATTAGGAAGGCCTGAAATAAAAGAAAAGATTGTGGAACTAGTGAAAGATTTTCATCTATAATTTGAGAAACTTGTTTTCTGGACTAATTGCTTAGTACATATTGAAAATCACTCTTATTATAATGTTATGTTGTGCATGAAATTACTTTTAAATAGCTTAATGTCTTCTATTAATAAAATTATGCTTAGTTTGGACAGAATAGTATTATGTTTTTCATATTCTAAAGATGCCGATTAATTTCATTCAGATGGGATTTTTCATTGTTTGTTGCCAAGAAAATAATGTCAGCCACTGGAAAAATCTTTGAAGTTAGAATTGGAAAACAATGGATTTTTATTTATTGCAGCATTTGTTACAGTTGGGCTTATACTTCCAGTATAAAAGTAAAAGTGTAATATCTATTTTCTATACATTTTATCAAAATATTATGAGCACATAAAAGAGAAACCGCCATAATAGAGGAATGCCCTTGTTTCCCAATGCTAGGGTGGGCTTGCGCCCCTTTGCCAATTTCTCGTTTTGCCCAGAGGGCAGACACCTGGCAGGGATAAGGGTAAGATCTAGCAGTAGAGAATAGAGCTTTTTGTTTTCTAAATTTAAGTGGCCTCCATAGGGATCAAACTCTCACCCTTCGCTTTGGGAGCCACAAGATCAAATCAAATGAACTATTAACGAGCTGAAAAAACACAGCCAGTGAAGAACAGAAGATGTTTGCAGGCCACAGGAGATTTCTTCTTACTCCTT
Organism: Fukomys damarensis; assembly: GCF_012274545.1. Taxonomy (NCBI): domain Eukaryota; kingdom Metazoa; phylum Chordata; class Mammalia; order Rodentia; family Bathyergidae; genus Fukomys; species Fukomys damarensis. The sequence goes on along the minus strand of NW_022900938.1, from coordinate 8,514,139 downwards.
TTTGGGAAGCTAAGGACTCCTAAGAGATTTAATCCATTACTTTTTTCCAAAGAAAATGCAGTAGCTCATATCAAATATTTATTTTTTAGGCCACTACCATTTTTACACACTGTACACCAATTTACTGCCTCAGTGCACTAAAATACAACTCAGTGGCCTGAAAAGTTAATGTATTTTCATCAAATTCTTAAGAGACATCTATATCTCTTGAGAAAAAAATGCCCTTACATAACGCATTGGATTTGCCCATCATTAAAGATTAAGGAAAACCAGACACAAGACAGATGCCCTGAGGGTTTCACATCTTTGTGTGTGTGTGTGTGTGTGTGTGTGTGTGTGTGTGTGTGTGTGTGGCAATATTACATTAGGCTTTAAAATTTTTATTTGTTTGAAAAATCTGTTTTTTAATATGAGAGTCTTTGTAATACTGTAATCATTGTAACATTCTTCTGTACATTTCTTAGAGATTTTTTGTTTTGTTTTGTTTTGTTTTACGTGCTTAAAATTGCATAGTAGTTGAAAGCATAGCTCTGGAGTCAGAGACCTGAGTTCAAGTCTAAGCTTACCACTTCTAACTACATGGTCATGAGCGACAGTACTTCATTTCTCCTTGTAATGTACGAAACGCAGCCGCTGCCCTCTTGTAAGCAACTGATAACTTGTCCTTGAGTGCCCGCTTATTGTTTCATGCAGAGGAGCGTGAAATTATGCTTCATTTATGCTCCACATGAACTAAACTGTTTCGAGTCATGGCTGCCAGTTAATTATCCATAGTCAATCTCTCCAGGACTCCGAGGCAGAATTCTCTAAGGCAGCCCGTGACATGTTTCGCCTCCGTGTTTTTACTGCCTAGAATAAAGTAAGCTTCTCGTTATTCATAGATCCCATATTTGCAAGTTTTCTCACTTGGTGATACTCCTCATGCTTCTATGGTCATTCACGGACATCACTGCACAGAGAAAAGCTGAGGCTTCTGACCCACACCTTCCCAGCGGAGGCCAGACATGGCAGCACGCTGCCTCATTTTTCAGCTCTCAAACCATGAACAAGTGCTGATGTTTCGGTCTATTTCGTGCCATATTTTTAATATTTTTTGTGCTTTTTATTATTGTCGCTGATTTAACTATATACTTTAAAATAGTTAAAATGGTACGTTTTATGTTATATATATTTTTAACAATTTTTAAAAAGCTACAATATATCAGGAAAAAGTTTTCCTTGTGAAAACTTTGTGTTAGATAAGCTTTGTTCAGGCGGAGCGCTTAGTACTGTGGGCTGTGAATTCAGTGTTAATGAATGAACACTGTACAATGTGTTACAGAAAAACACAGCGATTGTTTATATTTTTAAAAGGTTACAGTAAAAGACACATTGCCACTAATTCCCCTCAAAATACTCCTCCCGATTCGCCCATTGATAATTCTTGCTCCTTTCTGAAGCGGTTTGTGAAGTCCTCTTTTTTTGCGAGTGTCATTAGTTGTTATAAGGTGGATGCCTTGGTATCCTGAATCAGTTAAAAACGTTTACCTTTCATGATCATTTTGGGGCAGAGCCGAAAGTTGCGTGGCGCCAAACCCAGTGAACAAGGTAGATGAGGACGCGCCGTAGTGGTTTACGAGCGAGCCTGCCTCTCCTTGGGACGGCGTTGGGCAGCGGCCCCGTGTCGATCGCATCTTGTGAAGACGTGAAAATGACTCCCAGAACTGTGAAGAAGTGGCGAGAGGGAGCGCTGTGCTGAAAGCGTTTGAAGCAGGGTGGAAGTATTTTGGGAGGAATTAAATACAGTGCTTTTCACTGTAATAATTTTTAAAAATTAAACATTTTCTATATATTTTGATTATCCCTGAGATAGTTAATCGGGTTCACAGAAACACAGAAAGAGCAAGGTGGTATATGGGTCGGCTCATGAAAACTGTGTGAGTAGAGTTCACCCAACCCTGTATTTTCTCAAGGAATAATGGTTCAGTATTTGCTAATTTAATGTGAGCAATGACTTCAGACTAAGGTAACTATCAGGAATAATAAGAATTGATTGTATTTAGTCACCTACTCCAGAGGACGTTATTGAATGGGTTAAGAAGTACTCGAGCAATTTTACTTACTTTTATTCCTTCCCCAGCGGCAGAATGCAGCCGTCCACAGCTTCAGAGCAGGAGGGCTCCCCAGCTGGGCCCCGTCACTGCGAAGACTGCAGGGGCTGCCCTGAGAGGAGGCAGGACAGTGAGACATTAGGGTGACGGAGGAGAGGAGAACTTCCGGTTGACTGGGAGAGCTTGGTCTGTCGGGCTGCTCACTGCGTGCCAGATGAGCATCTTCAGAAGCAGCTTCTTTCGGGAATCAGAGTCCGATGGACTTGTTCTCCTCTGTACTAAGTGGGCTGTTTCAGGCCTCACGTTTTCTCTAACCATCAGTAAGGTGGCAAATAAACCACTCTGGTCTGTGTTACAAATATCCATGGGTGATCTCAAGATTAAGGGTATGAAACATATTTTTTAAAAAGAGGGTTATGATTATACTTTCTATATTCTGCATATTATTGATTGTACTGATGAGATTGTTATGTCTCACAAAAGGAGGAAGCAGGACTTAGAATGGTTCATGAAAAATTAGACTTTTAGGAAAACACCAAGAAAGTTGTATTTTATCTGGACATCTTTTCCATCTCTCTATAATAACCCTTTGTATTACTCCATGATGATTATTCTTTTTTGGGGGGGCGGGTACTAGGGATCGAACTCGGGTCCTTGCACTTGCAAGGCAGGCCACCGAACCACTGAGCTAAATCCCTGACCCTCTCATGATGATTATTCTTAAAGACAAAAAATACTAGAGAGTGCTCAAATCATATAACATCATAAGAAAATTATACCACATTGATAAGAATTGATTGTCTTTAATGTATTATAAGACAAAAACTTAAAAAGAAAATTTGGATGTATTATAGAGCTAGGGAGCAAAGGTATAGGAATAGAAGACAGAAGACCAAGATATAGTTCTGGATTTGCTGCTGAAATAAGCCATTTAGCCAGGCTGGGTGTGGTGGTGCATACCTGTAATCCCGGCACAAGGGAGGCTGAGTCAGGAGGATCAGGGGGAGTTTGATGCCAACCTGGGCTACAATAGTGAGTTTAAGGCCAGTCTAAACTACACAGTAACACCCTGTCTCAAAGAAATATTATCAAACTTTATAAATATATATCTGTCCATATGTATATTGATCTATTTTATGAAATAATTGAATCCTTATTATGCACCTGGAATTATGCTAGATTCTGAATATAATCAATGAACCAAACAGACAAATCATTGTCTTGATGAAATCTGTGTTCTAATTTCTTTATAAAAAACAGTAAATAGTACTCAGTGTGCCCTTCCAATTGAAGCTTATCCCCTAAGGCAGTAACCCTGAAACTTTTTTTGTTCTCAAGATGCTTCTTAAAAATTGTTTAGAATCTCCCAGATCTCGTGTTTCTGTGGGTCCTGTCTATTAATATTTAACATATTATGACTTAAAGTTGAGAAATTTTAGTTTACAAACATATACAAACATTTATAGCCATCCAATGGCTATGTCAGCATATATCATGGTGCCTCTGGAAAACTCCACTGTAGTCATAAGAAAGAATAAGAGAGAAATGCAAAAATAATCCTAGAATAATTATGGAAATAGTTTTTACTTTACAGACTCTCTGGAAAGGCCTTGGGAACCACCCCAGAGTTCTAAGACTACACTTTGAGAAACATAGTCACAAAACTCTCATCTTTACACTATGCTAATGCCACCCATATGACTCGAAGTCCCCTTCCTCCCAATGCCATGGCTTTAGTTTTAATGATAGATCATATATAGTAATCTTTAAATATTGTATGTAGATTTAATAGTACACAATTGTAACCAAGGGAAGAAATACATACTATTATACTATTATATTATCCCCAACTTTAAACTACTGCTATTCAATTTAGAGGACATTTGCAGAACACTTGTCAGTTTGAGGATATATTGTAATCTGCATGTACCCTGGAGGGATTTCTTGTGGATGGTTTTCCGCCCAGTCTTGAGGTAACAACGTCCCTACTATGGCAGTGCCTCATAATAGTGTCTCAATTAACAAAGTTTCTGCATCCTGTTGTTCCTTGAAATCTACTTTTCCCCATCCCTTCTTCCCTCCAAAAATGGGAGCCCTCGTCTATAAGTTTGAAATATAGAAAATAAGAATACAGTTCTAATTTAGCTTTCCTTAATTTTGAACGAAGGTACTAAATGCAAAGATTTAGTGTTAAAATTGTATAGGTTGCCCTTCTCTGTTTTGGTTCTCACGTGTTTGTTTTTTGTTTCCTTATTTGTCCCGATCTTCACCTCTCTGTCCCCTAAATAGACTATGAGCTTGTTGAGGATGGAGTTGTTTTGTTCTTTTTTGGCTCAGTACCTGCATACAAGTTGGGCAGAATAGTGTTTGTGGAATACTCAAGCCAGTGAATGAATGAAGGTCTCCATAAATATCAGAAATCCCAACATTCTAAATGACTTCGGCTGTATTTTTAGTTTACTCTGACTATGGTTCATTCACTTCTACTGAGTGTCCTTATACAAGTCCCAGTGTTCTCGCTACCTGCGTGGTTCTCCGGTATAGCCCTCAGCACTTTGAATACACCAGGGCAGCCTTTGTATCTAATGATCTGTGGTACTGTGGCTACCCACATATACGGCCAATGGAGACAATGCTGGGGAGCTGGCATGCTGGCTGTGGCACTGCTATTCAAGATGACTAGATCCCTTATCCAACACGGGTGCATGCTTAGGTCAAATTGAATTTAATGTGCATCAAATATAACCATAGAGTAGAGCTGATGTGTATAAGCAAAACCAGAACATTCCAGCATGTTTTTCCTTGACATGGTGGGGAGAACTGTGAACTGATTGCAGGTGTGTGTGTGTGTGTGTGTATACATATATATATGTGTGTGTGTATATGTATATGTGTATATATATGTATGTGTACATATATGTGTGTATATATGTATGTATATATGTATATATCTGTGTTAGTCTTCTCTTTCCTTTTATTCTTTTAAAAAAGTATTTCAGTGATCTTTCTCTCCCTATTTTCTCCTCATTCCAGCAGGAAGGAGCTTTCTCCCCAAACCTTAGGAATTAACCATGGAAGGCTTAGTTTTTGTGAACAGCCAGCAGAGATTAGCTGCAATGGAACCTAATTCCAGAGCTCTCTTCCTCTCTGCCAATCCCTCCTCTAAGAGTACTTGTGAACTCCGTAAGTCATTTCACAAAACCTAGATCTTGTGGATCACATATATAGCAAACTTACATCTGAGAATTGCTTCTGTGTCTTGTTTGTACTCTGCCTATAAAGTCAGTGTTTACAGTTGAATTTTTGACTATAATCAAGTTGGCATCAAGTGCTATCTAAAGTCACAGAGATTTACTTTTATACAGTATTCATGGGACTTTTCAATTTTTTTCCCTTAAAAGGAATCTGTGCATTATTCAAGCTTGAATAACTGACTGTCTAATAATGTTCTTATTCTATCGATAGCAAACAAGCACAGCCATTTAAGTCTTTTGCCCTAAGGCCATGGTTTGTATGTGGAAAAGGTCCATGACTCACTAATTTATCCCTTTTTACTGGCTTTAAAATTTCTTTTCTGTTTATGTTGCGTGTACGTGCAGTGAGCTGGTATGTAGGAATGTTCCAGACTGCCTCATATAAATGATACCATAGTTTTTATGAGTTCTCAAATGTAAGTGTAGTTGCATCATCACCACTGGTCTGGAAACTTCCACACTGTTGCTCACTTGCTTGGAATAAGCACAGACTTTCCCACCTGAAGCTGTATATTTCCCCCCAAAAAATTAATGAAGTAAAAGTTTAACCATCTCCAAATGGAACATTGAGTACAATATCTTTATTTTCATTAGGTTTTGATTTACTTTAGAACAAGCACAAGGTTTCCAGAACTGATAATGACATAGACTAAATTGGCAAAGAGGGATTTAGTTTTAATAATCTGGCCCTTAATCTTGTTAAGAGGTAAACTTGTGATTTTCAAGGTTTTATTGGGGGAGGGAAATCAAATAGAAAATACATTTCTGAAAATAAGAAAATTTTAATTATTTTATATTTAGATACTTAAATTTGAAGTCTTGGAAAATATTTTTTTAAAAAATTTTTTGCACCTCTCTGTGTTCAGTTAGAGGATTGAAAGTAATGATAGCCTTAGAACAATTCAGTTTTTTTTTTCCCGAGTGCTCAGAAAATGTTTTCTTATTTCCTTGGAATTTCCTAGAGCATTGTTTTCATAATTCACAGAGGACTGAATTTCATGGGCATTCTGTTTCCAAATTCTTTTGTAAATTTCTAGAAAGAACCATTTTAAAATATTTATTTATTTACTTGTTCATTAAACATTTCCTGGGGGCCTGGTTTTTGATAGGTACTATGCCAGGTATTAAGAGAGAAGCAAAAGTGATCTTTTTTGCCTAAGAAAAAAATTGAATTTTAAGATCATAAGTATTTTAAGATTATTGTATCCAATATGCTTATAAACAGAGAGACTGAGGCCCAGAAAGAGGTTATATCACTTAAATTAGAATTAAATTAAGATCATTTTATTTCATGTACAGAGGCAATTTGCACTGAAATACTTCTGAAGCACCAAGTACTTGTTTATGTTAAGCATTTTTAAAAGAATATTCTATAATTAACAAGGCCAGTGCTCAATTTCCTGAGTCAGTGCCATAGTAGTGCCCTTTGTTCCTGGACCCAATCCATGGTTCTGGCTTGACAGCTGAAAGGCCCAATGACCCACTTTTGGTCATTAGCATAGAAGGTGCAGTGTCTACTGACTAATGGACTTTTGATGACAATATGTCAGGTTATATTTGGGGGCTATCCTTTTGTTATATAGTGTCACTGTTAACACATTTTTCAATATTTTAAATTATATACCTTTTATTCTTGAAATTTAAAATTAACAAGTCTGTGCTTTCTAGTTATTTTAACCGTAGAGTTCTATCTTTGACTTTCCAATTGATTTTAAAATAGATAGTAGTTTGAATTATAGTAAATCGTTTTCATTTAATTAGATTTAGCATGAACAGTCTGGCCCCTGCTGGGGGCTTTAAGAACTGCATCCTTTGTTCTATCAATTTTTCTTTTTCTTTCTTTCTTTCTTTTTTTTTTTTCTTCTTCTTCATTGAGTTTATTGGTACATTTTAGATATACAGTACAGTTTCATTCATTATTGGGATCTTGTACCTTTACATGACAGGTCTCGATTCTCATTTTTTTCCCCTTGTCCCTGCCCTCCCTTCACCCCCCCTAAAGTCAGTACAACTTCAGTTTAAACCTACAATTCATTTTCATATATCTTTTCTCTTTTTCTGTACCATGCAGAATTTTACTAAATAAAATTTGTAAGTAAGGCACTACTATGACCAACACTCAAAACTTCTGTTGGATATTGGACATTTTAACATGATACGATGAATTTAAATCCTTAATAATATGACAAAATGATCTACCTTAGTTCTTCATATACAGAACTCTATATATTTAGTTTTACTCTCCATTCAAACTCAGAAGAGAAATCTGATGACATTCAAATAATAAATACGGTGTGGTATACTTCTTACTTAGAATTGTATTTCTTCTAATACCTATTAACACCCACTACTTGATTGTGGATAGGCATGGAATATATTTATTTTAAAATTACTCTATTTCTAGAGGTGGGTGGACAACAGTTATAAAAGAGTATTTCAGCAAGAAGTGCAGAATTATGTCAGGGAGTTTGGACTGAAGGACAAGCCAACTCTTTCTTGGGTGTGATGGGAATAATTTGTATACATGGAAGACTTGGGAGTAGGGAATGGGGGACAGATGGAATATTGGAAAAAGAGGTATAACCCCCTTTCTGCAAAAATTAAATAAATAAATAATACGGACTTTTTTTCTTGCAAGCTGTTTCACTTTGAAAACACTAGTTAAGTTTTATTTTCTCATGTGCAAAATGGAAATATCAGTCAACGGAAAAAGGTAAAGGGCCGCAAAGAGTACCTGGTACTGAGTAAGTGCTTGATAAATATTAAATATTGAAATAAACTTCAACATCTAACTAATAGGTCCCAACAATATTTACATCATTAACAGTCTATATTATAAGTCTTTGTAACATTGGAAATTTATAAATTGAACTGGACATACATAATGTACAAAAGAAGAAGTTATAAAATAAAATGACTAGAAAGCTAGAAAGAAAAAAATGAGAAAACACACCAGGCAAATGCTAACAAATAACCTAGGGTCTTATTAGTTGCAGACAGCAATGAATTTAAGGCAGAAAGTATAAAAGAAGACTGAAAAGGAAGTTTTATGATAAAGGAAATGTATATAGAGTGTATAGAGAGAATAAACCTGAATAATGTAATAATAAAAATAAAGACACAAAAACTACAGAACTCCAAGGACAAATTTTAAGAAACAAAGTGTCAGACATCCCTTGCTCCTGGGTAGGAAGAACCAATATAGTAAAAATGGCCATACTTCCAAAACTGCTATATAGATTCAATGCAATCCCAATTGATATCCCAACTGTATATTTCACAGAACTAGAGAAAATAATCCAAATATTCATTTGGTACCAGAAGAGACCTAGAATAGCAAAAGCAATTCTAGGCAACAGAGACATGACAGGGTATCACAATCCCCAGCATGAAACTATACTACAAAGCCGCTGCTATAAAAACAGGGTACTGGCCAAGAAACAGACCTGAGGATCAGTGGAATAGATTAGAAGATGCAGAAACAACTCCAGACATACCCAGCTACCTCATCTTTGACAAAGGAGCCAACCATCCTCAGTGGGAGAGAGGGCCTCTTTAATAAATGATGTTGGAAAAACTGGATTTCAACCTGCCATGGATTAAAATTAGATTCCTATCTTTTACCATGCACTAAACTAAAATTCGAGTGGATTAAAGATCTAAATATTAAAACAGAAGCACTGAACTTGCTGGAAGATAGGTAGAGCTCTTAAAGGCACTGGCATAGGAAAACTTTATGAACAAATTCTCAGCACGGTAAGTAGCACAAAGAATCAACAACTGAGATCTCATCTTCTTAAAAAACTAACACTGCAAGAGAAACCACCAACAGAGCTAATAACCTGCAATGTGGAAAGAAGTTTCTACTAGCTGTCCCTCAGACAAAGGTCTACTATCTAGAGTATATAAAGAACCTAAAAAAATCAGATCCCCCCAAATTTAAAGACCCAATTCAAAAATGGGCATCTTAAATGAACAGATATTTCTCAGAAAAGTAAAAGCAGCAAATAATCATATGAAAAAATATGATTCAACATCACTGGTCATTCAAGTGATGCAGATGAAAATAACACTGAGATTCCACCTCACCCCAGAAAGAATGGCTGCTATCAAGAAATTAACCAATAAGAAATGTTGGTGGGGTTGTGGGGAGAAAGGAACCTTATCCATTGTTGGTGGGAGTGCATATTAGTATAATCAATGTGGAGATACCTCAAAAAACTAGGATTAGAGGTCCCCTGCTGGGTATCTTCCCAAAAGAAAAGAATCATACTACAGCAATATATGCATACCCATGTTTATAGCTGAACAGTTTGTAACAAAACTGGGAAACAGCCCAATTGCCCATCAACTGGAGACTGGATAAAGAAGATGTGGGTTTTTTTTTTTTTAATTCTAAAATGAAGCACTACTCAGCCATAAAGAATGAGAACTAGAGTCATTTATAGCTAAAAGGATGTATATCGAAGCCATCTTTTTTTTTTTTTTTTTTTTTTTTTTTTGTACCGGGGATTGAACTCGGATCTTGAGCTTCTGAGGCAGTCACTGTGCCACAGAGCTAAAACCCCAGCCCAGAGGCCATACTCAAGTGAAATGTATAGGACACACAGGTGTAAATACTGGATAGTTTCTCTGGTGTGAGAAACTGAAAATGTAAATAAGAATCAGAATGTATAATAATGTGAAACAGGAAGAAAAGGTCTAAAGAGGAAGTGGGAGGAATACTGGAAAAGAAAATATGAGAAAAGGAAAAAGTGAAAGCAAAGTCTTTGTAAACAGAGAGGGATGGAGGAGTTGAAGGGAGGAAAGGGAGTGGGGAAAAGATAACCAAGATATATCATGTACAGGTTCAAATTCCCATCGATGAATGTCATATTGTATACCTAAAATGTACCAATTTAATAAAACAACAAACTTAATAAAACCTGTAGTGGGTAGAAATTTAAAAAAAGAAAAGTCACTGTCACGCTTTAATTTATTTCATGAAGTTAATAATACAAAATAATTGAATAACAAAGTCAATGAGGTGAATGAAGAAGACTTGTAGTAAAATCTATAGCCTAATAACTGAAAATTAATCTGATTTTTAGAAATGCATGAAACATTTATCAATTTTGACTATATATTGGCCTGTAAAAATCCCTCAGTAAATTCCAAAATTAGAACTAATCCAGACTATGTTATCCAGTTACAGTGCAATTAGTCAAAAATAAAATAGCAAAATATAACTCAACATATGCTATTTGGAAATATTATGTACAAAATAATTAAAACATTTCAAAAAACTTGTAGAACGCAATACTGTGTTTAGCAGATATTCATAACTTCAAACATTCATTTCTAAATACAAAGAATGAGGACAAATATTATTTAAAAACTTTGAAAATGAACTATAAAACAGACTACAAATAAAATCAAAACAACAAAAATAAAAAATAAAATCAGAAATTGATTCAGAAAGAGCAAAACAATAGTATTGATGATATAAATCTATGACTCATGAAACATACTCTGTGAGAGAATTAATTAAAAGAATATAGCAAAGATATTATACAAATCAATTTGAAGACCTATATGAAATTAAGATATATAGTATATCTAGAAAAGACACAAGCAAGGAAGAAAGTGGAATTTCTCTGAAAAGAGACACTCAAAAGACAATTTTTCCAAGTTTTCAAAGGACAGATAAAATAGACCGTTATTTTTCAAAAGAGTGTTTTGAGGTGCATTTTTTACTGAAGTAAAACAATAATACAGTGCATACTCAGAGTAAAGGGCAAGTATTATATCAGTGCATATACCAGCTCTCCTTTTTAAATTGCATTTCTTACCACAGGTCACTATCAAAATGCTCTAAAAGTCATTGTTTTAGAATTAAAGAATATAAATAAATGTAGAAATATCACAAAAATTTACCTTTCATAGTAACTATCTAAAACTTGGCAATGAAAGCAAGAAAAATAATGACCTACATGTTTTTTATTAAACTTAGCAAATAAAATTTTTCAATACATTGAAAGAACCATATAAAAAGCAAGCCTGGTCATCCCAGTAATGCAAACATAGTTCACTCAGTGTCTGAAATCCTGATCCTTTAAGCTTTCCTTCAAGTCCCCCAGCATAATCACATATTTTTGCTATTGATTCTGTTCCTTTAGAGAACTCTAACCAACACACCCTCTTATGAATTCCTAAATATTACTAATATTTTCACATTAAATTTTTATTTAAAATCATATATATTTATGCATATATTCATAATTTTCAGTACCCTTCCTTTTCTTATACTATTTCCCAGCCTCAGCTTTACTAACATTTTGTGCTGGATACTTCTTTGTTGTGGGGTAATATCCTACGCACTGTAGGATGATTGTGTATCTGAAAAGATATTTCACATCTATTTTTGAGGTATATTTTTCACTGAATATAGAATTCTGCATTACCAGTATTCTTATTCAAGCACTTTATAGAGATTATTTCACTACCTTCCAGACTGCATTGCTGTAACAGGAAATCAAAATTATTTTTTGTCATTGTCACTTTATGTGATGTCTTTTCCATGCCTACTTCCAAGACTGTCTGTTATTCTCAGTATTTTTATTATAATATGCCGTGGTGTGGTAAGTGTGTGTGTGTGTGTGTGTGTGTGTGTGTGTGTGTTAATACTGCCTGTGAGTTTTCTGGGAATTTGCAGATCTCATGAAATTTGGGAAGATATAGCCATTATTTACTTACATATTTTTCTTTTCCTATCCTTTTCTGGGACATAATATTAATTTGACAATTTAATATTATCCTACATGTTAGAGAGTCTCTGTTCATATTATTTTTCAGCCTTTTTTCTCTGTGCTTAAGTATTGATGATGTGCATTGCTATTTATTTTTCACTGATTTTTTAATACAGTGTCTAATTGCCTATTAATTTCATCAAATGAATTTTTTTTACATATTATATATTTCATTCATCAAAATATTTGGTTATTTTTATAGAGGTCATGTCTTTCCTTGTTTTGTTCATGTTTTCCTTTAAAATGTCAAGCATATTTGTAATGGCTGTTTAAAATTCCTTGTCCGCTAATTCCATCTTATGCGTGTCTATTTCTATTGACTAATTTTCTCTGATTATGAATCATATTTTCTTAATAATATTTCTAAACATTTTTATTAGATAAAGGCAATTGAAAATATGTTGCAAAATATTGGAATTTTGTAATCTTCCTTTAAGTAATGTTGAAATTGTTTTATATAAGTAATTAACTTACTTGCAGATTATCTAATATGTTCTCAGTGCTGACAGAGTGGGTCAACTATGTTTACCTCAGCACTAGTTTAATCCAATTACTTAACACATGGCTTTTCTAGGGTCTTTTATTGCCCTGGGCACCCAACAAACCTTTCCATTCTGTTTCCTCAGAATTTAGACCCCCATTGTGAACTTGAAGAAGCATTCAGATTTTAGTGCCGTAGGAGTTCTTTGCCTAGTCCATGAAGTCTTACACTATTCATTCACTGCCTATTTCAGATTTAAGGGGACTTCTGCACAGACTTTTGTGTCTTTCTTTGCATAGCCCCTTTTCTCTGGCCTGTGGCCACATAAAATCCAATGTCTTTATCAAATTTGGAGAAAGTACAGCTGGAAAAATATCAGCCTCCCCAGGTTTCAATCTCTCTCCATTTTCTTGACTTAGCAAGATTGTTATAGTCTGGTTGGTGTTCTCCTTTCTGTACTCCAATCCAAAACGCACCTCTAGGAGAATTCTGTGTAGCTCATCATTTGTTTGCCTTCTCTTAGGAATTATAGTCATTCTATATGTCTATTTCTCAAATCAGCTTCTTTTAAAAAATCCTGTGTTCTGGTTATTTACAGAGGAAAGCAAGCTTGGTATGAGATAATCAAATGTGGCCTGAAGTACAAGTTCCCTTAAAATATAAACAAAACAAGGCAGGTGTGATATGGAATACAACACGTAGGACAAGAAAAGAAAAAAGACTGACTTTCTTCTTTAATCCAGAACCATTACAAATAAGGAGAAAATTAACAACCCACTGAAAATGACAAAAAGAAATACACATTTTCAATAAACTTAAGAAAAGATGTTCAACATCACTTATAAGTAGGAACAAAATGAAATCATCAATGGAATACAATTTCTCATGTAAGGGAGAGATAGGCCTAGGAAATAGAGCCCCTCTTGCCCTCTTGGTTGGTGCTATGGTTTAGCTGAGGAATGTGCCCCAGGGTTCACATATTGAGGGCTCTGCCCCTGGGTGACTGATGGGGTGTTGTGGACATTTGGGAGGAAGGCCCTTGTGGGATGTTCTTAGGTCAAGGGTATGTGCTCTAAAGGGAACTGTGGGACCCCAGTTTTGCTCTTTCCTTTGCTTCCTAGAGAGTCTTGAAGGACCATGTAAGACCCAAACTGTAGCACAAGCTAACAATGTGCAGAGTGACATTCTCTTGTAATGTTTTCCAGTAGCAGCAGCAACCAGCCACAGCTGCACGTTACACAGTCACAAGGTAAATGACTGACACTTTACACTGTACTGTATTGCTAAACTAAAATGTTCATTGGATTACATATATTAAATACATTTTTGACTTGTGGTGTTTTCCGTGAATGATGGATTGATTTATCACAGCATAACCCTATTGTCAGGCAAGAAGCATCTATGTTTTGAGTATAAGATTGTGGGCACTAATACTTTGGGTGTATGTGTGTTATGTGTTTATGTACAAATCTCCTCATGCGTCTCCTTATTGTAGCCTATTGGCCCTGCCAGCAAATAGTTACCAGGTAAAATAGATACCCTGAGAACAGCAGTTTGGTTCCAAAGTAGCTGCTGGTGGGTGAGTGTTAGTCACTTCCTGTGAGGTGTTGGTATGTGCAGCTGACAAGTACAGGTATATAGAATTCATTCTTCCTCAGTTATGTAAAAAATGTCCATCTTTCTCAGTTGTATAAAATGTTAGCTGGTTTTAGAAGGATGTAGTTCTTTGAATAAATGCATTTAATGTGACATTATTTAAAAAGCAAAATTATGAGTGTTTTAAAAATTAATTTCATCAGGTTCCATGCTAAGTACCATTGACCAAAAGAAAAAAACAGACATGAAGACCTGATGCCCCTAATGACCTCACATTCCAGTGGGGGAGACGAGTTGGAAACAGATATGTTAAAGTAGAAAGTGGTAAGTGTTCTTCTGAAGGTTGAGCAAAGAGCTGTCAATGCAAAAGCACAGAGGACACTGCCTGAGGGAGTCAAGAAGGTTTAACAGAATAGATGACATTTGAGCTAAGTCTTGAAGGATGGACAGGAGTTTGCCAAGTGCATGAGGCCATCTCTATATACAGTGCCTAGTACCGGGCCAGGCACTTGGTAAGACCTAATAAATGTTCACATCCAGTTCCAGTCAACGAAGTGTTCTGGGCAGAGGATACCAGTCAGTTCAATTCAAGGAACATGTATTGATTACCTTGTGTATGTCAGGCACCATTCCAGGTTCATAGGCCCTGTGTGCCAGGCACATCCTGTGAAGACATACTTATACAAGGGTCTGGTGTGAGCCATGGGCAGATCTCCTATTTATAGATTTTGTCATCAAGATGGAGCAGGGACGTTTCTTAACGCTGATGACACATTCCATCTTGGTGGCAAACCTTCACTCCTGCAGCCTTGACAGTATGGAGATGTAAGCCAGTAGGGACTGTTGTAGACTCAGGGTCATGCAAGCAGTGGGGACAGTCAGGCTGGCTCACCCTGGTTCTGGGCCCCTGAGGTCTGCATTTGAGGTCAGGTCCACGCAAGCACTCTCCACACAGCCTGGGTGAAAGGGTCATGATGCCTGCATTTGTCTTCAGTATAGGGCCCAATGTTCTTTCTGTTCTCAGTTATTTGAGCCTCTTCATCATACCCAGCCACCAAATCCTGACGCATTATTGATGGCATAGCAGGGAATAGTGTAGAACGGGTGTAACCTATAATAATAGATGAATGTACTGTGCTAAATACAGAAGCTATATATTCCATATCTAGTAGAACATCTGTAAATATAAGGAACAGTCTATGACTGTTTTCAGTGGCATTTTCACTAGCATAACTGGGTTACATCAATAGAAGAAACACACCAGCTATTTTACATATATTAATTCTCACAACAGTTCATTAATATAGGAATTATTGTAATAATTGTAATCAAGTACAGAAATTTTCCAAAGGCTGAAAATAGAACTAGGATTTGAAACCAGATCTCTCCAGTTCCAGACTTTCCTTCCATTAAAGCAGTCTGCCATTATGAATGCCACCATTTATTGTGTTTTTATTATATACTATGCACTGAAAGAAGCTCAAATAACTCTTTCCAATCCTCATGAGTTTTCTGTAATACATATCTTGAACTTATTTACTTATTTGTTAATTTATTTTTGCTGTATTATGAATTGAAATCAGGGCCTTCACATTTAGCTACATCCCAAGCCCTTTTTATTTTTCATTTTGAGACAGGATATCGCTAAGTTGCTTACTCCTACCTCAGCATTCCAGAATTTTGGGATTATGGGCATACATCACCATACTAGGCTCTTAAATTTATTTTTTTAATGAATGAGTAAAAACTATATTTTTATGGTGTTCAACATGATGTTTTGATATATACCTATATCAAATGGCCAAATCAGG
>NW_022900938.1:8488771-8498010 GCF_012274545.1 Fukomys damarensis | reverse complement strand
TACCTCACTTAATTTTGTGGGTGAGAACATTTACAATCTACTCTCTTTAAAGCAGGACGTTGCTCAGAGTCATATAGCCAGCAGCTTGCTTTTTTATATTATACTACATGAGTGGTTCTCAACATGTGTATTAGAATAAAATCAAAACTTTAAAAAAAGCTCTGTTCACAGAAAGTCTAATTGTTTTGAAGGAGACTCTAGATGATTTTAGCAACTTCCAGGTGGTACTAATGTGTTATCCGGTTTCAGACCATTGCTTTCAAAAATTAAAGTGGATAGGAGGTATTGCTTCACTTACCGTGATCTTGTTGACTATTTTAAGATGATATTTTCCTAGAAAGTACTGAAGAACATACAGAAAATAGCCTGAGAGTGAGATAACCTGACTTTGAGCCTGGCTTTGACACTGTTCTAGAATCCCACTGCCAGCGGCTCTCCCTGCCGCCGGGTGTCCTTGTCAGGCCATTCCTGTGCATCACGTGGCACATCGGGAGGGACTGGTAAGGCAGCATTCCTTCCCTTTCAGCTATAGATGCCAGGGTAGGACATGACATGTACACCTGGGCACAGGGAAAATAAAGTGTTATTTTTAATGTTTTATGTTAGACCTGAAATATATTTTATCATAAAGACATCTGCATGAGAATTAGGTTTCCTGGTTATTCAATTAAAGCCCATAAGTAATTTTGTCAGAAATTCACTGTATACACAAATAGCAGTGAGATTCAGTAGTCATTTGTGTTAAATAGGCTTTGAGGAACTAATGTGGAGGTGTAACCACCATTTATAGCATAAGAAATATGAAGTCAATACTTGGGACTGCAAGAAATAATTTTTCTCATCTTTAACTCAGTTTAACATATGCCCTGTCCTCTGATATCTGGCAATGAGGAAATTGGGCAGCTCAAAGAATCTCGTTGACTCTCTGGAGGTTAGCAGGACTATTTTAGCTACTGGTTTAACATCACAGGGTACTTGAAGTCAGGGGCCATTTCTTTCCTTCAACTGTGCTCCTCTCTCTCCTCCGCAGTCTATGGCATACTCGTGCATGAACATTCACATGTAGAGACTAGGTTTCAAGTCAGTAATGACCTCACTGTCGGTAGAAAGCAGGATGATAGTAGTCTGTACCATGCACTGACAAAACATTCCTTAAATCATCACCTATGGGTGCCTGTAATCTGATATCTTTTAATGACAAGGCTTTAGGAGAAATAGTTGCTGTCGCAGTAAAGTGTTATGGTGCCACTTATGATATGAGGACTCTAGCTGCGGTTCTGGTCGCACTTGAAGACTACAGAAAGGAAATGACAAATTCAGAAGCTTACATTCTTATCCGAAGACAGTGTCAGAGAGCAGAAAGTTTCCTTGAGTACCTGAAAGAATACCTTCTTTCTCGTACCGGTGGGACTGAGATTGCCATAAAACAAACCTAACCTTGTTACTACAGCTTTCTGCATTGCAGTGCAGCCTTTTCTAGGCGTTAATTAGAAGAAAAGGGTCCTGAGAATGCAAATACTTGGGTAGAGTCTAATGAATCCAACTAATTTAAATTACCAAATCCTGCTGAGGCTTGGTTTTTAGTAGGTGCAGTCCTCTTCCTCTGTCTGGTAATCACAGTCTTTCTTTGCTAGGTAACTTGTAATTATTTCATATCAGTAGTTGACTTGGAGGAGGAAAATGAATTTCCTCAAAGTTACTTTTTATTGCTTCCAGACCCAGGCCTTCTATAATTAAGTTCAAATCCTGAAAGACCTTAAGAAAGAAATGGAAATGAGAAAATTTGGAAAACACGCATGATGATTATAGTCTCAATTTCTGTACAGTATATAAAGCTATACTGTATCTTTTCAAATCTCTGTTCTACTCCACCTCCCATATTCTCCTTGCCATCAGCTAACACTTTGGGCATTTGTCATTTATCAGGTGATCTAAACCTTCATCTTGAAGTATAATGCGGTAACTTTTAGTGGTTCTCACTTGGCTTGACTTATTGTAATATCCTAACAACTTTTACCCTAGATATGGGAGTACCAAGAATTGTCTAGGCATAGAATCCTTGGCTTCCAAACAGTTTCTCCAGACCCTATTGTAGTACCAACCTTTTTCCCAGTTTATAGTCAGGATTAATTGCCCAGACAGTAAAGTGACCTCTTTTTTTCCTTGTTAGTTCAGTGGCACAAAAAGCTCAAAGTGGTTGATGTGGCAGCCTCAGCTGCCATTCAGTGGAATCCTTCTTGTGTTTGGTAGATGAAATATTTTTTCCCTTGGAAACAAGGACACAACATTGTGGGGCTGGAAACAAAAGTTTGTAAATAGGATGCTAGGGATAATAATGAAGGCGCCACTATTACAACTTCATTTTGGTTCTTGGTTCTAAGCATTCTAGCTATGGAAGAAATAACAGTATATATTAGTTGCTGGCTCAGAGAATGTGCCATTAACTCTAGGTGAGGTCCATAGCTCCTGCAAGTAACAGCACACATATACTGACAATAAATCATTTCACCACATACCACTATATCTCCTCCATACAGGTATGAGGGGATTTATTTAGTTCTGATACATAAATTAATCTCCCTCCTCAGAAGCACCGTTTTATGAGGTTCTAAGAGTGATCCAGGCAACCCCTAAGTTCATGGATAGTGGTGCTAGGAGAAACATTATAGGTAAAGAGGGCAAGTCCATGCCCAGGTTATTTCTTCCACCTTGGTGATAGAGACGCAGTGTCATCCATCAGGAGGCTGGCAGGTGCTGGGAACAGTGCCATTCAGGGTGCTCAGCACCCATCTCTGATGTTGGTGAAGATAGTCACAGAGCAGCCTTGGTGAAGGGAAGCCCACAGAAAATCAGCCTTCTGTTCCTAGGGTCTCTGAGTTCATGAGTCCTTCATACAAGCACCAGGGTGGCAAGGAAGGCAGCTAGCTGGCATCCACAACATTGGCTGTTTGCTTGCTTGATTATTGAAAGCCTTTTCTTTTTTTTAAATGGGGAATCCTTTTAGTAGCAGTCATTTGCAACACAAAGTGTCTTCACTTGTCACACTCTGAGAGGCCCATCCCAAAACTCTTCTTCAGACATGGCTTTAATAGATTTTTCAATACTGTTTTTCAAGACTCTGACTTCTTGGCCAGTAGTCACCTGCCCATGAATCAATGTAGATCTCTACTTCCGATTTTTCTGCGCCAGGCAGAAGGAGGTTTTGATAGAAGCATCATGAAGCCCTTCACTCAGGTCTTGTCACCTTCTTCAGGACAGCCTCATGGTAAGCTAAGTGGCATTTCCATTCGTCATGGAACCAATAAACCTCTAT
This sequence comes from Fukomys damarensis, assembly GCF_012274545.1. Lineage (NCBI taxonomy): Eukaryota > Metazoa > Chordata > Mammalia > Rodentia > Bathyergidae > Fukomys > Fukomys damarensis. The sequence goes on along the minus strand of NW_022900938.1, from coordinate 8,494,697 downwards.
AACCTTTCTGATAAAAATGGACAAACTTCCATCTTGTTCTCTGTCTGAAAGCCCTCCTCTCATGTCCTTCCAGGGCTCCTAGCATAATCTTTTCTATAACAGATAAGAATTTTTAAATCTCAAATAGTTTAAATTTTCCCCATAGCTTCAAATTTCAGAAGTGTAGAAAGAAAGAAAAAGGAAAGAACCTAACTACTCTCTTGAATGATTGGAGAGGAAAAAATTAGAGATCCTCCCCAAAGCACTGTAAGGATAACTGATATGATTACACTTAATTTAAAGATGACAACTGAAGTGTGGAAAGAGTAAATGACTTTCCCAAACTTGCATAACTATCGAATATAATCAGGGAGCAGGAGTCTACTTCTAGTGCAGTGACTGGAAAATGAATGCATAAAGCCGAGGATCGTGACATGTCTGGGGAACTCTGACTAGGCGTTAAGAGCAATGTCAATTGATGGAAGAAAGATGAAGCAAAGAGCACTCAGGAGCAGGTGATGTGTGAGCCCAGAGTCAAGGGTAAGAATCAGTCTGGCTTTCCAGAACACGCCAGTGTAAGAACCATTACCACCTGTCTTTACTTCTTTTTTGTTCTTTTTCTTGGCACATTCCAATAGGTTTTGGAAGTGGAAAAGAAAAGGGACGTAAAAGCATATTGGAGCAGGGCCAGGGACTTGGCTCAGTGGTTCTGCCACCTGCCTCACAAGCACAAGGTCCTGAGTTCGATCCCCGGTACCAAAATAACAACAACAAAACATTGAAGCACAAAGAAATATTTCCAAAAACTTAAAATGGTAGAAATGGAGGACATAGGTAACATAGTAAAGGGCAGAACAATTAACATTCCAAAAGTAATTTTAAGTGTCATGTTAACGTTAATGGGAAAATTTTCCAGCAAAACTTAAATTCTAGTTAACTAGATGAAATGCGTGTTCTTGTTACTTAAATCAAGTGATGTTTTAAAATCAGTGTATCCCTGAGATTTTGCTCACCCTTATTTTGTGTTACAGATACTTGTGTTGCGACATAAAATTCCACATGTGTAACAGCAGGCCCAAGAATTGAGCAGATGTCTCTATATTTTAGTAATTCCAGCTGTGTGACCTAAAGCAAAACTTAATTATCAGTTATGAAATAACAAGGTAATGCTTAATATTCCCTAAGCCTTCCTCCAATTTTCAAATTCAATTATTTTATGAAAATTTGAGTTATCCTTACATAAGCCCAAAATTCTGAAGTTGAAAACCAAGATAGGGTCCAGCAGGGGGCACTATAGTCACATTGGGTCCTAAATCTGGTCATCTTTTGTGTATATTGTAGTTGACAGTTTGCTCATCATAGCTGCCCTATCTTTGTTTTGATTTTATTTGAGATCTACATAGATTCTGTCTGAACTCTCATCCAAATTGTTGTGCCTCAGAGGTACCCAGGAAAACTCATTTCAATTATTTCATTGTTGTTGTTTGATTCGTTTATTTATTAATTTTCTTCACACTGACATTGGAGAAACGGTACCTCCATGTACTCTGGGGTATTTCAGCAGAATTTCTTTCGTTAGCATAGCAATTTCACCTCTGAGAACGGTGATGAACAAATTTCTTTAACATATGAGAGTACTTTTTTTTTAAGACCCACAAAATTTCTGGGAGGCTAAGGCAGTAGGATGACAAGTTTGAATCCAGCCTAGGCCTGAACAACTTTACAATTTTATGAGATCCTGTCTCAAAAAAAAAAAAAAAAAAAAAAAAAAAAAAAGGTGGGTATTTAGCTCAGCATGAAAGCCCTGAGTTTGACCCCTAATATTGTGGGTAGTGGCATTTAATCCTACCTGAAGGGCTTTTTTTCTTAGTTCCCTTTTTGAATCCCTAAAATGTATCCAATTCCTTTGAAACCTAGCCAAGTCTACACTGTCCCAGATAATTCTATAATTCTAGACTTAGGTAAATTGTTTCTACTTCTCCACAGTCAATTTGCTGTGTATACAAAGTCAGAAATGGACTAGTTCATGTATCTGAGAACACGTCAGGTATTACAGTGCCAGCTCCAATTTCAATATTATATTATATGTTTCTTCCCCCAAAATACAGCAATTATATGCATACAACAGCCAGGGATCCCTGCCTCTATGAAGCTTGAATCTCAGCATCCAGTAAAGTTAATAATACTCCCAGAAAGCTAAGTTTTAAACCAAAGTTTTTAGTCTTAATCCCTAAGTCGCAGGATTTTTAGAACTTTGGTTCAATTTAGAACTACTCTAAGGGGTTCAGGCAGCCCCAGATCCTCTCCCCAAACTCCAAATACTATGCAAAGGTTGATAATGTTCCATTGTGCCAGGAACCAAAGAAAGTTGATTTCTTCTACTGTGAATAGTCTGGTCCTTTGGCCTGACATCTATTGCATTCTTCATTATCCTAAGCCGAGAGTAATTTTTAATAGGTATACGGTGGGCAAATTTAATCTCATTCTTCCTTTTTCCTTCTTATATACCTGCCCCTTGGAGATGGATTGGTATCACCACTCTCAGTGACAGCATGAGCTGCCATTTCCAGCCTTATTATATAAGACTTTGGATCTAGAGTTTGCACCAGAGTATTGCTAGGCTCTCTTAGTTGACATCTATGAAATGTCATTATTCTAATTATGAGCACACAAACTTTATGCTTAAAATTCTGGGTTTCTAAAATAATTTTAATTTTAATAATCAAATTTAATAATTAAAATACTGTCATTTTATTAAATTATTAATTTAATAATTAAATTTTACTACTTTTTAATTTTTAAAATGTTGTGATTACAAAGAAAAGCATCTTTATTACTGAAAATTTATGAAATATATAAGATAAAACTAAGTTACTCATAATTCCTACATTCAGGAATAATTACCATTAATATTTTGGCTTATCTATTCAATAAATAACTTAAAATTGACTGACTAAAATATTTTCCCCAGTCATTAAGTATTTTTATACATTATTAATGACTGTGTAATGGGATTATGTCATATTAATATTTGACAACTTATTTCATCGATGTTCTGTTGCAGAATATTTATTTCAAGTTTTTGTTATAATGACCCTTCAAGTTGTATTTTTGCTAGTAAAACCTTTTGTGAAAAAAAAATATTTTTGGTTTATTTTGTTTGTTTTGGTACCAGGGATCAAACTCAGAACATTGTGCTTGCGAGGCAGGTGGCAGAACCACTGAGCTAAATCCCAAGCCCCCCAAAATATATTTTATACAAATACATTTTAAACACACATATTTTTATAGCTCTGAATCACTTTTCTAAGTTACCCTTCAGAAATATGTATTGATTTATAAGTCTAAAAAGAATGTTCAAAAGTGCCTATTCTCCCAAAATCCCTGTAGCCCAGGATAGGGTAGGCTTTTAAGAAATTATTGTCCATCTGATCTCTGAAAAATTTCTCCTTTTTGAAGAAATAGTTTTGATCAAAGAAGAAGATTGGCAATTAAAAGCAGAATTCTGTTGTTTAATTCTAACTTCTGTAAGTAAAATTCTACTATGTCTTCAATTGCTAGAAGCAGAGGAAAGGGAGGTACTAGAAATATTCTGTTATAATGTTTCCATTTTGGGGAATATAATATCAATCTTTGGGAAGATGATGTTCTTTTGGATTACAAAACTAAAGAAGCATCACATTTTAGGTAAAAAAGTATATGGACAGTACAGGTATAAAGGTCAGGGCAATAGATGGATGTTTACAGAAAAAGTCATTAACACTAAATGAAAAAATACATATGAGAAGAATAAGAAAATAAACATTCTAGAATACCTTATAGCAAAAGAAGGGGGAGCTGGGGAATTAGCTCAGTGGTTCTGGTGCCTGCCTTGCAAGCTCAAGGACCCGAGTTTGATCTCTAATGCAAAAAACAAAAAACATAAAAATAATTTATAAAAAAAAAGAAGGGGGAAATAGAGTTTTAAGATTATAAGATGTAAATATTTTGACCCTGCCTGATAAATGTGTAAGCTACTGCCTCTAACAGAATAATATTTTGCTTTTATGTATGCTCTTCTTCATCCATAGTTTTACCTCTTTTTAAAAATTTATGTGACCTCTTCACTTTTCACTCAGACTTGGGGATCATAGTATATGTAATGTCAAAGTTAAATTTGTCCCTCTGTGCAGTTGTTAACATGTTGTTAATAGAGTCCAAACCCTTCTGTCATTGTATTTTTCACTTTAGGTACTCTATGGATTGCTAGTTTCCTTGCGGGAACCATTGGAGGAGGTGAAAGATGCTTAGAGGCAGTTAGAGAGGGAAGCGACCTACTTAACCAGTCCTTCCCACTGGGGCCAAGAAAGACCTGTCCTTTTCTTGTCTTCCCATCTTGGGACCAAACCCTTGGTACAGCTGCTGGAGCGGTAGCTTTCTGACCAAGGTCCATACCCTTACTTTTTCTAAAAGGCCTCTCCCTCCCTCTGCCAAGGGCTTCCGTCTTCTAGCAATAAAGTGGGTGAGCTCCTACATCACTTCAGTTTGCCCTAGGCTCTAGGAAAAAAACTAGAGAACATGTTGTATATGCTTCTGTAGAGGTTTTCCAGGATATTATTTTTAGGTAATATTTTTTCTAGGATTTTTTATAAAAATGATATTTTAACAAGGCATTAACAAAAGGTAAACGTGCTGTTTGCACAAGTTCCTTTTGTGTTCCAGAAGTGTTACTTCTAATATTTTCTGCAATCCCATAGTGCTGATATTATTACTGTCATCTTGTAGGTAAGAAAACCAAGCTTCTGAAAATTTAGATTATTAGCTCAAAGTCACAGGCTGTGGAATGCCAGGACCATAATTTAAACCCAAATCTGACAGCCAAATCCTTCAGTCTTTCCACAAAGCTTTAGTTTTGTTTAAAAGGGCAAGGGAGTGGGCAGAGTTTTAAGTTTTCAAGTGTTTGTTCTTATATTTCTCTTTATATATTTTGAATATAATTTTAAAGCATGTTGTTCAGCAACCAAAGGATTTATTACAGGATGTTTCCCGGCCAGTGAAGTCTATTGAGCTGAATCACAAACATTGCCTTGCTGTCTGTCACTATTTATAATTTATTCATGGATTGCTGACTCCTCATTAGCATCATATCTGAGTTATATGTTTTGAATGATCTTTTCAAGGCTTTTGGGAGGATGTGAAGGGAGAGGTGAGGAAAGACATTGTATAGATAGCTTTAAGTAGGAAGCAAAATTACTTATCTGAAAATGAGTCCTCCAGATTCTGCTGGTGCAAGAAACAAACATTCAAGGAAAGTGAGGGATAAATTGAAAGAGTAATGACCAGGCTAATAGCCCACGAGAGGAACTAAATATAATTGCTACCAGTCCCACAGAGTGGAAAGAACTCTTAGTGATATCAGTGTAATTGACTGGATATGTATATCCTCTCAAAATTCATATGCTGAAATCCTAATCCCCATCATGATGATATTTAGAGGTGAGAACTTTGGAAGGTGATTGGGCCTGAAGATGACCTCATGAGTGGGATTAATCCCCTTAGATGAAGAACCCCAGAGCGCTTCCTTGTTTCTTTCTGTCATGTGAGAATACAATGAGAAGATGGCAGCCTACAACCCAGAAGAGGACCTTCACCAGGATCCAACCAGGCTGACACCATGTCTTTCACTTCCAATCTCCATAACTGTAAGACATAAATTTCTTTGTTTATCAAAAGCACAAGGTCCTGAGTTCGATCCCTGGTAGAAAAAAAAAAAGAAAAAGAAACAAATTTCTTTGTTTATAAGCCACCAGCCTATGGTACTTTGTTATATCAGCCCAAATGCACCATAATCAAAACTAATATGATGGGAAGTTGATTAGAATTCAGTTGTAGGGCCGGGGATTTAGCTCAGCGGTTCAGTGGCCTGCCTTGCAAGCGCAAGGACCCAAGTTCAATCCCTGGTACCAAA
>NW_022900938.1:8445755-8488716 GCF_012274545.1 Fukomys damarensis | reverse complement strand
TATATATATATCATCTTATATCTTATTGTATTATATTTTATGTAGGATATACAAAAGGATTTATTAAGGGATTTGACCTTACATAATCAGGGGAACTGGTTAAGTAATCACTGTTGTCTTCAGCTCTGGTCTTGGAGTTTGAAGTCCCAAGGCAGGCAGTTGTGAAGGCCAGCAAGGGAGAACAAGAACAAGCTGGAGCCCACAAGGATGAGATGATCCCCACAGGACAGACTAAAATGTACATCACTTCCTGTTGTCCATGACCTTGGTGGTGACTTTGGTGTGGGTGGCCTATAGAACTCAGGTCTTCGTTCACGGAACTGAGCTCCCGTACCTGGCTCAGGAGTCAGAGTGGGGTGATGTAGTGGCAAGTGAGAGCATTTCAATAATGGCAGCTTCCTCATACCGGTGAAAGCCAGTGACAACATGGTCAACACTGTTGAACTGCAGCATGGCTGTTTGCTTTGCTCCTGCTCTCCACAGCTCTCACCAAATCTCTCTGTAGCCCACTTTAACCAGAAACATGGAAGAAAAGAAAACTCAAGAAATTAAGCCCAGTCTAGCTAGATTGACACACCGCAAAGTTACCACGGTAAACAAAAAGAATATCATGTTGGATAGCACTGGAATCAAGGAGACAAGGTACTACTAGTCAAAATAACAAACTCTGCATAAAGCTAACTCAGGTGCTTTCTAACTAATGTAGCACACAGCCATTCTCCTTAGGGATCTTGGGGTCTCCCTGCACTTTTCCCACATATGAAGTACATTCTGATCACCCAGCCCTATCTCAGGGAGTTTTTTGCTGCCTACCTGTATGTTTCTCTGGAAAGCAGGGGAACATACATTCTTGCTACTGTTGTTCAAGTTGTAATGCTTTTGCTCTGAATTGTTTGACTTTCCTCTTCCAAGATAATTCCTTAGTCCATGTGTGCTGCTATAACAACATACTACGGATTGGGTAATTTATAAATAGAAGTTTATATTTTCACAGTTTGGAGACTGGGAAGACCATGATCGGGTGTTAGCAGATTCCACGTCTGGTTGGAGCCATTAATGGTGTCTTCTTATGGTGGCACCCTCACATGGCCAAAGGCAGACAGATGAAAAAGGGTTAAACTTAATCGCTGAAGTCCTTTCATAAGAGCACTGATCTCACCCATGAAGGCAGAGCTCTGTGATCTAATCTCCCCCTAAAGACCATACCACTTAATCCTATTGCAGTAGAGATTGTTTCATGGTGAATGCAAAGGGGAAATATGCATTCAAATTATAGCGGTTCTCTTAGACCCCCAATTCTCAAACGTTTTTATCTGCCTTTTGTATTAGTTTCCAGTTGGTATTATATCACCACAAACAAGGTTAAAACAACACAGCAACGTCTTGTAGTTCTTAGTTCAGTTGTCTGAAATGGGTGTTACCGGGCTAAAATCGGGGTGTTGGTAGGGGTACGTTTCCTCATTTCCTGCCTTGTTGCTCCATTCCACTTTTTTTTTAATCGGCTAAATTTATTAGTAGTACATTTTAGGTACACATAATGATCACATGCATCCTAGGGAATTTGTACCTGTGCGTGATATGGCTTGGCTACTTTTCCCATTCCCCTTCCCTTCCTTCAGCCCACCCTCATTTGCATTCTACCTTCGAAACTGGCCATGGCCACTCGAGTCTCTTCATGCTGTACAACCCTACTACTAACTTCCACATTCAAGGAACCCTTGTCCCAACCACATAATGCAGAATAATCCCTTTATTGGCAAGGTCAACTGATGAGCAACAAATTCTGCTATTTTATTTCCCTTTTGTCATATAACCCCAAACATTCATGGGTTCCGGGGATTAGGACATGGACATTTTTGGGAGGCCATTATTCTGCCTACCACCTCATTCCATTCTTTTGTGGCCAGGGTATTCGTGGGCTAGAAGTGACAAGTCACGTATGGGACCTTTTGTTTTTCACGTAGCCACAATTCTTACCTATAGGCAGAGAGTAAAGCCTAGATCTGAGAACTGAGGCAAACCCCAAAGGGGAGAAAGAAATTCCAGGGCAAAATCAGTTAATATTGATTTTTAAAATTTTTCATTTTTAATACTGATTTTAATTGATCAATATCAATTAATATTGAGAAATATTTTCCCACCCTTCCAGCAGCATTTTGTATTGAGGACCAGCTGTATGATCATTCTCATTTCTCCATACTCCCTTATTGGGCAACAGTCCTGGATCCAGTCACCCGGTGGAATGTCTAGGATCCTGTTGCCCCAACTGATACGTTTCTTGTTGTCAAATACGTTTTCCTGGGCACTTGCTTCTCAACCCAGGACAAAATCCTGCTCTTTTCGACTCAGCTTTGCCCCACTGCTGCTAACTTCAGAATTTACAGAAGCTGATCCCCTTCACAGAAACTTGAACAAGCGTCTGTGTTTTCCATCCTATCACAGTTCTGGTGTCCATCCAGGCAGATGGTCCATGATCACTCTGCTTTAGTCACCTCCTCCTTTATTCCTTTCAGATGCCTGTGGAGAGACATTTATTGCTCCGTATACTTGTTCAGATTCCCCACTCTTACTGCAACTAGATGGGGCCATATGACCTTCTAGACAAAGGAAACTGAGCTGCAGCGTTGTGTTTTACAATTATATTTTGTTTTGTTTTTGTTTTTTGAGACTGGATCTCACTACGTAGTTGAGACTGATCTGGAACTCACTATGCAGCCCAGGCTGGTCTTGAACTCACAGTGATCCTCCTGCCTCAGCCTCGAGTGATGGGATTACAGGCGTGCACCATCACGCCCGGCTCTTTTTCTGTTTTTTGAGACAGGGTCTCACTATGTAGTTGAGACTGATCTGGAACTCTCTACATAGCCCAGGCCTGGTCTCGAACTCACAGCGATCCTCCTGCTTCAGCCTCCGAATGCTGGGATTACAGGCGTGCGCCACCGTGCCCGGCTGTGTTTCACAATTATGGAATTTCCACAGAGCTCATATTTTTGTTTATAGACTGGTCATTTTGTCTCACTCACGCGACTGCATACTTCAGCGGCCCACTCAGCCCATTGCCCACTCTGTCTTCCTCTTACAATCTCCGTCATGTATTTAGTTTTCTGCTGCATAATCTATATCCATAGATATATCTACATCTCTGTCCATAGTTTTCTGTATTTCAGAATACTTATTCGGTGATGGGAGGGACACCCAAACAGACTGAAGTTACGGCAGGCAGGAAGCATAATGGGCAACAGGAATTCAGGCCAATGCATAAGCAAGTCTTATAAAATTAATTGCCCGCACATCCCTTATGTTCATTCACTTTTCCCTGTTCCCATTGTCATTACTGTGATTCAGGCCACCAACATAAATAACTGCACACTTCTCGCCAAACCTACCCTATTTTGGTTCCAATGTCTCCATTCCACATTTTTTTAAAAAATGAAAACTTTTATCTTAAAATTGTTCAGTAGCTGCCCACTTGCTCTGAAGAAAAACCTAAATTCTTAATTAATACGGTTTAGATCGAGAACGTCCCCCCAGAGCCTCCTGAGCTCGTAGGAGCTTCTGGACTGTGATTGAGTCGTGTGCCGTAGCTGACTTGCTGTTAGGAACTGGGATCTGCCTTGAAAAGCGGGCTCCCTCCCTGGCTGTTCTTTCTCTCTCAGCGTCCTGGCCACCACGACGCGAGCCGCTTCTCTCCGCCGTTCCCCTCCGCAGGCCATTTCCGCCTTCAGGCTGGCTAACTGTGAACTAAACTCTGAGCCAAAATACACCTTTCCTCCTTTACATGGTGAGTGGCGGATGTTGTGTCTTTGTGACACGGAAAGCGACTGAGACACTTAACTTCGACTATAGAACTCTTACTCTTTAACCTTTGCTCATGCCCTTTTTCCTCCTCCTTAGGCTTTGTAGTTTTGTAAATACGGAGAAATCATAGGTGCTCTACAAGTGATTTTTATGAGCATGTTTTTAAAATACTTTCTCAAACCGATCATGTTATAACATGAGCCGATGGGAAACACGCTCTAAAATCAGAATAACACATGACTAAAGCTTATTTGAGTGTCTGAGCCCCAAATCATGATAGGTTGTCCCCACAAGTCTCAGAACTATAGAGTGACCTCAAAGTTAGAATCCTGTCACCGAACAGCTCCCAGCATTGTTGCAACCAGATATCAGCCTTCAAACCTGAGATAGATTCTAGTAACCTCCCTGAAAGGAGAATCCAAATGTTATTCCCTGGGAAGAAAACTTGAACTGAGCTACTAAGATAAATCTGGAAGTCATAAAGGGTTATTCCAACTTTGAAATGGAGGCAAAGGGAATTCTGCCCATCCGCCTAGGTAGACACTAAGAAGGGTTCTTAGTATCCCAGGATCGTGAATGAGAAAATGTCATTTACAAGAAATCAAAACCCTAGGTCCGTGTCATGCACAAATTGGGAGTCTGAAATTGCTTTAACTATGTGGAAAAGAGTTGAAGCCGAGAAACCAGACTTCAAAGGGATCTAGTTCTTTCCCTGAACCTGAGACAGCAGAAAAGCACCCAGCAGACTATGTCCTCACAGAGAACTCTCTTCTCTCATAGTCAAAATGAAAAAGCAAGGCATAAAACACACAACTCTGTGTGTGCCAGCAAATGAAAGAAGTAAAAGTCAAGCCTTTGAAGAGTAGAATCACGTGAAACAGATGTTAACAGTATGTTTAAAATATTCGAGGGGATGAAGGAGGTATTGCATGCTATAAGGGAAGGAAAGAACAATGGAGTAAAAGTAAGGATTTGAAAAATAATCTTTTAGTAAATTTAGCAATATCCTCTCTCATCCCAAGGCTTTTGTAAATGTTCCGATCTCTACTTGACGCTCATGCCTTTCTTTTTCTCCTTCAATTTCCTACTTACTTTTTATAGTCTCACCTATAAAGGATCCTAAAGGAACCCTTCCTTTACTGGCATCTGAGAAGATGTTGGTTTCCTCCATTGTAAACATTTGTGGCTCCCTCTCCTCTCTTTTTAGCAACACCTAGTGGAGTTACAAGTTCTTGCTAAATGTGCGTCGTAGGTGCATGAGCATAATGGTATGTGCCATTCCTGCCTGGTTTTCTACCTTAGTCCCTGCTGCTCAGCTAAGGGGTCAGCATATGGGATTGGGACCTAGCATCATCTCAGCTTACCCTACTGCCTCAGGTAATTATTAGTAGTCTCTTCACTGTTTTTTACCCAATTTGAGTAATAAATTGTATAGGTACCCTAAATTATTGGGTGATTGATTTATCGAACTAAAATGCCTAACTCATTGTCTCCCTCTATTCTATTCTTTATATCTTTTTGAGGCGCCTAGTTTATTTTATTGCTTTTCTTTTCTTCTAATTTATACTCTCCTGACCTAATTTAATTTCTCACCTGAAGAAGCTTAGACTGAGCTTTTTCTTGCTATTCTTATTTTCCCCTGCCCTACAACCTTTCAAATCTCTGCATCTGAAATAATCTGATTTATTTGCTCCTTTTCCTGCATCGTTATATTTTGTGGGGTTTTTTTTCCCTGTAGCAGCAAAGTGAGTTGATTCCACTGCAGATTCATTGGCTCCGATCTCAGCTGGGCTACTGGGGATTCATAGCTGTGTCTCTAAACTCCTGGCAGACAACAAACATGACACAGACCATCACCACACTGTCTTGGAGGTTGTGCTTGTAAATTTGTTTGTCCTACTAAACAGAATTCCTTGAGGATAGAGATCTCCTCTTACTCATTTCTATTCCTCTAGCACACGGCAGATTTCCTAGCACACGGGGAGGGCTAGAAATACCTGCTTCATAAACAAGGGAACGAGGACTGGAATGAATGATAAGGCACGAAAGTAAGAAGCACAGGTAGGAACAAAAGAAGTTAATTGCAATATTCATGTTGTGTGACAGGATTAGAACCTGGTTTATAAGCTTTAAAAAATATGGCAAAAGACCCAAATGTAAAAGAAGAAGGAAATGTATATTATGTTTCTTATATGTGAGGCATATAAGACATCATCATTAAAGTTATAGATGCATCGTAGAGGATTTGGCTCTATTTCTCATATGCCTATATAGTATGTGTTCCAAGGAATCAAAATGACATTGAGACCATGCTTATCTGAAAATTTTGTCAAAGAAGATAGCCAGTATATATATTCTAATGTATTTTGAAATATATATCAGTTTATTGAGCTTCCGTGATTTCTACCCTCGAAAGACCTTCCTGCATCTCCAACCATCTGTACCATTATGTCAGAGTACTCATCCTCACCCTGCTCCTCATCGTTGCTCTCACTGTTTACCCCACCCTACTTCCGCTGATATCCCTATGCTTTAATTGTTGTCTATTGACCGTTAATAGTCTTTGAGCTTTCTTTCCTCTCTTCTTGATACCTATTAGCTTGATTCCTAGAGGATTCTTATTTTGGCAACTATGAGGCCTTTATCTCTTCAGTTCAGATTGATTCTTGTCTGCAAATTCTCATCACAGTCCAACTGAGGTACCTTAGAGCAGTCATTACCCTAAATATCCAGGGAATTTTCAACTAAATGGTTTTGTATGACTAAATTCTTTGTCTCAGAAACCTAAAGGAGCAAAAAAGTAATAATAGTTCAAGATAGTATGTTTTCACCTTAGGATTTAAAGTTAATTATCTAGCAACGGTGTTTTTTGTTGTTGTCGTTGTTGTAGTAATGTTAAATGGTGACCATCACTGAAGAACAGCTTAAATTCACCCAACTGAGGAGATTCTATTCCTAGAACCTACTCTTCTGCCAACAAGAAACATAAGCTGCCGCGAGAAGGGTTGAAACTAGAGACTGCCAAGTAATCTTTGGCAACTGTGTGAGCTACCTCTAGGTGTACTGAAGAGAAGGGCCACATTTATATGGAATAATATTCATCTTACTCAAATTCTATGCTATTATGCTTCTGTGTTCTTAGTTAAATGTTTGTTACTCTTTTTAGGTGAGAGGCAGGGTAACGTAGTGCAAAGAGCATTCAGACCACCTGGGATTGTAATTGATTCTGATAGTTGCTAGGCGTGTGACCTTTGGCGACTCACCAAATCTATCAAGAGTCTATGTCTTCATCTGTAAAATGGGAAGAATAACACTAACTTCACTGAGTTGTTCAGATAATGAATAAAAAAGATACTCTAAGTACCTGACAGAACATTTGGCATAAAATTGGCAGCCATTTAAAACAAGTTTTCGCTAAAGTTGTCGTTCCCTATTTCTTGTTGTCTTCTTTCTTGTCCACATGTACTGGGAATCAGCATTTCAAATTGTAGAAGAAAGTGAAAAGGATTTTTATTCTAGCTTTTAAAACATGGCAGCAGGTTGGTTTGCCAATAAGAGTAGGCTATTTCTATGAGTCTATTTGATTTCAGGATGATGTCCAGCCTCATCCTTTAGCAGCCCGAGTACTGCTTGTTCCAGAAGTGCATTGCTGAAAGAGTGGAGTCATGCACAGTCAGGTGTGGGTGCTTCAAGAAATCAATGCCAGGACACAGTTTTGGAAACATGGTCATCCAGCAACATTTACTACTACTCTGTGCAAAAAAACGCAACCGAACAATGTGAGGTGATGCAAAAGAAGAGATCAATGAATAGAATTTTACAGTATCAGAAATATTTATGTCTGAACTACCAGGGTTTTAGATATTATTAAAGATCACACTCCAATGCCTTAAATTTGTGGGTAAGGAAACTGGGGCCTAGACAAGCTAAGCAACAGGCCCTCATTAACAAAGCCAGCTTTGTTTGCTGAAATTAGTAACTCTTTGGTGACACAATTTCTGTTCTATGCAGAAATTGAGAGAGCTTGTTCAAACAACAATTCAAAAAGTTATATAAGTAGGGGTCTGGGATTTAGCTCAGTGTTGCTGCTGCCTGCCTCACAAACACAAGGTCCTGAGTTCAATCCCTGGTACCAGGAAAAAAAAAAAAAGATATATAAGTTGACACAATCACTTTGAGTTTTAGAAAGAATGCTAACTTACTATAATATGCTGTTTGTTATTAAAAAAATGTTTGGGAAGACCAGAAGTTACTCTCTGATTTGCCTGGAATTATTACTGGCACCAAAATGGCAAATACTTTGGGTAGCAGGTGGATATTCCCTGAAGTAATGCTGAAGTTATTGAAATGACTGGATTCAGGGAGAATGAGTGAGTGGGAGCCTCACCTAAGATCGTAATCTTGGCAGCCCGTGTATGAAACCCATAGGAACGCATGAGAGAGTGGTGTGTTGGGATCAGGAAAAGAGGGCAAGATTAAGAAGTTAGAATGGAAAGCAAGCGATGGAGGTGGATCAAAGGCTCTGTGACCTATCTGAAGTTTGTTGTTTGTTTTCTGAGCTCTCTGGGATTGTTAATAAATTTTTGTGAAGGCATCATTTAAGACATAGGAGAAGAAAATAATTATCTTTAAAAAGTTCTTTAAACATAGCCGGGTGTGGTGGCTCATGCCTGTAATCCCAGTACTCGGGAGGCTGAGGCAGGAGGATCGCTGTGAGTTCGAGACCAGCCTGGGTTACATAGTGAGTTCCAGGTCAGTCTCAACTACGTAGTGAGACCCTGTCTCAACACCCCCCCAAAAAAAATTAAAGTTTTTTTAAACATAAAATTTTAATATCCAAAAAAGACAAGGAGGCCTAATAGGTCACCTGGGATGATAGCTGAAATTTGTCTTTTTAAAAATTTTACAGAAGGGTAAAGCCTAGTTCTGCCTCTTGAAGTTCTTACTTGAAATTTCCACTTTCTTTGCCTTCTGATTACTTCTTAGGTGCTAGTTTGTAATTTTGTGGGGCAAATGACAGAATGTGTATTTATAAAATGTGCTGTTATAATATCCTTGAATTAACCATGAAGTTATTATTTCCTGCCTTTCAAATTTCGCTGATTTTTGTACAGTGTATTCTAGGTCCAAGAGGAAAAAGGTAGTTGTATTGTGCAATGCAGGAAAACTGGGCAATCCAGAGTCATAATAGGGTCACCAAAGTAGGGCTGAAGGAGTTATGGTAACGAAGCACTCCAGCAAATGTGAAAGGTCTATCTAGGTTTCACCAGGATTGGGTGTGACATTTACTTGTACTTCCAACATTACAATCCCCTGCAGCTCCCAACTGCCTTTAGCCTTTGTAGTATTTTCTCACGGTTTTTCTAAAACTGTCCCAAGAACTGTCAGACAGGTCCCTTCCTCATCAGACCTCCATGCCACCACCTCTGTTGAAAGCAGCCTCCTGAGACCCTCACAGTGGGGTCACACAGTCTCACGAAATCCCGAACTCCAGCAGACCCTTCCCTGGTGCTGTTCCACCACATACCAGCCTCTCGGGAGGGGGCGCTCTTCTCCACTTGGCTGCTCTGTCCTAGGCTGAAAGGGCCTTTTCCTTTCACTTTCCAATGCCCAGATAATTTCTAGGCCCAGAGAAAAGAAAGTGCTTCCCACTCACCTGAAAAATAAGAAGTCTGAAGTTCCTATTGTCTGTCCCAGGATCTGCCTCTTTCAGGGCTTTTTTAATGAGACTGTCCATTTCCTTTTAAAGAAACCTGTAATTTCAAGGTGTGTACTTGCCCTGTGAGCCCAAGGGAAATGGAATACGTAGAGCAAAATGAAATGTCTAGTGTCAGAAAATCTGTTTCATTTAGACACCCATGGTACCACTAGAGGTGCCACTTACTGAAAGTATGATTGGTCATAGGGTGCCATATATTCAGGCTTTCAAATTTTAGCATGCATCACTAACACCTGGAGTGTTGGCAGGGCGTGGTGGTGCATGCCTGTAATCCCAGCACTCGGGAGGCTGAGGCAGGAGGATCGCTGTGAGTTCAAGACCAGCCTGGGTTACATAGTGAGTTCCAGGTCAGTCTCAACTTCATAGTGAGACCCTGTCTTAAAAAGAGAGAGAGCGAGAGAGAGAGAAATTGCTGGACCCCAGTTCCAGATCTTCTGACTCAGTAGGTTTGACAAATGGCCTGAGCATTTGCATTTTAACAAAGCACTGGGTGACTCTGATGCTATTGGGCCAGCAACCACATTTCAGCAACCATTGGATATACTGTGGATGAAGCTAGAGAGAATTACACCTGAACATAATAGTGCATCCTCAGACTGTCTAGTTACTACTCGGTGATACACCCTGCTCCCATAAATATCACAGAGTAAAGGTATATTTGGACAAGGAATACAAAGCTGAATTGCAGTAAGTTGAAAGTTACTTTTATCTTAAAGAGTAACAACACTGAGGAGATTCTATTGTACTCCAGAAAGAATGGCTATCATCAAGAAATTAACCAATAACAGACGCTAGTTAGGCCATTGGGGAAAAAAGCACCCATTTCCATGATTGGAGGGACTGTAAATCAGTACAACCACTATGGAAATTAGTTTGAAGATTCCTCCAACAAGCAACTCCTCAAACTAGAGTTCCATTTGACCCAACTATTCCTAATAAGTTAAAAAGCATCATTACCATCGCCATATATGCATATCCATAATTACAGCAACGCAATTTATTACAGCTAAATGTTGGAAACAGCCCATTTGCCTATCAGCAGATGAATGGATAAAGAAAATGTAGTTATATACAATGGAATACTGCTCTACCATACGGAAGGATAAAGTTGAGTCATTTTTAGGTAAATAGATACAGCTAGAGACCATAACTTTATATGAAATAAATTAGACATACAAATTTAAATATTGTATTGTTTCTCTTGTGTGATAAACCCAAAGGGCAAAAAAGGAGCAAAGTGGAGGATAGATATTGGGAAGTAGGAAAATGAAGGCTTTTGTAAATAGGAAGGGGAAGGAGGGTTGACAGGAAGGAAAGGGAACAGGAGAAAAGAATTAGGATATATTATGTACAGGTACAGATTCCCATGATGAATGAGATCAGGTATGGCAAATATCCACTGATAAAAATAATAAAAAATTGACAATATTTCAGGCAAAATGTAACAGTGTAAGATGCTGAATCATTTCAGAAACTCAAGCATTCCACTGGTATCAACAGTATCCAAATTTTCACAGAGAATGAAGATTATTTTTTCCAGAGCCATCTAAAACAGCAGAATGCATCCAGTTGTAATGCTGGTTCTTCTTGGGACATCAGGGAGTGAATTAAGTATTTTTGTTTTCTTTCAAGGCCCTCTCCTAATAGCTAATCCTGTATTATCTCAAACTTTCCTCAGGTGTAAGTTGAAATCAGAGTACAATGATGAATGAATAATAATGATTTAAATATAAGCTGAATAAATATTATAGTAGCTAACAGAATAGCAAGAAAATTAACAATATACTTCATCCTCTTATACCGTATGATTATGTCACTTTTGTAACATGGCTATTTATTATAAAAGATTTTCTTGGTCTCAAACATTTTCTAGAAGTTGAAAGCCATGATACCTAGGAAACTAAAGTCTGAGGAATGAAATGCTTTGGCCACATCGTACAGCTGTTCTGGATGCTGGCTCTTTCTCTTGCTGCATTTTCCATCTCAGAATTGTCCTTAGTTTCTGCTATGTGTATACACATTTACCATATGCAGAAGACTAAGAATGCTGGGCAAGCAAGTAAGGAAGGTTGGATTTCCACAATGCTCCAGGTGCCAGATACAGGGTGTAAGATGAGAACAATTTTCTTTACGACTTCTAATCTTTCTAAAGGGTATTGGTAGACAATTGGAAAACACTGATTCTAATTTTATGCTAAGGGCATTGGCTTAGGCCTCCAGGAGAGCACAGAGCCCCTAGGAGCACAAGGAAAGTTCCCATTTGTGTATGGGCAGAGTGAGGAGACTGATAACGAAGGAAATTACAAATTAAGAGATGAACAAGAGCTGTCAAGTGACCCTGACTGCTCGCAGAAATGCCTACTTTGAAAACAAAGCAAAGCAAAACTTGAGTTGGAGTTCATTGCTTTGCTT
The DNA here is from genome assembly GCF_012274545.1 of Fukomys damarensis. Taxonomy (NCBI): domain Eukaryota; kingdom Metazoa; phylum Chordata; class Mammalia; order Rodentia; family Bathyergidae; genus Fukomys; species Fukomys damarensis. Next base: position 8,476,787 of record NW_022900938.1, on the reverse strand, counting down.
CTTTCCACCCCAGAAATGAAATCAGATTCCTTCTCGTGGCTGGGTAATCAAATTACTGAGAAGTGCATCATCTCAAATAGAAGACAGAGCCTCGAGTGCCCAGTGTCCATTAGCCATCATTAATAAACCCAAGTGGAGGTATGATATTACACTGTGAATGCGTTTGGAGGATTTTTATTATTACGCTAACCTAGTGAGTGTGCCAGCATCATCTCTTTCAACCCTAGGTAAACTAAGCTAGGTATTTAGAGAGATTAAGTCTTTTAGGACAAGCCTGTGTTACCATTTAAGGCACTTGTGCAGTTAGTACCAATTCTCCCTGGGTCTTTAATGTTTGTGTAAAATGGAATAGGTAGAAAAATAGATAATAGAGAAGCAGAGATATGTGTATACCAGAGATGTTTGCCCTAAAAATTCATGTTATGTTTATATCTGTTTATAAGTTTTACATGTATTATTTAAACCCTTTCTGTCTATTGCTTCATTTAACATTGTTTTAACACTTTTTCATGTTGCTATTTAGAATAATTTATGTCCTTGTCACTTCTGCATAAGAAAACATGGTTATACCCTCCGTTAGGCTTTATTTGTAAACTTTAGTAAAATTTTACATTTTTCATACATATTTACTGTAGATTTATGAGGGGAGGCTTATTACTGTATTAGTCTCTTTTTCATCGCTGTAGCACTATAGCAAAGAAACTGAGGCTAGGTATAAAGAAAAGAGGTTTATTTGGCTCTTAGTTTTGGAGGTTCAAAAGCATCCCCCCGACATTTGCTCAGCCCTGGTGAGGGCCCCGTTCGCAGTGACGGAAGGTGGATAGAATCAGGATGGAGCACATTTGAAAAGTGTGAGACACATGAAGCAGAGAGACTGCAGAGGGGCCACCTTCACTCTTATAACAGCCGCCTCTCAAACTGACCAGGCCTCACAGAGCTATACCAGTTACTTCCAAGGCAGTGCCCCCAAGGACCTGGTGACCCCCACTGGCACCTAAGGCTACTGCGTGTCCCCTTGCACCACCATGCTGGGGACCAAACTTCTGCACATGAACCTTTGGAGGACGTACTTAAACATATCCAAACCACAGCAGCTACTCTTGTAATGATGGTTATTCTCTAACTGTTGAGAAAAGCAGCACTAGGGATTTTTATGTATTAATGTCTATTAACACTTCAGAATACTTATTTCTTTGTATTTATTCATTTTGCGTCTTGTCTTTTATTGCCTGTTACCTATGGTGTTTGTGTCAACAATAAGTATCTTTATCTTCGTCTTGTCTTTTATTGCCCGTTCCCTATGGTGTTTGTGTCAATAATAAGTATCTTTATCTTATTGTTGAATGCTGAAATGTAAGGGAATGCTTCAAAAGTTTTTCCATTAATGTGATTCTTGCTATATAGTCTTTTCATAACTACTGAAGTAAGGAAATTGTTTTTCTAGTTTTCTTAAAAACATTTTATTATATAGTTGTTGCTTTTCATCAAATTGATTTTATACATGTATGGATTTATTCACATGATTATTTTCCGTGAGATATGGCCTTTTAAAATGAACCTATCAGATGTATTGTTATTATTTTTCTTTATACTGCACTGAATTCACTTGGTTAATACTTTGGTTAGGATTTTTGTATCTATGTTTGTATGTAAAAGTGGTATGTAATTTTGTTTTTCTAATCAGGTTTGATAACGAAGAGTATATTAGCATTTTAAAATGGATTAGATAGCTTTCCCACTAATGGTACCTTACAGGTTTCTTGTGAACCTGGCCAATAAAAACAGTCTAGACTTAGAAAATTTTAGAAAGCCCCTAACTTGCTATATAATACTAGGAAATCTGCTTAATCTCTCTAGTGCTCCTTATACATGAGTACCCGTTGTCCTGTCTTTTTACCGTTCGAGTGTGTACATAATTCAGAGAATTAAAATGTTTTATGCTTTTAAGAAAAGAACTAATCAAGAGTAGTTTGAATACTTCCAGTCTCCTCCTTCCTGTCATATAATTTATAGTACCCTATAGACATCTTTTCTATGTATTGGCAAGTGGTGTAGTTCTAAATTTGGATCAGCTTATAATATCTCATATTTGTGCGTTCCATGTCACCAGAAATCTCCAAGACTTGCTTTAATGTGAAGCTTTTTACCGACATCACTTCCTCTGAGACATCTTCATCTTTTTCATTACAACTTCTTTCCTCATTTGTATTAAATCTGCCTCTGTGACAAAGACTGGAGGGCCGGGGATTTAGCTCAGTGGTTCCGCTGCTGGCCTTGCAAGCGCAGTGACCCAGGTTCAATCCCTGGTTCCAAAAAAAAAAAAAAAGAAGACTGGAGTTATTCAAACTACTCATGATTTATTTTTCTTAGCCTAAAACATTTTAATTCTCTATGCTTTCAATTATAGTATGCTAACTTGCTCATTTTACAAAAGTTTTTTTTTTCTTATGTATTTATAAAAAAGAATAAAGGAACTTTAAGTTTTGCTGACTTTTTGTCATGGAAAAATTTTAATTTTTCCCTCTGATTTTGAAGTTTGTTTCTGGCCCTGGGTCTGCCTGCCTACATTATGACAGGCTAAACTGAGGGACCAGGTGTGGAAGCAAAAAAAGGTGATATTTTATTCAAAAAGTCACTGTTGGAGAAGATGAAGGACTGTTGTCTAAAGTCCACGGTGTTCCTCAGGGCCAGCAAGGAGTTTTAAAGGAGACATTGAGAAAAATGAGGACAGAGGATGCAAATAAAATCAAGGAGTTATTCTTGAATTGCAGGCCACAGCATCAAGGCTAGGCTGCCTCAGGCTAAAGCCACCCAGGGTCCCAAGGTTTCTGTAACTCCGTTTATTGTTAGCATGTGTGGCCATCTTAAACTGTCTCAGCAGCTTCCTGATGCCTGTGTGCAGGAATGCAGGTTGCTTAAGGAGTGTATTTGTACCCACTCTGTGTTCTGTGACATTACTCATAAACTAGTGTTTAGCAAGCCTTTATCTTCCAGAGCTAACACACTCTTCAATATGAAGTTAATGGTGCTACAGCATTTCTCTGCAGTTTCAGTCTGCATAGTCATTTTAAAGTCCTGCACTACCACACAAAGAAGAGATTGGTTGCATGCTAAGAAATATATCTTAAAGGATTGTCGGGCAGATTAAATGAAGCCGTACATATCAGACCAACTGTGAGATCTGGTGTATATTAGGCTGTTAATGAATGTTGTCTATTTATATGACTATTACCAGTTGATTTATGCTTTAATGAATTTGAGAGAGGTGACGTTCTGTATGACTAATTTTGGAAGTATAAGATGATAATCTATTAATAGTTGGCAAACATTTAAAACTATGTATTCCAAGCTAAAAATTCAAGTATAGGATAAAAATTGCAATAGTTATGTCCCCTCTTCAAAGCAATACACAAAGTAGGAATCCTTTAGGGAAGAGAAATGGTACAACATTATGGTCACTTGCATCAAAAAAGTGTTAAAAGTATTCAAACGGTGCAAATAAGATATTGTTCCATTTTTTTTTTCATATATCTTTGGGTTTTCTCCTTGTAAAGAGTGTCGAGTCCTTTTTAAACAGGCCTTCAGGAATTAAAGTATGACATAGGCTTTGGGGGGACCCTATTAGTGAAAATGCCTATAATGAATGCAGAGAGGTGGACTTTAGGAATCAGTAAGACTGATTCTTACATGGGGACTTGAAAATCCAAGAAAAGAATGGAAATAAAGAGAGCAGTAATTATGTACCTATTACCTAAGTGTTGGTCCTCTACTGAAACTAGAAGCTGAAAGTAACTTTGGAATGATTCTTGTCACTGCATAATCACATGTTTTGGAATGAGGCTCCCTACAGATAATTGGTAACTTCTATCAGGGAAATTGGTGAGTTCTGATGCCCTTAGAAAATAGTGTATCTGCTGTGGAATCTAGGTAGGCTCTGAACTGATGGATGAGCTGAGCTGGTATCGGCTTTTATCTTAAAAGAAAAGTAAATTTTGTTTAACTATTAAAACTATAAACTGCTTGTGAATAGATGCTCTAAGAGAAGCAACTGAGCTAAGACTGCAACCTAGTGGTCAAGTCGTAACTGGAAAGAGGTAGACGCTTTCATACTAGGCCATGCTAAGTGGGGCATTTGCTTTCCAAGAGTGAAGGAACAAGCAAAGAAGTGTGTTTGGTTCTAGAGTGATTCTTCAACCATGCTGGGGGTGGATGGGGAGAGGACGTCTGTAACCAGATCCATGGAGGTTGATGTTATGTAGTTTTTCCTACTTTATTTGCAATTTCATCTTCTCTACGTCTCTTGAAAGATAACCTTGACAAGACCACTGTAGTTGACTCACGTTAACTTGTTTTGTCAGTTCCACTTTTATTTACTTTTATTTTTATGATTGAAGAAATTCAGATCACATTCTCTAATTCAGGCAACTTTTTCATATGACATGATTATAAATGTCATTTTCATTACTCTTTCATTTTTCTTTACAACAATGTTCGGTTTTTTAAAGTTTTTTTTTTTTTTTTATGATACTGGGGATCGAACTCAGGTCCTTGCACTTTCAAGACAGGCAGTGGAATCACTGAGCTAAATCCCCAGCCTAAGCTCTTTAAAGTTTGATGCAATCTTAATTCCTTACAAATGCTTTTTATTAATTGTAGTAACTCCAATTCACATTGTATTGTATAAATATGAAAATTCATTGACATAGTAATACTCAGATCTTACTCTTTTTAAGATAATCACTTTTTACATTAATCATAGAATATACAAAGAACATATCTGTATAAGAATTTGAATCTTTTAATTATTATGTTAATGTTTTTTAATCTACTTGAAACTTACCTCAGTTTTTATTTCATATTAATCCTTCTTAAGCATATACTTAAAATTATTAAGTGTTTCTTGATTTTTGTTGTCAAATCATTTTTGTTCTGTAGCATTCTAATTCTTCACTGGCTCACATTAACTTTCGTTTTATATAGTTTTATTTTACCTGTAAAGATGTCTCTGGCTAGTGTGAGTCCTTGCTCTAATGATCATGGAAATTAAAAGTAAAATAATGGTATGAATTTACAGGCAAAAGCTTTTTTGGAACCTAAGAGAAAATGGTAAGGGACTTTAGCTTAAGGACCCAACAAAGATCAAGCCAGCTCCTTAACAAAAGAAAGTCAGAGAATATAGGGAAAAGACTCCTGCTTGAATAGCTGACTGTGCTGGGTCAGAGGCAAACTCAGATGAAGAGGATCAGACTGGCTCATCCACCAAAGGAACGGAGGCTGGTCTTACGGGGTACTGTAGTCAGCCTTGGTTTCATAGCTCTGGAGAAATCCTCATGACCTGAGGGGCATTTCAGTTTCTGAGACGATTGTTTCTGCTCAGGAGGGGGATCTCATCATGCCTTGGTCTTCAAGGCTCTGCCTCTGCCTTTCCTGGACTCCAGGTGATCACAGATTCAGGTCTAGGTCTAGAGACTTGAAGAGTTGCTCCGGGGAGGGTGTCTGGAACTGGATGTTGTGAAAGTTGGTAATTGACGTCCCCTTAAATCCTGAAAAGTAATTTAGTTACTCTTCATGTCCTCAGTCATGAAGGCAGATGAGTTAGGCTCGAAATTTAGGACTAATAAAGCTTGCTTTGCTACCTTTTCTTAAATGATTAATACACCTACATGCAAAGTTTTAAGGTATTAATAGATACAAAATGAATGCCAAACTTTATTTTGTTTTTAACTATCTATTGGGCATCTAAAGGCCCAAGTGAAGAATCAGAGGTTTTACAAAATAAATAAATAAATGAAAACTGTTGTCAAGTCCCATTCTGCCTCAGAAGAAAACATAAACCCTGCTTTTAGTAACAGGTTAAAGACCCAGGAGTTGATTTGTCCTTGGTCCCTGTGATGCCCTCTGATCTAGTCAAAACAGCCTATGGCTTTTGTTGCTATTTGTTCCTCCCAGATCTCCCCCCCGCCACACACAAGCGCGATGCTTAGGTGTAAACTGGTTATTTTGTGTGCTATAAAATCAGTCCTGGCCTTTCATAAGGGTCATCAAAGATACCACTATTAGCTTTTAAATTCTTTCTGTACTTTGGGCCTTCCACATTTAATTCAAATGTATTTTCAGAACCGGTCTTAACTCTTTCAAGCTTGCATACCTCTAAGTTTTGAAAAATATAAATCCTTGGCACTGTCAGCTGCAGATGGCTCAGGCTTGTAAGACTCACTGTGAACTCACTGCAGGGAGCCCATCCCTGGCAGTGAAATGATGCCCTCTGCATAATTCAGAGGATTTCCTCCAGTGTCACCCTAATGACACTTTTGGATCCTCTTGTGCTTTTAAAAACAGCTTTCTGCTAAGTACAGATTTCTGGACTTGATTTTGGATTTAAACTACATGGGGTAAACCAAGAAATCAGCCACTCTGTAATCGATGCAGAGATCAGTTAGAGCAATGTTGAAACGATCTCAAGAGCTTTCTCTCCATACTCTCCTTATATGAAAAAGACTTTGAGGTGTTCGTTGGGAAATCTGTCGCACAAACACAACGGTGCATAAGGTGGCGCTGCAAAGGTAGTTTTCACTAAAATGAAAGTTAGTGGAGTAGAATCTAAGTTCACGGTACCATACTGTGGGGAACAAAATAAATGCTCCTTATATACACACACTTAATTGGATTTCAGAGGAGACAAATTAATAAAACAGCATGACTGGTTTCAGAACTATAAATTTTCAACAGATTACTTCTATACCATTATGAAAAATACATGATGAGATTTTTAATAACCTAAAATCTTTAAAAATAATAATGTTTTTAGTAATTTAGAGCTATTACTTTATCTAGGAGTAATGTATTGACAATAAGGATATACTGTAAAACATCACTATATAATTAAAATTTTATTAATGGAAAATCGTATTGTATAAAATACTCAAGATATGAAAGCATCTTTTTACAATATTCTTAAAAACAACAACACAAAAGCTTAATCCTGCAGTAAAACCTTGATTTTCACATAAGAAAAAAACCCACAGATTTTTCAGATCCCAAAGAGCTGCTTTACCTGGCATTCTAAAATATGTAGAAGAAATATAAGGAATACTATTTCATGTCCTTCCTTCATAGTAAAAGAATATTCATTTGTTGATTAATTTATTCATCACCGATAATAAAAGCTCCTGTATACATAATTATTCACTAAACTAAGTGTCTTGGTTACGGTCCTCATTGCTGAGACAAAATACCTGACACGCATTTAGTTACGGGAGGAAAGATTTATATAGCTCACAGAGGTTTCAGTAGAAGTTTCAGTCCACAGTTGGCTGGCTCCAAGGTAGGATGGCATGGGAGAGGGGAAACAGTTTTTTTTTTTTTCATTAAGTTTATTGGTACATTTATTGGTACAGTTACATTCATCATTGGGAACTTGTACCTTTACATGATGTATCTTGGTACTTATTTTTTCCCCGTTCCCCTGCCCTCCCTTCACCCCCTCCACCCTTCCCTATTTACAAAGACTTTGTTTCCATTTTTTCCTTTTCTTGTATTTTTTCTTTTCCCTTCAGGGCTTTAGCTCAGTGGTGCAACCACCTGCCTCACAAGCACAAGGTACTGAGTTCGATCCCTGGTACCAAAAAAGAAAAAAAAAAAGGAAAGAAAGGAAGAGAAACAGTTTTTGGAAGGCAGCAAGCACCAAACAACAAGTGACAACCCTCTTTCTGTCCCTTATATCTTATCCAGGCTACCTGCCCTTAGGGTGGGTAGCACTCACACCTAGGGCAGGACACCCCTAATCCTAACCAGAACTATGCCAAACCAATCAGTGGGCTAATTTAGTAAACACTCATCCTTAATCCCAGCATCACACTCTAGGTCCAGCCACCTCTGAAAAAGCCCCACCTGTGACTACATGAGTCCTTGCGGGGGGGGGGGGCTAGACACAAGCCATAACACGAAGTAACAGAATGGGATGCTAGGTAAGGGAAGATAAAACACATACATTTTAGCCCACAAGATTTGGTGACACAAGGATGATAGAAAAAGTATGTAAAATGTAGATACGCTTTACTTAAATGGTAGATGTGAATAAAAGGCATCCAAGGAATTGTCAGCCCCCCATAGGTGGCTGGAGAGAAAGCGTACACAGGCTCCTCAGCGTCAAGTTTCGGATGCACGTGGCAGAGGGCAGCCCCTGACCACAGAGCTCGACATCTCGGTGCAGCTTCCCCTGACCCCCGAGCCCTGCAGCCGTTTACTCCAGCTGCATAGGTAAGACTTTCCAGATCCCTTTTATACCAGGGACACACACTGCTGTTTAGAAAGAACCTCAGCAATATGTGCCCTATTGGGAAAAAAGTGAAACATCTGGGACTCGTGTAGTCCTCAAGTCAAACTCAACAACAAGCTCATTCAGAGGGAAAAGCAGGATGATTGCCGAGATGCCCATGGCTGATGTCCCGACACTAACTCTTTGCATCTTGGAAAGCCCATCTCCACCGACGCACTCTTCTTCCTCCAACTCCATACCCCAAATCACTGCCTCGAGCAATAGGTCGGTGAGACAAAAGTGAACGATGAATGTATGGGCGATAGATCTTGACAAGTTCAGTATTTATACATTCTTAGAGAGGTGCTCGATCCTACAGCCAACTAAGTGTAGCTCTTAGAATACTGCAGAATAAAAACACATGTGAGAAAAACACCATGAAACTTTATTTGCTGCATAAAATCTGTAAAAAGAAATTATACTCCAATGTTAAATTAGAATATAAATAATTTGTGAGTTTCAATATAGGTCAAACCATTCCAAAAAAGCGTTAACTATCATTGGAGTTATTTTTAAATTGAATTATATTTTTGTAAATTTATGTCAGCGTCATTTTTGTTTTTTCAGTTCCCTCCTTCGCTTATCCCTCCTCCAGAAGATCCAAATGCCCATAACCAGCGTTCCTCCAAAAAGCACAGTGCATACATTGTGATGGCGCCTGTGATGGGTTCGTGGGGTACAGGAGTCTTTCGGTTTTTATTTTGTTGTTTTCTTTTGTGGCATTGGAGGTTGAACCTAGGACTGTTGCACTGAGCTGTATCTCTAGCCCTTTTTTATTTTGAGACAGTCGCTCACTAAATTGCCCCGGTGGTGCTCAAACTTGCGATCCTCCTATCTCCGTCTCCCAGTGCTGAGATTATAGGCCTGCACCACCACGCCTGGCTAAGGAGGTTTTATTTGTATAGTCAGTTACTTAAAGTGACTAGGGACAATGCAATGAGGCACATTAACCTGTGAATTCACAAATATAAAATTCAAATACATTTATGTGAAATGAAGCAAGTCAGTTTAATAAAACAAGGAAACAAAGGTACAGGCACTATTCGGTGGTGAGGGGGGTATGAATATGATATTCACTTTAATGTGGAAAATACTGTGACGGGAGACGCTCTGCTTCTTACTGTGAAATAAGCATGTCAGTCTCACGGTGGCTTGCATCATGACGGTCCCCAAAGGCCCGTGTACTGAGGCTTGGTCCCCGGAGTGGTGCTGTTGGAAGGTGGTGGAGCCCAAAAGAGATGGAGCCTACAGTGGGCAGTTTTGAGGTCCCTGGAGATGTGCCCTTGGGGAGAATATGGGGCCCTAGCGGCAGCTGCTGCCCTCTTCCCTCTCCTCCTCCTCCCTCCTCTTCCTCCTTCCTCTTCTTCTGCTTCCCTTTTTCCCTCCCTTCCTCTTCCTCTCCTTCCATCCCTCCATCTTTCTCTTCTTCCCTGATTGTGAGGTGAGCACCGTTGCTCGGCCATGTGCTGCCTTACCACAGGCCCAAGGCAACAGGGACAATCTACTATGAGCTGAAACCTCCGGGGCGGTGAGTCGGAACAAACCCTTCTGTCTGTAAGTGACGGGCTCAGGTGTCTTGTTACAGTGCTGGGAAGACGACAGCACATCTTCTTCCTCCAGTGGGGCGAACGTCTCTTTAAGAGAAGTGGGATACCAATTTGCATGGGTGTTTGTTAAGAACATTATTTAGGGTTTTCACAGACCTTGTCAAATCAGACTGGTACAGAAAATCCACTGAGCCTTAAAAAATAATAAAAACAAATTCATCCAAGGAATCTAAAAATGCTTGGAAATGTACAGAGAATATTTTTACGGGGACACTGGACATGGAAATAACCGAAAGTATTTGGTTGGCTACAGATGGATTGATCTGACGTCACAGAGGTGTCCAGCCTCCACTCAGTGACATTGGTCCTTTTCCCAAGCAGGAGGAGGGTGGGGTTCAGTGGCCAGGCCTGGTACTGTAACCTCGCCACTGTGCAAGGGAAGGTGCACAAATGCTACATGTTCATGACTCACGGAATGTCTTCAGTGGATGTTTTATACATGTATTGCTTTTCCTCTTACACAGATTCGTCACAGACACCTAGGTTGTTTACATGTCTGCTTACATATATGCATGTTTATAAGTTTATGTTTATAAGTTTATGTTAAATAAGCTCTACAAAAATAAAACAAGCCAAATAACAAAACCCCTCAACACAAAAATGTACTATAGAGAAAATGTTCTTAATTTTTGTTTTGTTTTGTTTTTTTGAAACAGGGTCTTGCTTTGCGGTTCAGGCTTGAACTCACTGATTATCCCAGGCTCACCTTGAATACGCAACAATCCTCCTGTCTCAAGTGCTACGGTTACACCTGGAAGTAAGTCCGTAATATCACAACTACCTAAAGATGACATACCAAACTCAAAGAATATGTGTCTTTAGAGGATTTCTGTTACATGCCTACTGAGGACACTACCCAACAGTAGTCATTGTAGACTATGAATGGTGTCTCTTTGAGTTTTGCAAAGAATAGCTTACCATATGTGTAGCTTCCGAGCTTGGTAATTTTTTTATTGGCATGGCATAAGTAAATAAGCATATGTGTACATATTTATCAAAATTGAAATCAAGTTACACATAATGTTCTACTATTGTCATATTGTTTGTCCCTGTTAATATGTGTGTGTGTGTGTGTGTGTGTGTGTGTGTGTGTGTATGCATGAGGAATTGACTGTAGGCCTTATGAACAAGTAAAACCAAGGGAGGCTAAATGACTTATGTTGGTCTTACAGATTTAAAAAACTATTTTGCAACTAATATTCTATCATCACTCCAGACATTTTTCTCTTGCTCTTCTACTGAAACCTCATGTCAGTTTCTGAAAGAGGGAGTGGAATGATTGGTTACTAAGTTTAATGACCGATTAGTTGCAGTTGCTGATTTGCAAGCTGGTAGCATAATGCTTTGTGTTGTTTAGGGCCTTTAAATTTTAACTGGGGGAATAATTTAACTTGAAATGTTTCCAGCAGTGGAACTAGAATTTAGATGTTGGGAACATACACTAAAAAGGAAGATATATGTGGGATGAGGTGAATCCTGGTCTTTTTATTCATCAGGCAACTGTGCTTCAATATGTCTTGGTCAGGCTCAAGTTTCTAATTGGTTTCTAGTATTTATTATATAATTATAGCGGTCATATTGCAAGAGAGAGAAATCTGGCTAATTTTGTTCTCCTGCCCTTGTTTTACGTCTTGTTTGGATTCTGGTGGAATGATAGGTATGTGGTGCCCCACGTGGTCTTCACGTGGTCCTCTGAGGACAATCCGTCAGATGATATACTTAGTTCTGTGCCTTTACGGTGTATAACGAGTAAATGTGAAGGACGTGACATCTATTTTTTGAATTGCCCTCATCCATTTTATTCTAGGACCTTCCAAAGAATCCTAGCATAAATCACAAGCCCTTAGATGTGTTGCTTCAAATCTGACTTCTCAAAAGGCTCTTACAGAACTGACCTAATATAAATGTAGCTCAGTAAGAATATTCAATGCACAATAGCCGTTTTCCCTAAAGGCTTTGGTGCTTGTCAATATTCTAGTTCAACTCATTTTTTGGAAGATTCAAAGCAGCCACTTCACTGCTAAAAGTATTCATTGAAATGGATGTTTGTGCTGAAAGCTTATCAGACACCAGAGGACTCATATTTACTACCACTCAGCTTCTGATTTTGTTTTGTTCTGTTCCTTCTATGGTCTGGATGTGATTTACTTGTGTTCCCCTCAGAGGCTCATGTGTTAAAGGTTTGGTGCACAGGGCAGCAGTTATCGGGAGGTGGTGGCTCCTTTCATAGGCAGGCTCAGGGTGGCAGGGTGATTAAGTCAGCTGGAGCCCTTCCTCAAGAGGAATGGTGAGACCCCATCTCCCTCTGCATCCTGCCCCAAGATGTGATCACTTGTCTTTCCACCTTTGCCATCAGATATTTGCAGTGAGGTCCTTGCCAGAATCGAGTCTGTGCAATTCATATCCTTGACCTTCCAAATCATGCATTTAAAAAAAAAACTCTTCTGTTTATAAAATTAGCTGCCTCAAATACTTCATTACAGTAACACAGAGCTGACTAAGTAGAATTCCTGTATTTTCTTCTTCCCCTCTTACTTCCCCCTATTTCTTTGTCTCATCTTCTTTTCACTCCCTCTGAAGTCCAAAGAAGTGTTCTTTGAAAGATATGGGAGTGTGGATATGCAGGGAGGTGTTAAATAGAAGAGAAACCATGTGGTGATGATTGAGATCCTGTTTGATGAAAAAGAAAGCAAAATGTGGAGGTTTTTGTAAACACATAAATGACTGCCAGCATTTTAAAGAGAAGGCCAGAGAGGATTTATTCAATGGTAAATATGCTTTAAAGCTCCTATAGTTAAAAAAAAAAAAAGCTCCTATAGTAGTAGCAAGATTTTTCCCTAGGGTTTATCACTTTTAATAATAGAAACATCTTAACCATATTTATAGAATTAAGTAATTTATGTACATGGGCTTTTTTAGAAAATGTTACATGTTTAAGGAAAATTTGGAAAGAGAGACAAATATATATTTTATCCCATCAACCAAGCTGTGTACCCTTAGTTTTTTGTTTTTGTTTGTTTGTTTGTTTTGTTTTTTTGGTACTGGGGATCAAACTTGGGACTTTGCACTTGCAAGGCAGTTGGCAGTCAGCAGCACCACTGAGCTAAATTCCCTGTACTGTTAGCTTTGGTTGTTATTCTGCCAGTGATTTTTCTATTACATATATTTTTTCTTAGTGATCTGTAACATGTTAATTTAATTGAAAATGTTATAAAGAAAATGGAATTCTTGTGTCTTAGCCTTTTGTTTAAAATGTGACCTTCCAGAGGGTCATCAAAATCATATACTCTGACCAAGTCAGATTTATCCCAGAAATGCAAGGATGGTTCAACATACATAAATCAATAAATCTAATACACTATATTAACAGAGTCAAAGACAAAAACCATATGATCCTCTCAATAGATGCAGAAGAAACATTTGACAAAATTCAACACCCATTCATGATAAAAACCCTGCAGAAAATTGGAATACATGGTGTTTATCTCAACTTGATAAAGGCTATCTATGAAAAACCAACAGCCAACATCATACTAAATGATCAAAAATGGAAAACCCTCACAATAAAATCAGGAACAAGACATGGATGTCCACTGTCATCACTCCTGTTCAATATAGTTTTGGAAACAGCCACAGCAATTAGACAAGAGAGAGAATTAAAAGCAATAAAGACAGGAAAGGAAGAAGTTAAACTGTCATTATTTGCTGATGATATGATACTCTACATAAAAGATCCCCCAAAAATACCACCAAGGCCAGGGATTTAGCTCAGCACTTCGGTGGCCTGCATTGCAAGCGCAAGTACCCGAGTTTGATCCCCAGTACCAAATAAAGAAATAAATATCACCAAAAGACTTCTAGACTTGACAGTTTCAGTAGAGTAGCTAGATACAAGGTAAGTACTCAAAAATCAATAGCTTTCTTGTACACAAATACCATTCTCACTGAGAGAGAAATTAGGGAAACAATCCCTTTCACAATGGCATCCAAAAAAATGAAACATCTAGGAATCAATCTAATGAAGGAAGCAAAAGACCTCTAAATTGAAAACTACAGCACTCTGAAAAAGAGATTGAAGAGGATATAAGAAAATGAAAAGACATCCCCTGTTCCTGGGTAGGAATAACCAATAGAGTAAAACTGGCCATACTTCCAAAACTGCTATATAGATTCAATGTGTAATCCCAATTGAAATCCCAACAGTATATTTCTAGACAGCAAAACTAGAGAACAACAAAACTAGAGAAAATGATCCAAAAATTCATTTGGAACCAGAAGAGACCTAGAATAGCAAAACCAATTCTAGGCAACAGAGACATGGCAGGGGGTATCACAATCCCCAATTTGAAGCTATGCTACAAAGCCACTGTGATAAAAACAGAAGGGTATTAGCAAACAGACCTGAGGAGCAGTGGAATAGAGTAGAAGATGCAGAAACAACTCCAGACATACCCAGCTACCTCATCTTTGACAAAGGACATCCTCACTGGATGAAAGATAGCCTCTTAAATAAATGGTGTTGGAAAAACTGGATTTCAACCTGCCAAAGATTAGAACTAGACCCCTGTCTTTCACTATGTACTAAGCTAAAATTGAAGTGGATTAGAGTTCTAGTATTAAAACAGAAACATTAAACTTGCTGGAAGATAAGTTAGGTAGAACTCTTGAAGACACTGGTGTAGGAAAGGACTTTATGAACAAATCCTCAATAGCATGAGAACTAGCACAAAGAATCAACAACTGGGATCTCATCTTTTTAAAAAGCTTCTGCACTTAAAAGTAACCACCAACAGAGCAAAGAGACAACCTAAAATGTAGCAAAAAAATTTTTTACAAGCTGTTCCTCAGACAAAGGTCTGTCTAGAATATAATATATAAAAAACTTTTAAAAATCAGACCAGGGGCTGGGGATATAGCTCAGTGGTTCTGCTGCCTGCCTTGCAAGCGCAAGGACCCGAGTTCAATTCCCAGTACCAAAAAAAAAAGTATCTGGTTCAGACATAATCTTCTAAAATTATAGGGCCAGGGATTTAGCTCAGTGGTTCCACCGCCTGCCTCGCAAGCACAAGGACCCGAGTTTGATCCCCAGTACCCCCCCAAAAAAAATAATAATAAAGAATAAAAAATCAGATCCCCAAATTTGAAGACCCAATTAAAAAATGGGCATCTGAAATGAACAGACATTTCTCAGACAAAGAAGTAAAAGCAGCAAATAAACATATGAAAAAATATTCAACAATACTGGTCATTAGAGAGATGCAGATGAAAACAATGCTTGAGATTCCACCTCACCCCAGAAAGAATGGCTGCTATCAAGTAATCAACCAATAACAACTGTTGGAGGGGTTGTGGGGAGAAAGGAATCCTTCTCCATTGTTGGTGGGAGTGCATATTGGTGCAACCACTGTGGAAATCAGTAGGGAGATAGATACCTCAAACAATTAGGATTAGAGTTCCCATTTGACCCAGCTATTCCTCTGCTGGGTATCTTCCCAAAAGAATTAAAAGAATCATACGACAGTGATATATACTCACTCATGTTTATAGTGGCACAGTTTGTAATATCTAAAACTTGGAAACAGCCCAATTGCCTATCAACTGGAGATTGGATAAAGGAGATGTGTTTTTGGGTTTTTTGTTTGTTTGTTTTTTGTTTTTTTAATAAAATGGAGTACTACTCACTTATAAAGAATGAGAAAACCAAGACCTGGCATGTAAAGGTACAAGATCCCAGTAATGAATGTAACTGTACTGTCTACCTAGAATGTACCAATAAATTCAATTTTTTAAAAAAGAATGAGAAACTAGAGACATTTATAGCTAAGTGGATGCACACTGAGGTCATACTCAAGTGAAATTAATAGAACACACGAGTTCTATTATGTTCTCTATTATGAAAGACTAAAAGTGTAAATAAGGATTAAAATGTATAATTGATAATGTGAAATAGGAAGAAAATGTCTAAAGGAGTAGGGAAGTGAGAGGGATAGAGGAAAAGAAAAAATATGAGAAAAGAAAAACACGGAAACAAAGTCTTTGTAAATAGGGAAGGGTGGAAGGAGTGAAGGAAGGGCAGGGGAATGGGGAAAAGATAAGAACCAAGATAAGTCATGTGAAGGTACAAGATCCCAATGATGAATGTAACTGTCCTGTATACCTAAGAAGTACCAATAAACTTAATGGAAAAAAATAAAATGGGATCTTCCATTCTGTCTTCATAAATGTATTAAATGTTAAAAATACAAATGAAAAGAAGATCTAAAGGAAAAGTATGTAGTTAGCTAGCAATTTTAAGTTTACAAAGTACAGAATGTTTAATGTTTAACATATTAGCAGAAACTTTAATTATTTCTAAATAGTAAAAATGTGCCTAATATGAAAAAAAGACAAATACATTTTTTTCTCTTTATTATTTTATGTTCTAGGAGAATTCCTGGGCCCAATTTTCTAGTTTATATATTTGTTCTTTTGTTGTAACCATTCTGCTCTTTAGTTTCACTACTGAGGTTTTGTAATTTTATCAGTTAATGGTTTTAGTACCTTTGATTCATTTTGTTTACTCTTTTTCCCAAATTTAGCACCCTCCTTCTTGCTCAATAATTTCATACTTTAAAATGAAGTCTTCTTTACAGAGTCCAAATATGCATTTTCTTCTAATTGTGTTGTGACTCTTTCATAACATGGTGGTGACTTTTCAAATACTTGGTGATTCTTGATGATGAGCTCATGTTTATTTTTCCCCCATTAAGTTTATTATACATTTAAAGCAAACAATACAATTACACTTATCATTGGGCTCTTGTACCTTCACATGATATGTCTTGGTTCTTGTTTTTTTGTCATATTTGTTATTAACGGGCCCTGCTGGAGTTGCTGGTGTCTCTGTTTGTCCTTCCCATATAGGTGAAGAAGCTGCTAGGTTTGCACTAAGAGAGATTGTAAGATGTGCCTTTCTAACTGTATATTACAACTTGGCTACTTTCTGTTCATCATAATATAATCAAACACCTATGGTTAAATCTTATTTTTTTTCCAGTACCATACAAATGTGGAGTTAGTGCTAGAGCATCTTTTACTTTATTGTTGCAATCATCTTTTTGCTGATTGTTTTCCTAACGACTCTTGCATATGACTTAAGGTAACATTTTCCTCCGGATCCAAGTCCTTATATGTTTTCAGTCACTCATGAATTCTTTCCAGTTATTTGTCCAAGATTTCCTTTTTGGTTTTCAGAATGACTGTAAGTTGCTTTAGAGTTGAGTCCTCAGTCCATCATATGCTTTGTTTAAAAAGTTTATGAAGCAATCTCCAGGATAGATCAATCATATGTTGGGCAGCAAAATTAGTCTCCACAAACTCAAGAACATTGAAATTATATCGTGTTTTTTCCAACCACAACGGAGTGAAACCATAACTCAAGTACAGGATAAAAATTAGGAAAATTCACAAATATGTGGAAATTAAAGTACACATTCTAAAGTAACCTCTCAGGGGTATTTCTCTCAAAGGAGAAATAAAAATATCTAAAGATAAATAAAAATGGAAATACAACACACCCAAATTTATGGAACACCACAAAACTCTAAGAGGAAAGTTTGTAACAATATATGTGTCCATTAAAGGAAGAAGTTAGACATCCTAATATGCATCTCAAAAAACTATAAAAGGAGAATAAATTTAAAATTAGTAGAAGGAACAAGATAAAGATGAGAGGAGGTATATATGAAATACAGACTAGAAAAATATTAGGTTCAGAAAAACTAGAAGTTGGTTTTTCTAAAAGATAAAATTAATACCACTTTAGTTAAACTAATAAGAAAAGAGAGATGACTCAAAGTAAAAAATGAAAGAGGGCATTATAACACTACCACAGAAATACTAAGGATCAAGAGTACTACTATAAGAATTATACACCAACAAAATAGGAAAACATAGAAGAAATGGATAAATACCTAGACACATACAACCTACCCAATCCAAACCATGAGGAAATAGAGAATCTGAACAGACAAATTACAAGTATGGAGATTTAGCCAGGAATAAAAAAGTCTCCCATCAAAAGAAAAGCCCACAACCTGATAGCTTCACTGCTGAATTCTCCCAGATGTTTAAAAAACTGCCAGTACTTCAAACCATTCCCAGAACTAATGAGGAAAGAATACTTCCAAACCCTTTCTGAGACTAGCATTACTCTGATACCAAAGCCAGATAAAGACACCACAAGAAAAAAAAAAAAAAAAAACCCAAAAAACTGCAGGCCTTTGTATTCCTGATAAACAAACATGGCAAACTCCTCAGCAAAATGCTAGTGAGCTGAATTGAACAGCACATCATAAAGACCACTCACCACAATCAAGTAGAATTTGTATCTGGTATACAAAGAAGGTTCAACATACACAAACTAAATGTAATACACAATGGGAAAGAGACAGTATTTTCAAGTACATGCTCTTGAAAAAACTGAGTATTTATAAGGAGGAAAACAAAATTGAACCCTTATCTCATAAGACACACAAATTTGATTAAAAGGCTAATTTGACTAAAATTGATTAAAGACTTAAACATAAAATTTAAAAGTATAAGAAACCTATTTTAATAAAATAGGAATAACTATACATCATTGGTTTGGAAAATGATTTTTGTATTTGACCCCAAAAGCTCAGGCAACAGAAGCAAAAGTAGACAAATGAGATTATAACAAACAAAAAGCTTCTGTTCCTCAAAGGAAACAATC
Organism: Fukomys damarensis; assembly: GCF_012274545.1. Classification (NCBI taxonomy): domain Eukaryota; kingdom Metazoa; phylum Chordata; class Mammalia; order Rodentia; family Bathyergidae; genus Fukomys; species Fukomys damarensis. The sequence goes on along the minus strand of NW_022900938.1, from coordinate 8,458,129 downwards.
AATTGAGCAATACAATCCAATGGGATAAAACATTTGCATATCATACCAAGAGTTGATACTGAAAATGTATAAGGAACTCAAACAACTGACTAGCAAACACACAACCTAATTTCAAAATGGGCAGAGAGCCGGGGATTTAGTTCAGTGGTTCTGCTGCCTGCCTTGCAAATGCAAGGACCCGAGTTTGATCCCCGGTACCCAAAAAATAAAAATAAAAAAATAAAAATGGGCCAAGGACCAAAATAGACATTTGTCAAAAGAAGACAACCAGCCATCTGATATATGAAAAAATGCTTATGATCACTAATTATCAGGGAAATGCAAATTAACCAAAATGAGATAATTCTCACATCTAGTATAATAGATATCAAGATAACAAATGTAGTGAAAAGGGAACCTTTGTATACTGTTAATGGGAATGTAAATTTTTGTAGCTCTGACATAAAACAATATGGAGGTTCTCCCCAAAATTAAAAATAGAATGACCTTGTTGTCTACTGATCCCACGAGAAATTACATCCGTATTGAAGAGAGACCTACACTGCCATGTTCACTGAAGCATTATTTACAATAGACAAGATAGGGAATCAACCTGTCAACAGAATAAGGAAAATGTGCTATAGAGACACAGTGCAACACTGTTTAGCTATTAAAAAGCAGAGGAAAAGGTTAAAATCCTAGCATCCTACATGGATGGACTTGGAGGATATAAGTGAAATAAGTCAGGCATAGAAAAATGAATACCAATGACCCCACTGACGTGTGAGATCTGTGGGAGGCAAGATCATAGACACCAAGAGCAGGATGGTGGCTCTCGAGGGCCTGGGCTGGGGAAGACAGAGGGAAATGTTGGCAAAGGATCAAAGATTTCACTTGAGGGTAAAAGAGTCCAAGAGATCTATTGAACATCATGAGGACTATGGTTAAAATATTATTAATATATGATATGCATCAGTTATTAGAAATAAAATAATCATAACAATATATGTATACTTGAAAATTGCTAAGAGTAAATTTTAAGTGTTCTAATCACAAACCACTACCATCCCTACCTGACAAAACACACGTGTATACTGGATCTCATTCTTTGAAAGTACACACCAGTAAGCTGGTAAAGATGAGCTCTACTGGGAAATTGCTCAACTCCTTGGAACAGTCAGTCAATGATTTATTTGAAATATGCTTTACAAAAGAAAGCTTTAAACTTTAAAAAATGAGACTGGGTCAACATAGAACTGACGGACTCATCAATTATTGGTATTTTATTAAATGCTCTTAAATATATCCAGAACATGAGAACTTTATAGAATATCATAAGCCTATCATCATATTTTATAATTGTTTACTGAGAAGCCAGTGGAAAAACATTAATTTACACTTTGGAAACTTCTTAAGTTGATACTGATTAAATGGCATAGTAACGTAGGATGAGTTGAAGTATAAGAAGTTTCTTTCTATTTCTAGACCACCAATGTTAAAGTCTCTGATAGGAAGTTAACCTTAAATGTAATGCGCACGTTTTAATTTCTCCCTCTGATAAGATTTTTTTCTTAAACTACAATTTACAGGACACATTTGCCTTTTTATATCGTGTTCTATGGGATTAAGTACGTTAGTTATTACAGTTATTGGGCCGGGGATTTAGCTCAGCGGTTCAGTGGCCTGCCTTGCAAGCACAAGGACCCGAGTTCAATCCCCGGTACCAAAAAAAAAAAAAAAAAGTTATCACAGTTATTTATAAGTGGTTATGAATGGTACTAAGCAATAAGTGTAGATAAATTTTTTCAGTCTTCAGAGTATTTATGTAGGCTAAATGCCAAAAAGTAGAATTACTGATTAACAGTCCTTTCAGAGCAACAAGATCATTTAATTTTCAACAAAATCCAGCTTACTTGCTGTTCCCTTGCCACCACTGTGATAATTAAAAAACATTTTAAACTCTGTTTGATGTTTCATATTTGGATTATTAAAAGGTTGTTGAAAAGCTGTGAGTTATGTGACTATGGATAAACCTGGGGTAATAAGGTACGAGTTAGATTTCTCCGAGTCACTCTCTCCCCGACGTGTGCTTTCCCCTCACCTGCTATGGCTGCGCTGGGTGTAGCCCTGGAGCCGGGTTCCAGCCTGAGTTGGGATTTCTCTTTTCATGCCACTGGAGATGAGGAACGTGGGTCAGTAGGAACTTGTTAGAAACGCATAACTACTGAATTAGAATCAGCATGGTAACAGAGCCCTAGGTAAAGGACACGCATATCAAATTATAAGAAACCCTGCTGCTGTGGCTTCAGGCAGTCACTGACTTTTTCCTCCTTGGTTTCCCTTCTATCAGATGAGAGAAACTCAAAATATAAATATGTGAAAGAGTAAAATAAAAGGTGGCTAATAGGAAACAGGTAGATAAATCTTTTAGAGATAGAAAAGGGACCAAGAGAGGGAGGAAGGACGCAGGGGAAGGGAAAGGGGTGTGAAAGGAATTAAGATGTGCTGTGTACATGTACCTGTTCCCCACAGTGAATGAACCGTTGTGTAGTGCAAACATGTACCAGTTTTCTAAAAAAGAGATGCTATGGGCCTAGATCAGACAAGAATTTTAAAATTGGAACGAACCTATGATAATAATTATTAATTCTGACCATGGATTCTGGAACCAGTGTGTTTGGGTTTAAGTTCTAACTGCATCTTCCTGTGTGACCTTGGCCAGATTATTTATCCCCTCCATGCTGCAATTTCCTCATTGGAAAAATAAGGATTATACTAGTAGCTACTTTCTGAGGTTCTTGTGAAAATTAATAAATGTATTGAAAGTCGTGCTTGGTACAAAATACACACCAGACAGCTGTCAACTCATTATTATGATGATTTTTCATTGACAAGAACACTTAGAGATGCCAGGTCACTGGTCTTGAAAAACAGTAGTGTGGGCATTCTATTAATTATGTGAATTTGAAAGTTCCACAGAGGAAACAGGAATTTAGAACACTTTTATGGGTTAACTAAACTTGGGAATGATTTAGAGACAAAGCATTAAGGGCAATTCAGGCAAAATAGACTCAGAGGCGGGAATAAATAAATATATGGATGTGTACTGTGGATCAAGAATTTTGAGGAAGGCATAGGGTTACTGGAGCCACAGGCTTGTTAGGCTGTTAAGAAGCAAAGATTGGATCTTCATCATTCCAGACTAAACATTTTTTTAATTTAAAAATTAAAAGAAATAGCATAAACTATGAGAAATAGAGAAAAATTGTTTTCGGTTGTTTTGCTTTTAGTTTAGTTTTTTGGGTTTTTTTTTACTAGTTAGTGGAATAAAATAATACAGCAAATCATTAGTAGACAGGATAGTGTAGTAGAACAGAGAGCAAAAGTGCGCAGAGGCAAGTTTGGGGTATTAGATATTAGAGAATCCGTCGTAGAGGAAGCAACTGAGCATCGGGATTTTAACTGTGAAGGATCAGTAATGTGTCAGTGCTCTGGGCATAAAGGGACTAGGGAGCAGAGCTGCTCTGAGGAACAGTTATGTTTGCTGAATGCAGCACACCCACTAAATGATCTGGCAGATGCAGCAGAAGGCGCTCCATTCAGAACATCCCTGATCCAACTTTACTTTGTATTCTTTGTATTACTCAGCATGTTACTACTAGTATCGAACTTTTTAACTATTATACTGTGTCATTCCTGTTGTCATAAGCTAGGCAGCCTAGCTTTGCTTTGTCCTAATAATGTCATTAGAGCAGGAAATGGTTACGAGACTATAAAAATCTGCGACTCAAATTTATAGGCAGAAAGAAAATGCAAAATAAAAGAGAGCCTTGAAGTTCTGGAATGATCTTTTTGTTTACATATTTCAAATTCTGAGACTTGTCTACTAAATATTTCTTTAAGTGAATTTAAATTAAATGAATTGCAGTACTGGTTTTTCTGTGAATCAGCAGAAGAACTTGAAAGAGAATATTCCATTGTTCTGGTTCCTGGACAACATCTACCCTGAGGAAAGAAAGAACAAATGAAATATGTAGCTTTCAAACTTTTATGAAGTGCTCACAGACCGGCAAGGTGAAGACCTTCATCTTTTTGCCCAGGAAATAACCTAGCACAATTTGCTGTCCACGAGATTGGCCATCATAAGTGATATTTTAGCAGGGCGTGGTGGTGCACACCTGTAATCCCAGCACTTGGAGACTGAGGCAGGAGGATCCCTGTGAGTTGAGACCAGCCTGGGCTACACAGTGAATTCCAGGTCAGTCTCAACCACATCGTGAGAACTTGTCTAAAAAAAAAACAAAACAAAAGTGATATTTTACCCAGAGTCTCTTGCCTTTAAATGAAGCAGGGCAGAAAAAGTGATTGGGAGGCAGCATGTGTGTCATCATAATGCTGATCCTTGGGTGAAAAGTGCATTTGTGAGCAAATCTAGCACTGCTTAGCAACTGTCTCCAGGCAGAGGGTTCTGGAACCAGCTCTGTTGCCTTTCAGGAGCCATCAGCCTGCTCACTCCCATCAGCCTGCACCTTCTGCCCTATTACAGGATATCTGTTTTGACAATTTGGATTCCAGTTTTTTGCACTGGGGATCGAACTTGGGCCCTTGGATTGCAAGGCAGACGGCGGAACCACTGAGCTAAATCCCCAGCCCTGGATTCCAGCTTTAAGGTATAGTTTTTCTCAGAAACTCTTAATTCTAATTATTTTGTTTTTGTGATGGCCATAATAAACCCAGTAATATTATAGTTATTACTTTTTATTCATCAGTACTTTTTATTTATGCTCTGTTTACAGCATAAATATTCAGGTCTTTAACTGTAAGGAAATATAATGTCTGAAGTTAGGAGATTAAAAGTTTTTAACAACCATTCATGTCCATTCCTTTTCAGGACTAAACTGTGCCACACCTTTTCCTGTTAAAGAAACGCTTGATTCATAGAAACACACAAAACCGTGTGGCACTAAGACATTTAAATATCTATGTCATAACAAACAGGTGGCAGTTGGCAGTTCAACATTGGGGCAGGCAGAATCCTTGAAGGAGACTGCAACACACTAGCCCCCCATGGCGAAGGCATCTTTGCAAGTAAGGGGCCCAGCGGCAGCCATTTTCAATTCCCTCTCCTCAGTATCATGAGAGGCACGCCATTCGAGGGCAGGTGTGCAGTCTGGTGCTCTCGGGCAGGTAGAAACTCTCCACATCTAGAGGATTGAAGGGAATTTTTTTTTCTATTTCTGGATAAGAGTTATCAGGGGCAGGAACAGGGTTTTTTGCTTTAACAGTCTTCTCAGTCATCTTTTTGGCAGAGAAATTTGGTGGTTTTTGTTTGAAGGGTCCATTACTATTTACTCACTTTTCTGTAGCTCTGTTGACAGTTCCCAAAGCCTTTCCAGAAGCTCCAGGTAAGGGTGATGGAGCATCAAAATGTTTCCAGTACTTGATGTTGAAACCTGAGATTTCCCATCCATGGCTTAGACTGTAGGCGCATACCCAACTTCTGCCCATCCTTAGGAGCCACACTGGTGCCTGGTTCTCCATTTTCCTTATCAACAAAGATCAGAGTAGCCACCCTGAAAGACTTAGTCAAAACTCAAAACTCTGCCCACCCTGCCACATTCTTAAGTGGTCTAAGACTATACTCAGAATTATATCCGCTATCATAAAACATCCATTCCTGGCCTTCTAGGCATAGTCATTACTTCTCCTTCCACGATTAATATAAGGATATTTTCTTGGCCCTGGTTCTTGCTTCAGGACATAGCTAAATTAGCAGCAAAGACGCAAGAGTTTATGCAGTAATGAGGGAAACTCATTGAGGAGCAGATAGGCCATACTAGTGGAGAGGAAGTCTCTATAAGGACAACAGTGCTCAGAAAAATTAAAGGAATGTAGTCAATAATGTAGACTTTTACTGATCAAGTACTTCTCAGAACCCTACACAGTTCAGCCCCTGTAATTCTGCTCAGGCTTCTTGTCCCCAGAGATCTCACATACTTCCCAAAGTAGGCACTTGCATCAGGTCAACCATCCTTTCATCCTCTGTTGGCTACTAGGAAGTCCCATGGTCTCTCCCTGTTCATTTTCCTCCTGATGTCCAGTTTAACTGATCCCACTGCATCCTCAAAAGTCCCATTCCTTTGTACCTTCAACATTTTTCCAGAATATTCCATCACAATTTTACTCTACTTGAAACCTAAGGCCCTTACTTCATTTTCAGTTCCCCCAAACTGATCCTCCTGTGTCCATTTCTTACACCCCAGAGCCAGGGAATAGAGTGTCGTCCTTTTCAGTACCCTATTCCCTTCCAGACCTCACTTTATTTTCATTTGGGAGACAATATAACACTTAAGAGCACAAGATTTGGATTTAGATCCATATTTTGGGATATTGAGTAGATCACCAAACGTTTCTGAGCCTTGTTTTCATATCTGAAAAATAAGGCCAAGAATATCATTTTGCCAGGGTTATTATTAAAGATCAAATTTATTCCTAAGTCTTTATTGATGACTGTGCATCAGACATTTTTAAAAGTACTCAAAAAACAGTTCCTACTGTCATGGAGCTACGATCTCATTGGGCAATAGTCTTCAAAAGTTATATAAACACAAGAGATGGAGGGAAGTGGGAAGGTGGGAGGGGAAGTGTATGTAAAAAAAATTTAGATATGTTGCATACATATGCTTACTCCCCATGAGAAATGTAATCAGTAGGTACTGCAAACATGCACTGAAATTTTTTAAAAACTTAAAATCTGGTACGAAAGGAGATAGTGTAATCAAAGGTCTAATTTAGATGGCAGAGAGGTGCTTGAAGGGAAAGGCCTTAGTCAATGGCATTTAAAGTGAGAACGGGAGCAGCTTGGTACATTCTGTGGACTGAAATATAGCAACATTGCACACATGGAGAGAGAGAGAGAGAGCAAGAGAGTGTGTCACAGAGTGAGGTTAGTGATGCAGGCTGGGAGAGAACTTGTAGAACACAAATAGGGAGGCCATATTAGAGAGTTTTATTTCCATTTTAAATATGAAGAGAAGCAGTGATTTTGAGAAAATTATAATTGATTTATACATTTAAAAGCTCTCTCTAAGGAGAGTGAACAGAGCAACATATGTGTGGATAAAGTTGTAGTCACAGGCCTCATGCCCTAATATTTATTGAGCATAGTATTCTTGGGTCGCAGTTTTGCTTTCCACCCCACCCTCTGACCAGCTCACCCAGCAGTTCTACTTCAGGCCTCCTTGACACCCATAACTCCAGGAGCCACTCTTTGGACCAGGGGACACCTTATCTGTGGAATCTTAGATGCTATGAACTATTCTGTGATTCCTATCCTTCTAGTTTCTACCATAGCTATATATGTCCAGGCCTCCAGAGTGGTAAGAAAGGAAGGGACAGTCGTAGACAAGGGTCATGTTTAGAATGGTTGCTTTAAGGCTAAGGAACTTGAGCTAGAAAAGGAAGACAACACTGATTGAAATTAAGACTGTTGCTTAGCATTAAAAAGAAAAAGGCTTAGCTTAAAAACATTCTTCATAAATTGCTTTTGAACTCTTTATTCACTATATCAATATCACTGCTGATGATTTCTAGTTGTTCATATTTGCTAGTACTTTTATTTTTATTTTGGCTGAATTGCATTGCTTTATACAGCATAAGGCTGCATTTTGCTGTGTGATGGAATTATTCCTTGTATCATTCACACAAATACTACAAGTCACATGCTAATATGTTCCATTGGCCAACGCAAGTCATATGACTGAGCCCAGATTCAAGGAATGCATACAGACTCCACTTTTATGGAGAAACTACAGAACACTGTGGCCATTTGGGTAGGACGTAGGGTCTACTCCAGGCTCTGAGGTGGATTCTGTGAAGACCTAAAGAGCTACAGGTCTGTAGGCAGATCTCCACAAGGTACACTCCCACCATGTTTCCAAAGCTGACTTAAGAACATATGTGAGCTGGAAGAGAAAGCCAGCATTTGAACATGTGCTTCTCAGTGTTAGCCACAGAAGCAGGGACAGCCAACACAGAGGACTATGGCTTTCCAAGGCTCGGAAGGAGACATTTTCTCCCCTCCTTTCCTGTCTTGTGCCCCAACTACTGAAAATTAAGGCAGCCAGACCTTTGCCTGTTTTTCTCACTGTAAGCTGACAGAGCATAGATTTAGCCTAAATTAAGGAAGGGAAGGAGAAGAGCTAACAACAGTCAGAAAGACAATACCGATGCTGAAATTGGCCAAAGGCAAGCAGATAAATTGCTTTTTCCTGTTCTAGCAACAGACTTTAAAAGGAAAAAAATTAAAAGAGCATCTGGAAAAAAATATTATACATGGATATTAAATAACTTGTAAATGAATTTAATATTATAAAAGCATATATTCTTCCAATATTTAGTAAATATAATTCTAATTTAAATTTAAAGAGAGCTTGGGAGGGATTAAAGCTATTTTTAAAGATATGTGGAATAATTACTGTAAAAGGGGAAACAAGCTGAGCATGGTGGTGCATGCTCGTACTCCCAGCACTCTGGGACGCTCAGGAAGGAATGTTGTAAGTTCAAGTCCTTCCTGGGGAGCTCAATGAGATGGTGCTTCCAAATGAAATGGGAAGGGGCCTGCAAAGGCTCTGGGTAATGGGGGGAGCAGGGAGAGGGAAGGAGGAGGAGGAGGTGGGGAGGAGAAGAAAGAAGAAGAAGGAAATGGATGAGGAAGAAAAGAAACAAGTGCTGAACAGGGCACAGCACTAGCGCACTCACCAGATGGAGGCACACCATGCCCTCTTTATCGGCTTTAGTTTTGGCTCTGAAAAAAAAAGTCAGAGGAACAGAATAGAGAATTCAAAAATAGATCTCAGTACCTGCAGTGTTTGATATATGACAAAACTGCTATTTCAATTAAAAGAGAAGACATAGGTTATTTTTTAAATGGTGCCGACCCAGGGGCCAGAATTTAGCTCAGTGGTTCCACCACCTGCCTCGCAAGCACAAGGTCCTGCGTTCGATCCCCGGTACCAAAAAAAAAAAGATGCTGATCCAGCAGCCTGTTGGGGGGGTAGTATATCAAGATAAGTTCCAGATTGAGTAAAGAAAAGAAAATGGAAATAACAGGGTTTGTGCATGCACAAACATCGTCCAACTAAATTTGCCAGGATGGGACCTGGAAGTTGAAAAGAAGAAGGCACAGATAACTTAAAATCTGCATGGCAAAGGATTAAATGGAAATAAAAAGAAAATGAATGTTATAGTTAAATAGAAGCTCTATAAAAAGGAAATGATAAATTAAGGGAAATTATTTATTTGAAATAGATGATAGGCAAGAGCTGAACTATACACAAATCCTACTAATCGGTGAAACATAGCTAACCAAACAGAAACAATGGGCAAGTGAGATTTATAGAAAAGCAAACTCCAAAAGGCCAGTAAACATTAAATCAGCAGGGTGTGGTAGCCCACGCCTGTAATCCCACAATCCTGGAGGCTGAGGCAGGTGGATCGCAAGTGAAGTCCAGCCTGAGCAATTTAGCAACTTGGCAAGACCTATTCTCAAAAGTGAAAAAACAGAACAAAACATGAAATGGGGTAGGGATGTAGGTACCCTAGCGCAGAGGCTCTGGGTTAACTCCCCAACACTGCACAAAAACAAAGGAGGTGGGAGGAAATGCAAGTAAAGTAACCACTGTATCATATTCCATAGCCATTAGACTGGAAAAAATCAAAATCAAAATTCCTGCTGCTGAAGAGCAACTTGGGGAGAGAGGCACTCTCAGACAAACGGAAAACATCATTGGTTTTAGCCTTTTAAAAATGCAGTCTGGCGGAGCATGGTGGTGCACACCTGTAATCCCAAGCACTCTGGGAGGCTGAGGCAGGAGGGTCACAAGTTTCAGCCTACTGGACAATTTAGGAGTACCAGTACCACCACCACCACCACCAAACGATCTGGTCCTTTGAAATTTAAAATACATTTACCTGTCACACTCTTAGGAGTCCGCATGGAAACAAAAGCACTCCTAGATGCGGTAGATGCAGAAGTGTTTATTGCGGCATTGTTTGTTGGTAGTGGGAGATAGAAGGGAGAGAGAGCGCCCCTCAGCAGGCAAATGGCTTTCTAGGGTGCCCCACGTCACACAGCCATTAAACGAAATGCATTCAGCTCTTCTTCTCCAAGCACTTCCCCTGAGCTAGCCTTCACTTGACACGACAACCTTACACGAGAGAGACAGTAATCACCTTACCAAGAAAACTGAAGTCCACAGAGGTTTTTACAAGGCTACGCTGAATGCTACTCAAAACCATTATAATTTTTCCTCTTTATATCAGTTGACTTGGAGGAATTTTCATAGTACACTGTTCAGGATGAAAACCTAAACACAGAACACAAAATGGGACAGCTTCACATAGTTATAAAATAAACGACTCCTACCTTTACACACGTAAACGTACTCACCACAGCAGGTTGTCTCTAGAATGTTTGTATTCCTGAAAGGTAAGGAAGTTTACACATGATGTTAACATTGGGACTTACTGGGAAACTGGATTTACTATTTGCAGTCCAAAAATTATGTAGGATATAATCTCATTGATATGTATGAAAGAGAATCTTTTATGATTATCCTAGGGTTCTTTAAGAACTCTGTTTTTTAATTTTTTGTTGTATTATTTTAAATGAGTGTTCATGACTGATGGAAGGGAAAGCTAAAATCATTGTGGAAAAAATATACATTAATAGGGCTGTAATAATGACGGGAATTATACAAGATGATCTGAAGTTCATCTCCCATGTTTCTAGAACTTAAAAAAGTTAAAACTGATACAGACAGTATACTGATTATGTGTCAGACTTAAAAGTGTGAGACTAAACACTAGGTCATGAAAGCAACGTTTTTTGGCAAGAGCAAAATTGAATCTACATTTTAGTATATATGCAGACCCCTCAAATGAACAGTTTCATTTAAAATTTTGGTTATATGCTATTTCTCACATTAATTAATGTGAAGTAAATGAAACAGTAAGAAATTTGTTTTTTGTTTGTTTTTTACCTCTTAAATAACACTTTATAGGGCATTATATTTCACCTTCCTGTTTCAATACAGCAGAAACTGATTCCATAAAGGTTTCAAAGGTCAAAGTATTTTAAACTTAATACATTTAAAACACCTTGACATTTATGGAGTGTTTTTACATTAATTTGAAAATAGTTTGAAATTGTTGTAGAGTTTAACAGTATATGAAAGCACTTTCCCAAAAGATAGATCCAGCAGTTTGGATGTGGTGGATTTTCTAAAAGAATGTATATGTCTTTCCTTGAATCGTAACCATGACATGGATATAACCTTACTTTTCAGTCTGGATTTTAGTGAGGATTATAGAAATCATAGAATAGCCTTTTATCTCTCTGTCTTTCCTTTTCTCATATCATCAATTATCCCATTGTCCCCTCTCTGGCATTTATAAGTACTACATGTAATAAGGAATCATGTTAGGTGCTAGGAATCCAGATAAGAAAGGACAGTCTCTACTGTCAATGGACTAAGACTAGTTAATGAGAAAGACGAAGAAAAAACTAATAACAGTATTGGTGGAAGAGTGGTCATGAAAAGGTTCTTGGAGGAGGTAGACTGCGCTATTCAGGGTACCATGTTAATTTTAGTATATAATTTCCCAGATAACCATAGAGATAGCGAGCAAAATGGAAGTCATGATTTGAGTGAGACTCTAGAACAGAAACTGACAAAAAAAATAGATGAACTCAGGACCATGATAGAAGCCATGAAGGCCCAGCATAAGAAAGAAATGGAAACAATGAATGTCCAACAGAGGAAAAAAATGGAATCCATAAAACAGATTCAAACAGATAGCCAGGAGATTAAAAACTCTATTGAAAGTGTACACAACAGAATAAAAGGATGCGAAGATAAAATTTCAGATATAGAAGATAGGATAGCAGCCAATAACCATGAAAAGAGAGATCTCTTAGAAACAATAAGGGATCATGAGAAATTAATCCAACAACTCCTAGATGATGCAAAGAAGAACATAAGACAATAGGAATCCAAGAAGTAGCAGGAGAAAACCCAAATGACTTGAAGCTGTTCACAGAATTAATGACAGAAAACTTCCTAAACAGAAGGGAAGAATTAGACATACAGATAAGGGAGGCATGTAGGACTCCAACTAGCCATGATAAAAAAAAAATCTACACCTAGGCATATAATAATCAAGATCCCAGAAACCCAACAGAAGAACAAAATACTACAAGCAGTAAGAGAAAAGAAACAAATCACATGCAAAGGAAAGCCCATCAGAATCACAGCAAACTTTTCAACACAAACCCTCAGGTCAAAGAGAGCCTGGAGTGAGGTATTTCAAGCCCTAAAAGAAAACAACCTCCA
>NW_022900938.1:8430465-8445712 GCF_012274545.1 Fukomys damarensis | reverse complement strand
CCTGAGAAATTTCATGAACACCAAACCAGCACTACAAGGAATTCTAAACAATATCCTTTAAAAAGAAATGTGAATATTTATATATGTTAAATGAATTTGGTTATATGCAAGCTATAACTGCATGACTTTTAAATCACTTGGTTATAGCTTCCGGAGGGGATTCACTGTATCACAGTACATTAGAGAACTGGTTGCATTTCAATGCCGTCCTCATGATGGGCATTGAGAAGAGTGAGCTCTGGTCCTGGAACAGGAAAGACGTGTGCCAGGCCTGTGCCAGGTGCACGTCAGGCAGACAGCTAGAGAGAGCTGGACAGGGCATGCTCACGTGGTGACACCCCGCAGAAGCAGAGGAGCGGCCCTGATGGAGACAGGCGTGGGCGGGGGAGTGGCAGGGCAGGGCCATGGGCACAGGAGGACCAGGCTTACCAGAGGGCTGGAGGTGGAGGGGTGCCTAGGGCCAGGTGAGAATGCAGGGTTAATAGCACAGGATTGGGGGCCCAAGGCTGAAGTAGAGAGGCTGATGTGCAGAGAAATGGGCTCATCCTTGGGCACCAGGGGAAGGAGAGGGGTAGGGTCTGAGTTTGGAAACCTGCCTTTCTTCCTGGAGGTGCAAGTTAGGGTTTGCAGTTGTTGGTTTCCACCTTGTTTGGTGCAGATTATAGTAGTGCCTACCTTCCCATGGGTCCCAGCTAGGCTGGCCAGTCTGGTGTTTATGCACAGGGTCTGGGGACAAGGGCGCCCTCCTGGGAGGGTGTGAGGTCCGGGTTGGTGAGTATTGCTGTGTGGAACTGCTGTATCTCACTTTCTTTGTAAGTCATTTAACAATGGTATTTTTGTGAGTACAAAATATCCTTTTTCTGGTTATGAGCTGGACTGTTCAGACTCAATTTCTGGGGATCTTTTCTTCATTGAATCCAGGACATTCCCTATTCAACTTGTGGAGATAAAGCTGTGCTATGGCTCTGTCATATTTGGCTGTGAGTGGAACTCTTGACTTTGAGCTCCCTTTGTTTTGTGAAGCTCAGTGTTCCAAGTTCTCTTGTCCCTAAGGTCCTTGGCTGTTGACTACTTTGCAACCACATTTTTCTAGCCAACATGACGTAAAGCTTGCCAGTAGCATTCAGAATCTCAAACTTTAAGAAAAAGGCTAAAGTCAGTGACTCACAAAAGCAGACCTCTGGCATTCTTGTGGGGTGGATATCGAGGGAGCCAATGAGAAAATAATGTGGAAAGGTTCAAGTTGTGACTGACTGCCCACTCTTCCCCCCGCCCCCCCGCCAGTACTGGGGATTGAAAACAGGACCTTGAGTTTGCAATGCAGGCTGAGCTAAATCCCTGGCCCTGACTATCCATTCTTAAGAGCTATTGTTGACCTTTCTAAATTCCTGTTCTTTGGCTTTTGAAACCAGTGTCTTTGTATCTGAAAACATTAAGATATTATGAACTAGAATTTTCCAGTGCCAACCAAAGATAATTTTATGAGTTTAGAATTTGTTGCAAATAAAATGTAAGTGAATGCTTTTTAAAAACATTTTTAATGTTTTACTTTAGAATGAAGACATTTCTTTAGATCCAGGCAATTACACTGGCAGTAGAGATTTTTAAAAATATAATTCTGAACTTTTAAAAAGGGACAGTCAAAAACCATTCCGGTTTTTCATGGATCTAGTCTTTACCTATCAACCTCAGGTTACTTTGATCATTTCTTTTTTCTCTTTCTTAAATTGACTTCCCTTAAACAGCTATATATTCAAAGGCCTCAGAGTGAGTTGGTAAGATGGTCATTTCATAGACTCTTGTTGGACATTATTCTAGAATCTCCAACCTCTGTTCCTCCCCATTTTTCCTACTTGCTTAGATGGTACTATCACTAGGAAAAACATCTTTTTATTTTTTTAGGATCACAAGCATATCAGTCCATGTTCCTCTTTGGTGAACCTTGCATCAGGATACCAAATCCAAAACATAAAGTTTCTTGGCCTTTTATCTATATTTCTCGTGAAAATAGAGTAACATATCCTGTACTAAAAGAGTATACTTTGAAATTTGTTTCCCCCCATAATATTTGTAAAATAAGAGTAAATAAAAATCGTGTTTTGACTAAAAGAATGAGATACAAATGAAAATATTAGGATATACTTCTCTCTCATTCAAGTAAAGTGTTACTGGACTTTTGTATTTATCCTAGAATGACTCAGTAAAGTGCTTGTGTGTTTTATGGTACTGGGGATCAAATCCAGATGTGCTTTACCACTAAGCTACATCCTCAGTCCTTTTAAGAAGGTTTTCATTTTTGAGACAGGGTCTCACTAAATTGCCCAGGCTGGTCTCAAACTTGCAATCCTCTGCCTCAGCCTCTGATTAGATGAGATTATAGGTGTGTTCCAATATTCCAAGCTTCACATTTTTTTAAGAAAAATATTTCTGAAAAATTAAACCTAGGAATTAACTTTTAAACAATGAAAGGATTTCAGCATGAGGGATGACAAATATTTGAAAGATTCTAGGACAGATACAGTACTAATTGCATGGATAAGTAACTCTTAATTCTTAATATAACAGTGACATTTGCCTAAAGATACCATATATTTATTTACAGTTACAGAAAAGCCTAGTCATACTTTCTTTAAATAAAAAAAATCTTGAATGAATTATCTCCCTGAATGAAAAGCTTCATCTAGTTCAGTTCTATAAATTTATAATCAATACCATACAAAAACTCAGTGCTTTTTAATATCACATGCAGTAAGATGAATACACGTTATAAAACTTCATATGTATAAGAATCTCTACATAAGTATGTGTAGACTTTAACTATAAAAGATATAAAAGATTGTATATATCAAAATACGTAAAGGTTTTATCTTTGAAAGACACAGTAATTTGTTTATTCTGTTTGATTTTAAAAGAGCCAGTAAGTTGGTAGAATTAAGCTTGTGGTCAGTCACTTAAAGTCTTAAATGTGAAGTTAATCAAATACTGGCAGAAGAAGATTGTGAAGAGCTAACTTTATGGTTGGTCTTACATGATTCATTAGAAAACCCTGGATTCGTGGATAAACAAATAGTCTCTAAGAGATTTGAATATTTTTTAAGTTTCCCAATTTTTCAGGAATAAAACAAGGGCTTCAGTTGTAGCTGTTTGGATTATTAGATTTGTAATTAAACTTTTTTCTCTGGAAATATACTTTGTGGGAAAGTGCAAGCAAGTATGAGGAGAAGCAACTTAATTAATAGTCCACTGTTTTCTGGTTCTCAAGTTGTCTTCCGTGTACAGTCAGGATAATTTTCTGGTGCTCCTCCTCGGAGTTGAGGATAATTCTAAAACGGGACTCATATTGTTCTCATCTTTGCCAAAGCTGAGAGGGAACTGCTGGATGGGCCAAGCTGTCTGCCAGCCCTGTGGAGTGCTGCCACAGAACAGCGCCGACTGTGGAGAAGCAGCTTTACTCTGGCAGCTGCTGAGGAGAGGCTTCTGCTAATTCAGTGAGGTCGCTGAGTGGTGTCTGAAGGAGGACCTTACACGGGGGAATCCTTGCCTCCGGAGGTGACCGGTGCACCTGCGGTGACAATAGTTTCCATTACTTCATTCATTTCATGTATCGACCCCAGACGGACGGTCCAAGGGGGTGAAGTCAGAATGTAGTTTATAGCAGTCTTTAGGAGGCATTTCTCTAGCCTTTCAAATAGTATACCTATTAGATGTGGTCACCTAATATCACACCAGATTTATTTTCCGTAAACAGCACATCCAGGCTTCTCAGGCCCACATTCTAAGCAAATAGCAAATAGTAAACATAAATAATGATAAATATGGCTAAACTTGTCTCGAGGTTGACCTCACCAGAGTTTTGGAACACCTTGAGTTAAATGTTAGCCAACTGGTATATCTCTGGACTTTATAATTTTAGAAGTTTGGTTATTATATCATCTGTAGGACATCAAATCCTATAAAATTAACCGTTGCTCTGTGTTTTGCAAACCTGATTTTTTATCCTGGAATTTGCATTCTTCCTTTTGTTATATCTTCCTTTAGCTTTTAATCTATTTATCTTGAGTTTGTGCTGAATCCGAGGCACTTGAGTATTACGAATCCTTAACTGAGAAGACACTGCATACAAGCGATTCATTACAACTAAATGTTGCTGACTGTGGACGAACTGTGACAGAATGGGGCCAGATCAAATCTTTGCCACCAACTGAGTGACTTGTTTCACCATTGTTTTTCATAAAAATGTGCATAAATTTTAAACAAATATACTAAGTTCCATATATATGTTTGTATTATGTATTATAGTTTTTTTAAACTAGTACTTTTCAGGATTAGGATTACATCTATTACCTCTTTTTCAGCCATCATTTAGAAAGGAAGCAAGAGAAGGTTTGAAAAACCTAGGCAGTCATAAAGGTCTATGCAGAAACCAAGAGGGTGGCTTCCCAGTTCCTAAATCAGAGTAGTGATGAGAGGTTAGTGAATCCAATAACTTGAGATTAGTCTGTCTGCTTACAGGATAATCTATTTGAAAAGCTTGGCTCTGCAATTCAGCAGGGAGAAGATGCTATACCCAAATGTGACAACAGCATGCATCTGAAAAATCAAATCAAATCTAATTTATAACTAATCTTAGAATATTGGTTTTTCAGGGTAAGATTTTTTAGTGATTAAATCTACCATAAGCATGTAACAGTGCTGGAGGTTAGAATTATTTTATTTAGGCATTTTCAATTATATGTAATCCAGTATTTCTGAGAAGATAGTATCAGTTCTTAGCTGGGCAAGTTTGGGGAGTCTATAAAATAAAGACTTTCATAGACTAAATGAGAATAATAATAAAATTCACATCCATTAAGGTTGCCGATTTGTTCTAGATATAGTCCTAATCCTCAGGCGTTTCTGGGTTTTGGAGCTATTATAAGTACTGATGCTACGATATTTCTGTTTCTTAGTGTACATGTTTGTGCATTTTTTGTTGGGCATCCCTATATGAAAATCTGTAATACAAAATGACCTAAAATCCAACGCATCTTGAGCCTGACAGTGTCACAATTGGAAGATTCCACATTGACTGTCTGACAGGTCACAGTCAAAATATTGGTGCACTAAAATACTGTATAAAGTTACTTCAGGTTGTGCGTATAAAATGTACATGAAACAAATGAATTTGAGCCCCTGTCATTGTTTATATGCAAATATTCCAAAATAAATCTGAAACTCCTCTGGTCCTACATATTTTGCACAAGGGGTAGTCGGCTTATGTGTCTAGGAATTATAATTCCTCAGGCAGAGCATAAGCATTCATTTAGGTTTAGCTAATAATCTCGAGGATTTTCAAACTGGTGGCCCCAAGTCTCCCCCATTTGTGGGATCTGAGGCTTCTAGTTGCTCCTCCTCCTAACACTTAGTGTCTTGGTCACTTTAATGATTATATCAGGATGCTGTGCTGGTCTGTGTTTGCACTTCCCATGAGACTAATAGGTGGAGCACCTTCAAATATATTTAATCAGCCACTTAGCCCCTTCTGTAAAGTGCTCATCCATCAACATTTTTGGCCCATTTTAGAAAATCAGTTACCTGTGCTTATAAAAGTTATTTTTCATTAATATATGAATCATATCTCTTTATTGCAAATATATCATTTTTGATGATGTGGTTTGTAATTTCATACTAATAACATCGTTAATGAAAAGAAGTTAATTATGAATATGCGCTTCTTTATAGGTAGGCCTTTTGTGTTCTGTAAGAAATATTTGCCTACTCAGAATCTGAGAAAAGACCAGTATGTGGGTGGGTTTCGTTTCCTTGATGCTGTTTCATGGTCTTTCAGCTTTTGTCATTTCTGTGAAAGGCAGCTGACAAAGCTGTTATTGTTGTTGAAGTGATGTGTCTTTTTCTTCTGGTGCTTTAAGATTTTTCTTCTTGTTTTTGGTGTTGAGCAGTTTTGCCATGATGTGTGTAGGTGTGGCTTTACCTGAATCTTATCTGTTTAGGTCCCATAAGTGGCTCCTGAATCTGTACCTTGATACCTTCCACTGGTTTGGAGTAATTCCTGACCATAATCTATTCAAATAATTACATATGCCCCATTTTCTTTTCTTTTGGGGACTCTTATTTCCCCAAAGGTAAACATTTTCATCTTGTCCCATGTTTCCTACATTTTAAAATTATTGTCTGACTTCAAGTTTTCATGATTTAATGTAGTTATTTTCTGTTTTTAATCTTTCTCTTCACTATTCCTCTCATTAGATGTATTTAGTCTACTTTCAATGTAATCTACAATAATCTTTTTAAGGTTGTTAATTTTAGTTATTGCATTTTTCAGTTTTAAACATCCATTTGATTAATAGTGTCTATGTGATCTATTTTTTAATGTATTAATAAGAGGTATAACACAGCTTGTGTCTGAGACAGTACTATGTCCACCATTTGTGGACTTCTGTAGAGGGGATAGTTGGGATTGAGCACACTGCCTTTGGACTGAGCTCCATCCTCAAACATTTAAATGTACACTGGCCTCATAAAAACAAACAAAAATTATCTTGTATTTTCCAAGTGAGGAAAAAAATGGTAAACGAGAAGTATACAAAATTGCTGACACCAAAGAGGGTAGGAATAGGGAAAGAAGGGCAGAAAGCTGTAGTGACAGACTTTGGGGGCTCTGGTTAGAGGTGATCTTGGCCTTACACAGGTAAGAAATAGGAGCCGAGATTCATGCATAAAATGAGTACTCTTGAAAAGCTGCATCCAAGAGAGAGAAAACTGAGAATTCTAGATATTTTTCCTAGACACTGGTTTATGCCACTTGAATGGTACAGTAATCCTAATCCAATAAAGAACTTTAAAACATATCCCAGGCAGTTAATACTCCAAAGCTGCATGCCACAAATAGTCACTCTTGGAGTTGTCTGTCCACCCTCCTAGTGCCTCCTTTTAGTTTGAGGACTGGATTGAGCCCATGACAGGATAGGGCATATTGGAGAGAAAATATGGAACCTTGTGCCAGTTTGCTGCTACTTCTGATTCTGAGACTTCCCCCAATCTGCTTGAGATTTACTTGGCAGAGTCTTCAAACAGCTATTCTGTCCAGGTTTTACAGCTATATTCCAGGGTCAGAGAGAGGTCAGAGAGCACGTACTCCACCTTGTAAGACCCAGAATAATGATCATATTAGTAAAAACATTAAATTTAAAACATAGGAGATTTCAAGAAATGAAAAAAAATAGAGTATAAAAATAAAAATCCACTCAAGCCATGAGCTAAATTGGGAATTAGATACAACTGAAATCAGAACTCTGATTTACAGAAATTACTCCGTATGCAGTGCAGATACAGAGATGGAAAATGTGTGAATAATTAAGAGATGTTGAAGATAGAATAGAAGATTCAGGATATTTCTGTGAGAAATTCTAGTTAAGATGGGAGGAGGCAATAGATAGAGATAACAATTGAACATGTTCAGGTTCTATGACATATTAAGTGTTCAGATACATGTAACTCAAATTTCAAACAGAATGTAGTAATTAGAGGTGCATACTGAGTTGCACCACCAAAAAATTGAACCACGAATAAGGATGAATATTAAGGCAACAAGAGAGAAAAGAGTGCATTCAAAGGAATTGAGGGCATAGAAAATGTGTCAAAAGGCTGGGAGGATCCTGATCAGCTTCAGTGTATAAATCCAGCTAAAATAAAGATCAGAAAGTCAGTTAGACAAAGATTGGGTTTACCACTTAGATTGTTACAGATAGATTAATTCAAGGATTTGCTAACAGCAGAAGGAACTTAAACGTAGAACAAAGAACATAATGTAAGTGGCACTGGTGGAAAAGAAATTAATATTAGGAAATGAAAAGAGAAACATATATAGCAGTTATTTAAAATATAAGAGAGGGCCGGGGTGTAGCTCAGTGGTGCCATGCCTGCTTGGCAAGCGCAAAGTCCTGAGTTCAATCACTGATTCCTCAGTGAATAAATAAATAAATAAAGTAGAAGAGAATAAAATAAAACAACTTTATGGTGATACATTGTGAAACTGGGAAAATGGCTAATCTCATAGAAAAACACAAATTTCCAAAATTGTCTCAACAAGTATAAACTTAAATATATGAAGGAATTTAAAAAGAAATCCCAGACCCATTTTATTTTCTCTTTTTGGTGAGGTCTGATAAACTTTTGTGAAACATATTTTCTTATTACAGTTCAGTGACTAAAATAGAGCTTTCTTAATCATTTTTATGAAGCTACTATAGCATTAATAACAATACAGAACCATTTCAAAAGTTATAAGCCAATACTATTCATGAATATAATTCAAAACTACCAAAAAATGTATAAACCAATATTTTCAATTTATTGAAAATAATTATAACCAAGTTTTATTTATGGTAAAAAAAATGAAAAAAATTGTAGCATTTAAAAATCTATCACATTAACAGATCAAACTGGAGAAACCATGTGAGCATCTCAACAGATGAAAAAAAAAGCACTGACAAAATGAATCACCCATTCATGAAAAAGTACCTTAGAAAATGATGAATAGAAGGGAGCTTCCTTAATCTGATTAAAACATCAACAACAAAAAAACCTGCTATATTCTTGAGAGTTCATTTGGAGGTTCTGGCAGAGGGTGCAGCTTCTCGGATCCCCTTGACCAAGGAAACCTCCACTGCCCTCCTCTATGGGGGGACCTAGCACTCAGCTTCGAGAGGGCCATGAGGGCCAGGAGGGCGGCACACAGAGCAGTGAGGGGAGGGATGGAGGGAGGGGACGCGGCCTGGCCAGACCACCGACCGAATCAATCCTGGTGATCAGTTGGGTGACAGATGTCACAGCCAGAAGCCCTCACATCCAAACTGCTGTATGCTATGGCAAACACTGTACTAAACAGTAAAATAGAAACATTCCTTTTAAAATCGGGAACAGAAAGCGCTTCCTTCAACTGCTCCTTCTATTCAGGTATGGCCTGTAAGAAAAGACAAAAAAATAAAAAAGGAGTAGAAAGGAAAAAAAAAAGTCTTTCAGACTTGACATGATGGTCTACATAGAAAATACTCCTGGCCAAAATACAAATAAAATACTTAAATTTCAGACGTCCCTTCATGCATGCGGTCCACAGCTTTGCTGTGTGGTCTCCATCTGCGCCTCAGGCCGGCTGGGTGCTTGGGACCTAAGGGACCACCTCCCTGGAAGCAGCAGGCTCTCGAGAAGCGCTGCGGAAGATCAGGGCCTGACTCAGTTCCACTGAACGCACTTGGCCAACACTTGCTGTGCCCTACAAGAGGAAGGAAAGATCTGAGGTCTAAACACTGGAGAAATAGGTGGCTTGGCCTCTTAGGAGCAGGCACTAGACATATCCACATTTTCTGCCCCACGGGGCTCAGGAGGGAGTGCTGGGCACCATGAACTGGGATCAGCTACAGAGTGAGGTAATAATGCATTTGCCCCTGGAGACCTACCTGGTAACTCTGTGGGCTGAGATACAGCATGTTAGCTGGATGCCTCAGAGAGGGGAAGATGGTTTTCAGGTGTTGGCACTGTTACACAGCAGGCTTTATGGGAAGAATATTAATAGCCCTAAAGTTGTACAAATAAACCAAGGCTGCCACGGCACTTGTTTGTCTTTGAAGATGAGACCATCAGAAGACAGAAGTTATTCAAAAGTATTCACAAAAGAAGAGTGAGTCCATCTTCGCATTAGTGCAGGCTGCTATAGCCAACACACCATAAGCTGGGGGCTCAAGCTATAAACTTTACGTATTTCTTGTGTTAAGGAAATACATCTAAGATCAGAGGGCAGCATGCTCAGGCTCTGTGAGAGTCCTCCCCCTGGTTTGCAGATGGCTGTCTTCTTGCTGTGTCCTCACAACATGGACAAAGACAGAAGAGAAGCAAGCTGTCTCATGCATCTTCTTCAAAGGGCACACATCGCATGGTGAGGGCTCTGCCTTCCTGACATAATCATCTCTGAATACATTAGGGATTACAGTTTCAGCAGATGAATTGGGGGTCACAAACAGGCCATCGCAGCCCTACAAGGATGAGTCCTAGTTGGGTTACTTCTTCTGATCAAATGTGGTGTAGATTTTTCTCCATTGTTTTTCTACATTATTACATGTTTTCTAGGTGATTTAAGCAGTGTTAGTTTCCCCTATTTCTGTTTCCTCCCCCTTACCATTAACTTGGTCCCACATTTGGGATGTGGAGTATGGATGAGTTTTAATTTTGGTCCTAGAGAAGATATGAACATTAACTGTAGAACAATCCTTCTGAAGTGCTTCTTTTGATGTTCACATGTAACCCAGTGGTGGGATAGTACAATTATTGTAAGAATGTTCTAGAGTAACTTACCATAGTTAAATTCAGTCTTTTCTTGTTGCTTTAATTAAATTAGACTTTGAAAGTCAATCACCATTCTTTTTTTCTTTTTCTTCCCCACCCCCCACCCTAGCACAGGGATCGAACTCAGGACCTTGCACTCGCAAGACAGGCACAGTGCCACTGAGCTACATTCCGGCCTGTCAGTCAATTACACTTCATAGCTAAGGTTGGTTGGGGTCTGGGATGCTGACCAGAGACTAAGTATGTTGAATTTCTTCTACAGAAAATGTGGGTAGTTCCAGATCAGATAAAGTAGCAATTTCCCAGGAACTTAACTCCCTTTGTAACAGAGCAAACCACTCTTCTGGGAAATAATTTTTATTTCAATAGCTGATAATTTCTGAGTAATTGTCTTTAATTGGCTGTTATTCTGTTAAATTGAGATGGTCATTTTGTTCAAAACTGGAAAATGTGTTCAGGATCTTGGGAAAACCTCTAGGAAGCCAGTCAAAGACTTTATAGACCTCATCTACTTCCTTTTGTTTAGAACATGGACCATCCACCAGCTGCCTCTTAGGCCAGTAATTCCAGTTCTCTGTTGCATAATGCAAGAAAATAGAAAAAGATCAACAGAGAAATGTTCGTATTGCATAAAATATTTTACTGAAGGTCCAAGAAAGGCCTGAAAATGAAGCCAGAGGGACATTAGTAGTTATTCCCACCCAAGAACTTCTTAAAATGATCACAGTTCTTAGAGTGCTCTACAACTTTTGTATTCAGCTTTTCAAGGTGAAAATCATTTCAATGGATTTCTGATTACAAAGGTAATCAATGTTTACTGGAAACTTTCTTTAAAACTAAAAATATAAGCCTTTCTCTTAAATTCTTAGTTCCCTCAGATTTAGCTAATAACCTTGCCTCTGAGGTGATTTCTTTTTTTCTTCATTTCTATTTTATAAGTATATAATTAGTAGGTAATTCTCTTGTGGCCAGAAAAAAAATTCTAATTACTTGAAGTATATAAACTCAATGGACAGTGGTTCTGGTAAATTTTAAAAGCTTCACATCCTAGTAGATGGGTGGCAGGAATAACCACAGAAGGACTAAGTTTATGTGGTGGGGGGTAAGTTGCTGGGAACAACAAAGCATCTTCTAGGAATTCTTTTTCTTGGGCATTGTGATCTCAGGCCATTACATTTTTTTATATGGATTCCTTCAGTGCACTTGTTTTTGGCCTCTGATCTCTATCCTCACATTCAGTGTTAAATCTGTTTGATTCTAGAACCATTTTTATGACTTCACTCGTAACATATAAGACCTTTCAGGGGTGTCTGTTGTTTGTCTTACCAAGTCACCCTTGCTGGGCACCAGTGGGCCCCTGCCTTGCTAGCTTATTCTCTCACAAATTCACTTTCTTCCGATTCCTGTGTGTCCCATGCTTTTAGCCTCCTTGTTCTGTAGCATAGGCTATACAATCTTACTCTAGTCTTTCAACAACTCAGTCACAATGGCCTGATTAAAACTCACACTTTTCATTGATTTATGATTTCCATTTTACAATGTATTCTGTCTTTTCCTGATATGCATCTGCAAGTTAGTTTGCTAACTGACCTGAGTCATTTCATAACTACCATATATTTGGAGATGGCTCTCTATAAGAACTGTATATATAATCATTTGAAATACGAGGTCCATGGAATAGATCCTTGCTCAGAAATACAGAATGGAAAATATTGTACCAACTGGTTCAAGCCAGGTGTTCTACCATTAGAGGTCCACCAGTTTGGGTAGCAACCCATCATCTTTCCAAATCTCAGTAACTTGGCTATGGATACTGCGGGATTGAAAATTGAGTAGGACGACTCCTGACTAGGAGTAGGATGTGTTAGAAAGCAGCAAAGAATAATGAAAGGAGAAACACTGGCTTTGGAGTCAGCCCTATGCTCAAATTCAACTAATAATTAATTACCTTATCTTTTCCACTTCCTTGTTTAAAACAGAAATTATAGCTCAGAGTGCTATTATGAGTATTAAATGAATAGTAAAGGGCTATTATGGTTTGATAAATACTAATTATCATTGTTGCCTCCAAGTAAGACTTTCTGCCTATGCCATAGGAGGTGGTTAGCAAGTAAGTGAAATATCACAAGCCATAAAATACTCTTACATGGAGAGACAGTTTCTTATGTGGAATTAGCTGGAATTCTTTAAGTGCCAGTTTATTTCATATTTGGCAGTTGATTTGCTTTCTAAGGAAAAACCTTAAAAACGATTGAAAATTGTTTCCTTAGCCAAAGACCTCAGCAGTGCACCGACCAAACCCAGACATCCACACGATGCTGCAGTGTTACAAAGGTACAGTCCCAGGGCCAAGCACTTGTGAACTCATACTGCAGAACAGCTCCTGAGATCACAGTCTCGGCTTTGGAGGAATTCTCTTAGAGACACAGAATTTTACTATTCTTTTTAGAAAACTCCATTTCAGCACCCCAGATAGGTGTCTAACTTAGGGTTGAATCAGATCATCATGTCGTAAGCCATCACTAGCAGTCCTCTTAATTAAATGCAAATCTCCCTGCAGGGATTTTCCATTGGTTCTAGCAGTGCCTCCACAGCAAAGTAGAATCTCTTACCCAACAGACTCCTTACTTAGATATCTGACTCTCCTTTAACTTCTCCACAATAAATATCCTAGTGTCTTTAAGTATATGTGCCAAGTATTAGCTTTGATTTTAAAATTGTGAACTGGTAAATATATGAAAAATCCAGAATTCCAGGGGGAAACTGAACTATTTTGATCAAATCAGGACAGATTGTTTTTAACAATCAGGGCAGTGAGTCATTCTAAAAGGCACATATGCCCTAAGTAAAAAAAAAAAAAAGAAAGAAAGAAAGCACTATAATTTGAAATTTGAAATAATAAATTTTGGAGCAATGATTGTTGCAATATTTATGTTTTTTCACAATATCTTTTAACCATTTTATTTACAAATAAATAAAATTGGCCCCACGTTAAGGCCAGGTAATCTGACAATCTGTCTTTGATCCTGGGAAATGTTAATTAAGCAATAGGGCGTTCACCACAGAGTGATGTAGGCACATGAGACTCAGACACCTGCCTGGGTTCAGGAACAACTGGGAGTAGCATGGAGGGTGCAGAAAGTTTATAGGAGAAAAGGATGAGACTGTTTTCACACCTACAGCTCATTCTCCATCAAGAAACACGTTTTGGTGGCTTGGCTGCAGAAAGAGTTAAAGCACCAACACACACTTGTGCTTCTGGATCTGATCTTTAAAGCTTTGCATCCTAAAACCCTCGTCTGGGGCCTGATATGAAAATACATCTGTCGCCTACCAAGAAAAGATATCTGGCTCTCTCAGCCAAATCTAAATAAAATCTTTGCACATGCAAGAGAACTGCACTATTTTAAAGAAACCATCTTAGCCTGAATATGTTTAGAAAAACCACACACACACAAAACCTGGATCAGTGAAAAAAATATGTGTAGGAGTAACTATGTTTTTCTGTAACCACTAAAAGTTTTTCTTCCTCTACACCGGTTTACTATGAGAAATGAGGAAGTGGGATGTCAAAGTGAGCTTTCTCATAGTACACACCTAACTCTATCAGTTCACATCAAAAGCGGTCTTCTTTTCTGTCTCCTCAGCTGAGTTAGCCTTTGCATTTTCTTTCTCCTGCCCCGTTGGCTTTGGCTTCTTTTTCTGAACCTGAGAGACTTTCTGGGTTAGGGTGGGGAGGGATGGGCGGGAAGAGTATCTGTCTATTCTTTGTAAATCTTTTCTATGATTTTCAGCCTTTCTTGAACAGATGTCTGGCTATGCCATCCATTGTGTGGATGAACATTCACTGGCCAGGGCTCAACATTCCCTTATCAGAAAACAAATTCCGGGGTGCTGGGAGGAGCCCTAGGCAGAGGGGAGCCCCGGGGTGCAAAGCGCTGACAGGGTCTGGGTCATCACCTCCCTGTGTGGGGTCCTCAAGGCAAGGGCTTCCCTCCCTGCCTGCAGAGGAGCCTGGAGCAGAAATGCAAGATGAGGTGCTCTGTGGTTAGGAGGGAGAGCACAGAGGGCTATGAGAGCCGCACTGAAGGGGGGTGGGGGGCGCCGTGTGGGATCGCTGTGCCTCCAGCCTGCACCGGGGAGGACAGACTGGAATGGGTGGCACAGCCCCTCCTAGCAGACCCACGCCGGGCTTGCCTTCGCTGGAGCTCTGTGCTCCCCGTGGCCCGCGCCACTCAGACCAAAGGCTCTCTGAGAAAGGTGGCCCAGCCTGGCCTTGAACTGAGTGAAAGGCAGGTACGTCCGGGCGCCTGGCTTCTTTCCCGGTGACCAGAGATTCACCTACTTTTCCCTTCTGTCCTGGTAACTTGGAAAAGAAAAATCCATTTCTCTTCTCCTCCAGAAGACATCACCTGTCTCTCAGTGTGGAACCCAGGGCTCCTAAGGGTGATTCCAGCAGCAGCTTACAGAGTGCTAATGCTGGGGCAGGGAGACGGAAGCAAATGCTAAGTGAGGAAGCAGGCCTGAGGGGAGGCCTGGCATCTGGTCATATTTGGCATGGCGTCCTGAAGTACAGAGAACCAAATATTTGTCCTTAGAATAGGGGTGTGTGTGTGTGTGTGTGTGTGTGTGTGTGTGTGTGTGTGTGTTTGGCGCCACACTGGATGACTGTCAGGATATACCCACTTCGATTCTATTAATCACATCAACCCGATGAAACATTAATTCTGGGCTACTAAATATGTATACAAAAGCTACCTTAGCTAATTGAAGCATAGGAAAAACTCAAAGTATTGCACACTTGTTCCGCAGGCCCCCACTGCGCGGCTGGCTGCGCCTCCCGCTGTCCGCAGCCCGCCTGGCTTAGTTCCACGCGCCCGCGAGGGGTCGGGGTGACGGATCCCGCGCT
>NW_022900938.1:8426932-8429651 GCF_012274545.1 Fukomys damarensis | reverse complement strand
CGCTCTGGGGCCGGGGTCTGGGGGCGACGCGGAACCACCGGAGCTGCTGCTCCTGCCCTCCGATCTGACCGCCCTTCCGAGGGAGCTCGCGTGAAAAATTATAAACCCGCGGTTTCACATCAAAGACTTCCTCTCTTTAGGATCTGACACGTGTGATATTTATCTTTAAGGACTCTGTTTTTATTATGCCAAAGTAGAAATCAACCCAAAATCCACAGTTGGAATTTCCTTTTTTCCTTCGGATGGGGTGTTTTCTAGTAACTGACGTAGCTATCAGAAATAAAGGGAAATAGCATTTATTTAGGTAAAGCAGAATGGTTCGGGAAAATAGTTACGTGTTTAACTTTACTTTGACATGAAGCAAAAATCCCAAAAGTTACTTAATTGGGCCCAGGATCGGTTAGCAAAGGGGCACTTCTGAGCATAGTCCGCCCGCGGGGGCGCTCGGTCCCAGACGGACTAGCGGCGGCCTTCGTGGCCACTTTGGCGACCGGAAAGGAGCGCGGCCGTGGGTCCGCCGAGCGCAGCCCCTTCACGCGACGGACAGCCGCTCCCTGCAGTCGTTCTCCGCAGGTTTCCCCGGAGTCGCACCCAGTGGCCCTCCAACTTAGGAAATTCTATGCAAGATTTTTCTGCGAAGGTCTAAAGTTGTAGTCAAGAGCCTGAAAAGAGCCAATGACAAAAAAAAAAAAAAAAAAAGTTTAGAAAGGTCTGAAGTAATATAAATAAGATTTTTGTCTATTTGACAGTCTTTCATATCCCTGAACCTTTTAAAATTTATTTTGGTCTGCAAAATGGGAATAATAGTAAATATACTCTGTCTGCCAAAGGGTTAAGAATGAAATTAATAATGTGCAAAAAGTACTTAGCATAGGGCCCAGAAGTCGGTACGTTTCTTTAGTTATCATTTATGTCTTTCCTTACCAAAGACCCTTCTTTGTGCTAAAGATCCTTAGCCCAAAATTGAATTCAATGAATCAGTCTAAGCCAGAGTGAAGAAGAGCTTATTTCCACCTTCACATATTCCAAAGTAAATGCCCCCACCAACTTTGTTGTCAAGGTAGGCTTTAATTTTTAAATTGCGCAGGTGAGCATTCCTTGATTTGGTACTTTTCTCCCACTTTCGATGCGCTTTAATCTTGATTGTGGTGTTCATCGTGTTAATTCTGCACACGTGGTGAGTTTTCACCGGATGATCAATTCACTGCTCACGTGGGGGGCGGAGTCTTTCTGCTTTGAAGTCTGGCCCTGACACTGCTTGCTTCGTGATCTTGAGAAACTACTTTTCTATGTCAATAAAATGTGGTCAGAAACATCTGCCTTTCGGGATAGTTGTTAAATTTCAAGTACTGAAAGCACCACTACAGCAGTAGATGGAAATCTAGTTTGTCCTCTGTAGAAATTGCTCAGTGAATGAATCAATTGAACTCACCACTGTCTTATTTCACTGAGTCGATGTATTTGGATCCATAAACCATTGTAGACCATACATCACTCTACTTTATAAGGATAATAGAAAAATTGGAATCCAGTGCTTTGCTAAAAATAAAAACCCTGAATATCCTCTAATGTATCACAAAAGTAAATGTTAATTTTTAAATGAATGCTTCTTAGTGAACTGCTAATTCCTAGAAATCACCCCCAAGTGTGCCTATTTATGATTAAGAATCTTTTGACCAGAGAGTAAGAATTTTGCCAGAGATTGATGTCAAGCTAAGTAGCCTGTTATGCTTGAGAAGTCTAATCATTTTCTTCAGCTTTAAGAAATAAAAACATTTTGGGGGAGGGGCGGTGTGTGAGGCGGTTATCAGAGAGCTCCTGTGCTCACACCTGCCCGCTTGTGGCTTGTCCCGGTGGGTGACTCCCCAGAGTGAAAACAGGGGCTATAAAGTGATCTCCTGTGCTTGCCTTAGAGTTGTCTTAACGAGGTTTTCCATCCCTTCCAGCTGGAAGCTTGTTTGCTTTTAAGGCAGCAAAACAGGTGCTGAGCAGTTCTGTTTTCTTTCTCTAATTAATATACCATCTGCCTTTGGATTTGAGAATTCTCTGACTGGGGCCTATTTCCCATTGCAAGTATACAGTGAACAGCATGCATGAAATTGGTGGAGGGACAAACCACCCATGGCATTATAATTTGAAAGTTTGGGCAGTAGTTAGCAACTCTGGTCTGTATCTGATTTTAAGAATTAATTTATTCCTTAACAGTCCAGGGTTGTGGGGCTGAGGATGGATCTCAGCGCAGAGCACTTGGCTCAAATGTGTGCAGGCCTGGACTCAGTCCCCAGTGCCACAAAATAAGTCTGTTTTTAAATCAACAGTTGTGAGAGTAAAATTGTTTTCCTAGGAGCTGATGAACTGACACTTTCATTGTGAAGCTGGGTGGGTAACAGACACAGACTGTAAGGAAGACCTGTGAAGTAGTGAACGCCCATCTTGGAGGGATCCTAATTCAGAACACTTGGAGCTGCAGTGGTCAAAAGAAACTTCCCTGGCCCGAGCACTACTGCAGGTTTGCAGCCTTTGCTTGCAAGTGCCCTGACACTGAGCAGAACTGTGCGGTTCACCCTTCCTCCCAGGGTCTCCCACACTGCAGGCTGTTAAAATGGCAAACTTCAGTACCCATTCATGAAGTGCCTTGATGCAGGAGATTGTTCTGCTTGCTGAGGTGTTTTTTTTTTTTTTTTTTTTTTTTTTTTTTTTTTTCTTGGGGTTTGTTTTT
>NW_022900938.1:8369622-8426896 GCF_012274545.1 Fukomys damarensis | reverse complement strand
TTTTGGTACCGGGGATTGAACTTGGGTCCTTAGGCTTGTGAGGTGGGCGGTGGAACCACGGAGCAAAATCCTTGGTCCTAGGAGATTGTTCTGTGCAGCGCAACAGAAGGAAAAGTGGCTCCTGCCGGGGAGGATTCTTAATCTCATTTGAAGAGCTCTAATTAAGTAGACACCTGTTCAAGAAGGGGCAAGGTGAGAGGAATTCGGGGAGGTCTGCATGAAGGAGATGGGGCTTCCCCTCACCTTGGTGCAAGCAGGGAAGAAGGAGAGGGTGCTAGATGGAGAGAAGGGGGAGAGGTGTGCGCCCATGGAGAGAGGGCTAGGAGGTGGCAGCAGCGGGTATCCATGCGGCAAGATGAGCTTGACAGGACGGGATTTCCCGGGCTACTGCGAAATCCAGTGGGCAGAGCCAGAACTTCAGCTTGTGTACGCGTTCCTTTCCTCCTCCTCACATCTGCCTCGGTCACAGACAGTAGCAACCGTAACAGCTCCTTGTGGAAGGAAGTGTAGCCGAAGTAGGATGTGAGGTTTACTAAGCTTTAAGTAGCAGACTTTGTGACTTCTTGGTTTCTGACCTAGAGTCCAAGTGTACTCGAACACTGTGTCTCCGCGTCTCCCTATCTTTCGGTAATGGTTCTTCTCAGTGTTTCAAATTCAGCATACTGCTGCCTGGAATTTAACTCAGGGGACAGCACTTAATACTCTTCTATTATTTATGCTCCCTACTTGGGATCAGTATTTGAATTAGATTCATTATATCATTATATAACATAAAGGCTGCAATTGATAAGGGAGGGGAAAGGCTCTCCTACCTCCCTAGGTGCAGTGACCAGGGACTATAAATCAGACTAATAAAGGACAGTGAGCATTTCGTTGTGTATACAGTGGACCCTCGAGTTATGACTAGCCTGACATATGAACAGCTTGGAATACAACCGGAATTTTAGTTTTAACTTACGAACAGTCTTGAGTTACCACCAGAATGCTGGCAGCTTGTGCTTCCAGATGGTCTCACATACAGATTTAATCCTTAAAGAGCTCTGGAAGGAACGTGACAACATCCTTGTATGTGTGGGGTTAATTGAGAAATCCTGGGCCAGTGTCTCTAAAGATACTGAGATCAGCCTGTGTACACGACGCTTTGAAGGCTGCATAGAGGAGCCTGAGCCTTCAATGGACCAACCCGAGTTACACCCAGCCCTTGGGAACGAATTGAATTCATAAATCAAGGGTCTACTTGTAATGTACAGGAATTCCCACAACAAACGTGACTCGAGGAGGTAGAATTCAGGGCTAAGACACCAGCTTAGTGGACGAAGCATACAGAGGTTCTCCATCAGGTAGCCGTTCTTTCTGGGGTAGTGGCATCTGAGTGCAGTTCTGATTTCCATTTCTCTGATTGTCAGTGATGATGAGCTGCTTCTGAGAAGTGTCTGTTCGTTTTGGCTGCCCACTTTTTGATTGGGTCTTTTGCTTTGGAGCTCTCTCTCTCTCTCTTTTTTTTTTTTAGTTCTTCATATATTCTTGGTGTTGGTCCTCTGTCCATGGAATAGCTGCCAAGAAATTTTTGTTTTCATTCTGTAGATTGTCATTTCACTGTTTCCTTTGCCTTGTGGAAGCTTTTTGATTTGATATATACACCAGGTTTTCTTCGGAATCGCTGTGGTTCTATATTTGTCCTCCTAAGTAGGGGTGGCCAGGTGAAGCCACACATATGCAGAGTGAGCCCACAAATGCTGAGGGGATGCTTCTTGGTTCTTTTCTTCACCCAAAGAACCTGGTTATTGTGATGACGTATTCACGCTTGATTTAAGAAGTGTGCCATCTTATTCTACTTCAAAACCCAAATGACTGTTGACAGTCTTACAGTACACTTCCTTAATTATAATCTTAAGATACAAATACACATAGTTAAATAATAAATCATTTAGTGTTAATGGGTCCAGGGGGACAATCTGGGAGAAAAGGTAAGGGGATAACAACCCTTCTGTTCAAAGACAATCTAGATACTTCACATTTAGGATCTTACTTCACTTTCCGACATAACTCCACACCTCCTGTCCCATCCTACCCAGATCAGAATCTCGAACATGGTCCTTGGACTCTGTGGTGCTACTGTCCCTGCCCCTCTCTGTGTGACACAGGAAGAGCTTCCTGGAGCTGCCCTGCAGGCAGCGGCTGCACACTGCATGTGTCCTGTGTGCCTGAGGAGGACCTTACTCTGCTGGTCATTTGGTGACCTTCATGTCAATCAGAATCATAGCCATGTATTTCCTAGCTCTTGCTTTTTTGTGAAAGAGCATTAAATTTCAGTCTATTCCATTTGCTTGTTTAGCTCCTGTTAGGAGTTTGTGGTCCACGTCAGTGATACTCAGTGTACCCCGTCCGCAGGCTTCCATCAGTGTCCACCTTTCCAGGACCCCTATACGGCAAACCCGTGGCACATCAGAGAGCAAAGGATGACAGACATGCTATCAGTTATATACCAGTTATGTTTGTAACGAGCTTTGGTGTGTTTTTAACAGATTGGCACTTTCATTGTAATATTCAAAGTGATACTAAACACACACACATGCTCAATGCTTTTTTAAAAAATTATAGCACGGGCAAGGTGTAGCTCAGTGGTACAGTATACGCAGGTACATATAATCTGCTGAGGTACTGTCCTGCTTTAAGGCTAACTGTGGAAACTGTTTCTTCAGTAGGTACCAACTATTCCATTAGGGGAGAAGGAAATTACGCAAAGCTTTTACGGTGATTTACAGGCTTGCACTACAGTTGCTTACAGTTGTCTGTCAAGGATCTGGACAGCTGTAATTCTGAACAGCTGATGCTGTGGACCCCCCGCTGGCTCTGATTTAAGGGTCTTGTGTGTGTGTGTGTGTGTGGTGGTGGTGGTGGTGGTGGTGCTTCAAGATTCAAGGCCTTGCACATGCTAGCTGGTCATCTCACAGAGCCACATCTTGAGTCTGGATCATACTTTCTTATGCATGATAAATCTGAAATCCCAAGTGGCTTCTGTGGTACAGAAAGTACGACACTAAGTCTGAATAGGTTAGTACAGGTGTGGCAGCTTCAAGCGACAAGCAATTCCTTTAGCCGGGCACGGGAGCAGCCAGTTTCCTCATAGCCCGAAGATATGTGCATCATTTTACCCTGGACAGGACCTGAAGACCAGGGCTGATCACACGGCTGCGGTGGGGGCCACACCTGTTTGGGAGCTGGGGAAGCTGTGTCCCTGAGACTAGGTCAGGACAGGGGCAATGAAAACAGTAACAGGAGACCGGGAGGGAGCTGTTGTACTGGGTCTTTACTGGAAATAGTTCAAAATGTTCTGTAAATTCAAGAGAGGAAGTTTCACATTTAAAAACATTTACGATTGTAGAAAATATTGTTGGAGCAACAAGTGTTCCAAGAAGAGTCTGGGATTAGGCCTGAAAGCTGCACTCTTCCTGCGATGTGAATGCTCTCCGAGGAGAAACACGCACACCTGCCAGTCTTGTCTGCTAGTTGCAAAGAGATGGCAAACAATAAAAATGAGACAACTGAAGTCCGAGCTGAGGAGCAGCAGCCCTCTCCCCTACGTGTGAGGGTCAGACATCAACATTTGACTATGTAGGAACCATGGGGTGCGGTCTCTCCGCATGGTGCAGTGGGGAAGGAATGTTTCCTGTCATCCTTGTAGTTGTCTGGGTAAGGTTATAACCTCTCTCGGCTACAAGTCCTGAAACAGCACTGTTAAGGATAAAATATACTCACATACAGTTTCCAAATTGGCTTCTCTTACTGCCATCACTAAATCCAAGCGCTCTGTACACATTCTCAAAGGAATAGTGAAAGTAATGAAGACTTGAACTGCTGCCAAGTGGAGGGAGGCGCGGGCGTCTCGTCCTCCTGTGGCTCTGGAAGACGCCCTGGGTGCTGTCCCGTCACTTTCAGAGCTGGAATTGTAGACTGATCCAAGCAGATAGTCTTTTTCGGGTACAAAATATAAGTTCTCTGGATTTAGGTATCCCAGAATATTCTCAAAAATTGGTCACACCCTTTATTACAGTGAAAATTACAATGAAAAATATAGTCATGAAGGGTACAATTTGCTGCTTTAATAAATGTGTACACCAAACATATGTACCCCATCCCGAAGTGGAACTTCTGTCACCCAGGAAGTTATTCCATGTCCCTTTCCACACGGTCCGCACCACCTCCCACCCGAAGGAAAGCTCTGCTGATTCCACCCATAGGGTTAGTAAAGTCCGCTCCTGAAATTCATGTAGATACAAGCAGTCTTTTCTGAGATTCCCTCATGTTGCTACACAGAGTGGTAGCTCATTGTTTCTCATTGCCAACTGATCCATTTTAGGGATACTTCCAATCGGATAGACATTTGGGGTGTTTCCAGCTTTGACTGTTTATGGATAGAACTGCTATGGACATTGACGTAAGTTTTTTATTTTAAATGAAACAGATACGCTTTCATTTGTCGTAGACATTATCTAGAAATGAAGTGGGTTGTTCACAACAAAAGTGCACAGATAATTTTGTTACATAGCCCAACAGGGCTTTAAAGTGGTTTTATCATGTCACACCAGCAGCATGCATTCCCACGTTCTCATGAATTCTAAGCACTGTGGGGTTTTCACTTTTAGCAGAATTAGGGATAACGGTATTGTGGTTTGGGAAAATACCTTTGTAAACTTATGTGTGAAACTAACTTTACTTTGGTGACTAGGACATGTATACATTTGTTATAAACACCATCACAGTGGGACACAGAAAAGTTCTGTCATACAGTACCCTCCCTGCCCTGCCCTTTAGAGTCAGAATATGCCCTGCCCTGACCCCCTGACGGCCTCTGACCTGTGTCTTCCCCAGGTTTCATATAAATTGGACCATGTAGTGAGTCCACTTTTAAGGCCTATTTCTTCAGTCAGCATGCCTTTAAGTCCCTCCTGTTTGAGGGTCAGTACCTCCCTTTCCTGCCTGTGGCAATTATGAATGAAGGTGAGACACACACCTGCACACATTTTTATGTATGCACCCACCAGCGTTTCTCTAGGGCAGTCATGGTGAACCTTTTAGAGCTTTCAGTGATAATTATCTTGGAGCTTGCTGAGTCCTTTGGGTGGAGGTTTTACTTAATGAAAAACTGCCAGACTGTTTAAGAGTGGCCATGATCTTTCATGTTCCCATCAACAATGTGAGTCCAGCTGTTCTCACACTCGCCAGTGTATTTCGCATTGAATGTACAATAAACATACAGCGGGTCCTCGGTTTACGAACTTAATTTGTTTTATGATTTTGAGGAAGATGGCTGTAGTTGTGTTTGTCACCTGATGTGGAGTTTATGAATGGAAGCAAAATTTTGCCTGATGTTTTGTTTGGAAACAGAAGCATTTGTGCACTGAGGAATTACTGTATATATAATGAAAACGGAGAGTGACATATATACTTAAACGCTGTATTCTCCTAGGTTTACAGTGGCACTGTCTCATGGTTTGAGTTTGCATTTCCCTAGTGGCTAATGATTCTCAGCATCTTGACCTTGAGCATCTTCCATGTATTTGTCTGACTTAGGTGGTCTTGTGAAATGTGTGTCTGCAGCTTTTGTCCATTTTTAAAAACTGAGTTTTCTAATTATTGAGTTTGGTATCTATTCTAGATTCAAGTCATGCTGGATAGATAATTTGCAAAATTTTTTATATTTGCTGGTCTTTTCATTGTGCTGTGTTTCTTTTCAGAGCAAAAATTTTCAATTTTGATTTATCTGATTTATCAGTCTTCTGCAATGTTTCATACTCTGGTGTCAGGTATAGGAATTTGAGGCCACAAGTAAGTTTTCTCAAGTTTTATAGTTTATATTTCATACATAGATTGATGACCCCAACTGAATTCATTTGTGTATTAAGTACAGTCAGCCCTTTGTATCCATGGAGCTCTGTACCTATGGATTCAACCAACTACAGACCAAAAATATTGGGAAAAATGCATCTGTACCAAATCCGTGCAAGTTTGTCATTCCTTGAACAATATAGTAAACACTGTACTCGGTGCTATGAATGAGTGGGAGGTGTCATAAAGTACTCAGGAGAATGTGCACGGTAAAAACTATGCTATTTTACATAAAGGGCGTGAGGCTGTCAGTGTCCTCCCATCCAGGAGCCCAGCCCTTGTGGGCACCACAAGATGACTGTATAAGGCAGGAAGTTTTGCACAAGGGGTAGGAGTGTCCAATTGTTTCACCCCATAGGTTGAAAGGATTCTCTTTTTCTACTGAATTATTGTTGCACATTGAAATCAATTGACCATTGTTTGTGCTGGTCTATTTCTGTACTCTTCACAGATTTGTGTCTAGCTTTTGTCAGTATGGTGTGGGTTTCTAAAGCTTTATAGTCATTCTTAAAAGGGGATAATATGACATCTTCAACCTAGTTCTTTCTCAAAATTGTGTTTGCTATTCTATTTCTGGATACAGTTTAGAATCATCATTTCTATAATCCTACTAGGATCTTTATTGAAACTTGAGAATCAGTTTGTCAGTGTCTGAAAAAAGGCCTGCTGGAATGATTGATTAATTTGGGGGGAATTAAGTCTTCAGATTAAATTTACATTCCTTTTTCTCAGTGAAAAATACTTTCATGTATAGCATAAAATGTAGTTCTCTTTGTATACTTATTAATTTTTTTTTTGGACCAAGGATGTAACTGAGGACCTTGCACTTGCAGGGCAAGCAGTGGCACCACTGAGCTAAATCCCCAGCACATTCTTGTTAAATTTATCCTCAAGTATTCATAGTTTTTAAAAAGTATTCATATTTTTGATACTATTACAAATGGCACTTTATCTTCCAATTATTCCCTGTCTGACCATATAGAAATACATTTGGTTTTGACCTATCAATTTTGTATTTAAGAACTTGATGTGATTCTGGAGGGGCATAATCTTTAGGATTTTCTGTACATATAATCATGTCATCTGAAAACACAGGCATTTTTTTTCTTTCTCTTGATCTTTATGCTTTTATTTCTTCTCTCTCTTGAGTAGGATCTTCAGGAGAAAATTAAATGGGGAGCATGAGAACAGCACTGCCTCACTGTTACCATGGGGAAAGTGTGTTCTCATTCTTTCACCATTAATGTTAGTTTGGAGAAGCTCCTCGTATTGCTGCTTGAGAATTTTTATTGTGAATGTTTTATCGGGTGCTTTTTCTGCATCTGATTTTTCATGTTAGGATGGTGATTTATCTTTGTTTTTTTAAGGTTACATGGCATTTCTTGAATTCCTTATATAAACCTTGTGAAGTATTATCCATTTAATGTATGCCAGACTTACAGAGTGTCTTTAGTCTTGGTAACAGGCTAATGTTGACCTCATACAGAGTGAGTTTGAGAAATATTGTTACTACTTTTTACTGAAGTGTTTGATAGAATTCTCTAGTTTAGCCATTTGACCTGAAGGTATCTTATTGGGAAGATGTAAATTATAAATTCAGTTTAATTGATATTGTGCTGTCTGATTTTGTTTTTTCTTGTGCTAGTTTTGGCAATTTGGTACTTATTATCAGTGCTGAATACCATTATGTTGTCTGTATTTACCACTATTGATTAATCGACTGAAGGACATCTTGGTTTCTTCTAAGTTTTGGAAATTATGAATGAAAACACCCATGTGTTGGTTTTGTATAGACCTAAGTTCTCCACTTGTTTGTGTAAATCACAGAGTGCAATTGCTGGATCGTGTAGCATAAAAATATGCAAAACTGCCCTCTGTCTTCCAAAGTGCTCACACCATTCTGCATCCTCAGCCCTGAGTTTTGTGGTTCCACTCCCTCACTAGCATGTGGTGTTTTACATTTTCATCATTCTAACAGCCTGTGCTGGTATTTTCTACTGTTTTAATTTGGAGTTCCCTAATGACATAACATTTTTTCATAAGTTTGCTTGCCATCTATACATCTTCCTTAGATGTCTATTCAGATTTTTGTCCATTTTTAATCAGGTTTTTCATATGGTTGAGTTTTGTTTATTAGTACATCTATACAGTAATGATTACATTCATCCTGGGGAGTTGGAACGTATACATAACACATCTTAATTCTTTTTTTTAATACTTCCTTGCTTCTTCCTTGCCCCTCCTCCCTTGCCTTTCCCTTGTTCCCCTTCCCATTTGAACATATTCTTCTACTTCCTTATTTGTGCTCCTGGTTTCTAACACAAGAGAAATGGTGCAATATTTAAACATGTGTTTCCAATTTATTTCATTTATAAAAGTATGATCTCAAAGTCCATCCATTTACCTAGAAATTACTCCTGTTTATCTTCATGGCATAGTACTACTCCACTGTATATAAAAACCACATTTTCTTTATGCATTCATCTGTTGATTGGCATCTGGGCTGTTTCCAAGATTTAGCTATTACAGATTGTGCTGCTATAAACATGGGTGTGCATGTATTGCCATGGTATGATGCCTTAAAATCTTTTGGGAAGATACCAAGAAGGGGAATAGCTGGGTCAAATGAACCTCTAGTTTGTTTTTCGAGGAATCTCCGCACTGAGTTCCATATTGGTGGCACCAATTTAGACTCCCACCAATAGTGAAGGGTTCCCTTTTCTCCACAGCTTTGCCTGCATTTCTTATTAGTTGATTTCTCAATGAACGCTATTCTTTCTGGAGATGGAATCTCAGTGTTGTTTTAATTTGCATTTCTCAAATAATTAGTGATGCTGAACATTTTTTCATACATTTATTTGCTGTTTGTACTTCTTCCTCTGAGAAATGTCTTATTCATTTCAGATGCCCATTTTTGGATTGAGACCTTAAATTGGGCGTGTTTTTAAAAATAATTTATATATTCTAGATATTAGCTCTTTGAGGAACAGGTGGCAAAATCCTTTTCCCTCTCTGTGGGTTGTATCTTCACTCTATTGATGGTTTCTTTTGCTCTGTAAAAAGTTTTTAATATAAGGTGCCTTTTGTTGATTCTTTGTAGTATTTCCTGTGCAATCAAGGTTAGATTCATAAGTCTTTGCTTACACCTATGTCTTGAGTTTAAACTGTTATCTTCTAGCAGATTGTTTCTTTTTAAATATTTAGATCTTTGATCCATTTCAATTTTAGTTTAGTTCATGGTCAGAGATATGGGTCTAGCTTTAACCTTTAGCATGTGGGAAGCCATTTCTCCCAGCACCATTTATTAAAGCTTTCTTCCAGAGGTGTGTGTTTGGCTTCTTTGTCAAAGATAAGGTAGCTGAGCGTGTTTGAAGTTGTTTCTACATCTTCTATTCTAGTCCATTGATCCTTGGATCTGTTTTTTTTTCTTTTGCCAGTTATTATGTTTTTTATCGCAGTAGCTCTGTAGTATAATTTCACATCAACTGTGATGCCTCCTGCCTTTCCTTTATTGCTTAGAATTACTTTTGCTATTCTAGGTCTCTTCTGGTTGCAAACGAATTTTAGGATTGTTCTCTCCAATGCTGTGAAGTATGATTTTTGATTGGGATTGCATTAAATCTTTATAAGTATTTTGGAAGTATGGCCATTTCACTATACTGGTTCTTCCTACTCAAGAACAAGGGATGTCTTTCCATTTTCTAACATGCTCTTCAATCTCCTTTTTTCACAGTATTGTAATTTTCAATGTAAAATTTTCAGTGTACTACTTTCATTAGACTCTTAAGTATTTTTCTCGATGCTATTGTGAAAGGTGTTGGTTCTCTAATTTCTCCATTAGTGTACATGAATGTTATTGATTTTTGAGTGTTAACTTTGTATAGTGCTATACTACTGAATTTGGTTACTAAATCTAGTGGGGTTTTGGGAGTCTTCTATGTAGAGTATCATGTCATCGGCAAATAATGGTCATTTAACTTCTTCCCTTTCTTCCTATTCCTTTTATTTCTTTCTCTTGTCCAATTGCTCTGGCTAATATATCCAATTATATTGAGTAAGAGTGATGACAGTAGGCATTTGTCTTGTTTCTGATTTCAGTGAAAGCTTTCAATTTTTGACTATTTAGTATGATGTTGGCTGTTGGCTTGTCATAGTGGCTTTTTATCAGATTGAAATAAAACCTCTACAGAAAATTGGAATACAAGGTGTTTATCATGAATGGGTGTTGGACTTTCTCAAATGCTTTTTCTGCACCTACTGAGATGATCATGGTTTTTTTTCCCTTCTGTTAATGTATTGTATTAACTCCCCTTGCATATATTGAACTGTCTGTGCATCACTGGCATGAATCCTACTTGGTCATGCATAATTTTTTTGATGCTGCATTGTTTGCCAATATCTTATTGAGGATTTTTGTGTTTATGTTCATTAAGGAGATTGGCTGGTAGTTCTCTCTCTCTCTTTTTTTTTGGTATCAAGGTAGTGCTTGCTTCCAGGAATAAGTGTGGGAGTATTGCTTCACTTTCAATTTCATTACAGTTTGAGGACTACTGCCATTAGATTTTCTCTAAATTTCCTATAGAATTCAGCAGTGATTCTATCAGGACCTGAGTTCTTTGGTGTGTGGGGGGGTTAGTTTGTAAAATTATGCCTTCAATTTTACTGATATTGGGTTATTTGGAATTTTTAGATCTTCTTGATTCAGCTTTGGTACTTCATATGTACCTAGAAATCCATCCCTTTCTTCTGTTTTTCATCTTATTAGAGTACTTGTTCTCAAAGTGTAGGTATTGATGATCTGCTACATTTCTGCAGGATCTGTTGTGATTTCACCCTATTCATTCCTAACTGGATGGATTTGAGTCCTTTTTTTCTTCCGTTCTTTGACAAGGTTGGCTAAGGGTTTGCCTATTTAATCTTTCAAAGAACCAACTCTTTCATTAATTGATTCTTTATATTATTTTCTTAATTGCATCAATTTCTGCTCTGATCTTTACAATTTCCTCCCTTGTATGTGCTTTCAGTTTAACTTGCCCTAAATTTTTTCCAAAAGATTGAGTGCAACATTGTTACTTCAGCTTGCTCTTTTTCTGATGTGGGAATAACTCGCCATAAATTTCCCTCATGTCCTATAAGTTCTGGTAGGTGGTATGGCATTATCATTTAATTGTAGAAACTGCCTGATTTAATTTCATCTGTGACCCATTGGTTATACATGAGGGTGTTAATTTCTGTGTGTTTAGTTTTTGTGGTTCTTTTGCCACTGATTTCCAATTTTATTGCACTATGATCTGAAGATATGAGTGGGATGATTTCAATTCCTTTTCATTTACTTAAGCATATTCTTTGGACTAATATGTGTCTTAGAGAAAATCCCATGTGCACCTGAGAAGACTTTGTATTCTGTTGTTGTTGGGGGAGCACTGTAGATATCTACTAAGTCCATTTGTTCAAAGCTTTGGTTCAACTCTTGTATTATTACTTTTTTTTTTTTGGTCTAGTTGATCTATGTACTTGTGACAGTGGGGCATTCGGGTCCCCCATTAGAATTGTGGTAATGGGTATTTGATTTTTCTTACCCACTGATGTTTTATATAGTTGAATGGACTAGTATTTGGTGCAGATATACTTATGATTATCTTTTCCTCTTGGATTGTTCCCTTAACAAATACATAGTGATCTTCTTTGCCTCTCTTTATTACTCTTGGCTTGAAATCAACTTTGTCTGCAAACAGCAGTGACCCCTGCTTTTTTTGGGTTCCTGTGGCATGGGGTAATGTTTTCCATCCTTTGACTTTGTCTATGCATTTCTTTTTTTTTTTCTTTGTATTGAGTTTATTGGTACATTTTAGGTATACAGTACAGTTACATTCATTATTGGGATCCTGTACCTTTACATGATAGGTCTTGATTCTTTTTTTCTCCTTGTCCCTGCCCTCCCTTCACCCCCTCCTCCCCTCTCCATTT
Organism: Fukomys damarensis; assembly: GCF_012274545.1. Lineage (NCBI taxonomy): Eukaryota > Metazoa > Chordata > Mammalia > Rodentia > Bathyergidae > Fukomys > Fukomys damarensis. The sequence goes on along the minus strand of NW_022900938.1, from coordinate 8,415,040 downwards.
ACAAACATTTTATTTCCATTTTTCATTTTCTCATATTTTTTTCCTCTCCCTTATTACCTTTCCCCCACCCTTCCCACTTTCCCTACACCTTTAGCCCTTTGCTTCCTATTTCACATTATTAATTATCTCATTAGGATCCTGTGCACTATTATAGTGTTTCACACCAGAGAAACTATACAGTATTTCAGTTAAATCTCTGTATGAACATTAAAAATAGGGAATCCTAAAATAAGACAAGGAAAGTAAAAGAGAAAAGGCAGTGATGTAAAGTTAAAATAATCCTTAATTCTGAAGAAGAAAATGGTCCCTGAGCATATTTAAATTGCTTCTTGCTCTTGTAGTCTTATTCTTTTTTTTCATTATTTAGAGAATACCTTATTAGTTTCTGTAATCAAACCCACGTAGATATGACCTTACATATTTAATACAGTGCATTACCCCTGTACAAATGGAAAAAATTAACATTTCTAGACCAATATGGCTGTTAATTTCTGTACAATGCCAACAACACAGTAAATTGGGATAATTTTTTCCAAAGTTGACAGCACAGTTAAAGTTTCCAAAAATTCAAATTATATATATATATAATAGCAGTATGTTATATGCATTTCTTTTTGAGTTAAATGTGTTTCTTGCCTGATGTTTCTTTTTTTCCATTAAGTTTATTGGTACATTTAAAACAAGCAATAGTTACATTTATTGTTGGGATCTTGTACCTTTACGTGATATATCTTGGTTATTTTTCCCCATACCCCTGCCCTCCCTTCACCAATCCCTATTTACAAAAACTTTCTTTTTTATTTTCCCTTATTTTCTTTCCCCTCCTCTTCCCATTTCCCGTTTAGCTATTTTCTATTTCACACTCTTAATTATACTACTTGAACCTTATTTGCACTTTGTTTTTCCCACCAGAGAAACTATTTGGTATTTACTCAAGTGTGTTCTATTTATTTCACTTAAGAATATAATCTCACTGTGCATCCATTTAGCTATGATTCTAGTTTCTTATTCTTTATGGCTGAGTAGTATTCTGTCTTATAGAAAAACCACATCTTCTTTATCCAGTCTGCAGTTGATGGGCATTTGGGTTGTTTCCAAGTTTTAGCTATTAAGAATTGTACCACTATAAACATGGGTGTGCATATGTCACTGTGGTATTATTCTTTTAATTCTTTTGGAAAGATACCCAGCAGAGGGATAGCTAGGTCAAATGGAACCTCTAATCTTAGTTCTTTGGGGTATCTCCATATTGATTTCAACAGTGATTGCAACAGTCTGCACTCCCACCAACAATGGAGAAGGGTTCCTTTCTCCCCACAGACCCACTAGCATTTGTTATTGGCTGATTTCTTGATAGCAGCTATTCTTTCCAGAGTAAGGTGGAATCTCAGTGTTGTTTTCATCTGCATCTCTCGAATGACCATCTCTCAATGTTGAACATTTTTTTCATATATTTATTTGCTTTTACTTCTTCGTCTGAGAAATGTCTGTTCATTTCAGATGGCCATTTTTAAATCGTGGGGGATCTGGTTTTTTTGAGTTCTTTATATATTCTCTATAGTAGTCCTTTGTCTGAGGAGTAGCTGGTAAATATTTTTTCCCACATTGTAGGTTGTCTCTTAGCTCTATTGGTGATTTCTCTTGCACTACAAAAAATTTTTAATTCAATGAGATCCCAGTTGTTTTCTTCTTTATGCAAGTTCTTTTGCTGCTGAGGATTTCTTCATAAAGTCTTCTCCTATTCCAGTGTCTTCAAGAGTTCTACCTAATTTACTTTCCAGTAAGTTTAGTGTTTGTTTTGATATTTAGATCTTTAATCCACTTGGATTTTAGTTTAGTGCATGGTGAAAGATAGGGGTCTAGTTTTAATCTTTGACAAGTTGAAAGCCAGTTTTTCCAACACCATTTATTAAAGAGGCTATCTTTCCTCCAGTAAGGGGATGGTTGGCTCCTCTGTCAAGGATGAGGTAGCTGAGTATGTCTGGAGTTGTTTCTGCATCTTGTAATCTATTCCACTAATCCTTGGGTCTGTTTCTTTGCCAGTACCATTCTGTTTTTATCACAGTGGCTTTGTTGTATAGTTTCAAGCTGGTGATTGTAATACCCCCTGCCATGTCTCTGTTGCCATTCTAGGTCTCTTCTGCTTCCAAATGAATTTTTAAATTGTTTTCTCAAGTTCTGTGAAATATACTGTTGGGATTTCAATAGGTATTGCATTGAATCTGTAAGAAGTTTTGGAAGTATGTCCATTTTCACTATGTTGATTCTTCTTACCCAGAAGCAAGGGATATCTTTCAACTTTCTTATATCCTATCTTTTTTTTCAAAGTGCTGTAATTTTCAGTGTAGAGGTTTTTTATCTCCTTCATTAGATTGATTCCTAGATATTTCATTTTTTGGGATGTTATTGTGAAAGGAATTGTTTCCCTAATTTCTCTCTCAGTGAGTCTATTATTTGTGTACAAGAAGGCCATTGATTTTTGGAGTGTTGACTTTGTATCCTGCTACCCTACTGAATCTGTCAAGCAATCTTTTGGCAAAGTTTTTTGGATCTTCTATGTAGAGGATCCTATCATCAGCAAATAGTCACAGTTTAACTTCTTTCTTTCCTATCATTATTCCTTTTATTTCTTTCTCTTGTCTAATTGCTGTGGCTAATGTTTCTAGAACTATATTGTACAGGAGTGGTGACAGTGGACATCCTTGTTTTGTTCCTAATTTTAGCATGAAGGTTTTTAGTTTTTGACTATTTGGAATGATATTGGCTCTTGGTTTTTCATAGATAGCCTTTATCAGGTTGGGATAAGACCATATATTTCTTTTTTCTGTAGGGATTTTATCATGAATGGGTGTTGAATTTTGTCAAATTCTTTTTCTGCATCTATTGAGATGATCATATGGTTTTTGTCCTTATTTCTGTTAATACAGTGTATTACATTTATCAATTTAACATATGTTGAACCATCCTTGCATTGCTGGGATAAATCTGACTTGGTCAGGGTGTATAATCTTCTTGATGATCTTCTGTATTCTGTTTGTTAGTATCTTATTGAGGATTTTTGCATCTACGTTCATTAGGGAGATTGGCCTGTAATTCTCTTTTTTGGTTGGGTCTTTCCCTGGTTTTGGAATCAAAGTAATTACTCCCAGGAATGAATTTCAGAGTAGCTTCCCTTTCAATTTTATTGAAGAGTTTAAAGAGTAGTGGCAATAGTTCTTCTCTAAATGTCTTGTAGAATTCAGCAGTGAAGCCATCAGGACCTGGGCTTTTCTTTGTTGGTAATGTTTTAATTACATTTTTTGTTTCACTGAATGTAATTGGGGTGTTTAGACTTTTTATATCATCTTTGTTCAACTTTGGAAGTTCACATGTGTCTATCCATTTCTTCTGTATTTTCCATTTTATTAGAATGTTTTCAAAGTAGGTGTTGATGATCCTCTGGATTTCTGGTGGATCTGTTTTGACTTCATCTTTTTCATTCCTAATTGCATTAATTTGAACCTTTTCTTTCCTTTTTTTGATAAGGTTGCTTAAGGGTTTATTTTTATTTTTTTTGAAAATCCAACTTTGATTCATTTTTTGTATCATTCTTAGTCTCAATTGCGTTAATTTCTGCTCTGATCTTTATAATTTCCTCCCTTGTATAAGCTTTCAGTTTGTCTTGCTCTTCTTTTTCTAGGAGCTTAAGGTTATTTGAGCTCACTCTGTTTTCCTACTATGGGCATTTAATGCTATGAATTTCACTTGTAGAACTGCTTTCATTGTGTCCCATAGATTTCTGTATATTGTATTGGCATTATCATTTAGTTGTAGAAACGAATTTCTTTTTAAATTTCCTATGTGGCCCAATGATTGTTCATCAGGGTGTTATTTAATTTCCATGTGTCTGTGAAGTTCTTGTGGTTTCTTAAGACTGTTGATCACCAGTTTAATTGCACTGTGGTCAGATAATATACTAGGGATGACTTCAATTCTTTTGCATTTATTTAAGCATCTTCTATAAGCTAGCATGTGGTCTACTTTGGAGAATGACCATGTATAGCCAAAAAGAAATGTATATTCTAATTTTGTGGGACAGAACACTCTGTAGACATGTACTGAGTCTGTTTGTTCTAAGACTTGGTTCAGTTCTGTCATTTCGTTGTTGATCTTTTGTCTAGATGATTTGTCTATTTATGTCAGTGGAGTATTGAAGTCCCCTACTACAATTTTATTAGTGCTTATTTCATTTTTCTTATCCATCAATATTTGTTTTGTATAGTTGGGGGCATTAGTATTTGGTGCACACATTTATGATTGTCATTTCTCCATTGTTCCCTTTACAAGGATGTAGTGGCCTTGTCTCTCTTAACTAGTTTTGGTATGAAATCTATTCTGTCTACAAATAAGATAGCTACCCCTGCTTTTTTCCAGGCTCATGTTGCATGGAGAACTGTTTCTATCCTTTCACTCTGTCTTTGAATTTCTTTGCGAATTAAGTGGGTTTCTTGTATATAGCATATTGTTAGATTTTGCCAGCCTGTTTCTTTTGATGAATTGAAGCCATTAATATTGATAGGTTATAACTGTTATGTGTTAGCCTTTCACTGTCATGTTATTTTCCTGTTGTTGCTTCTTTTATTTTCCCTCCCTCCCTTTAATTTCTTGCCTTGCCTGGCATATTTGCTCTGTTGGCCCTTATGGAGTTGTGATCTTCATTTTCTCTTTCCAGGATAGTGTTTAGAAGTGTTTGTGGTCCGGTTTGTCCATGAAATTTCTCAGGTGTTCTTTCTCGTGGAGTTATCTTATTTCTCCATCTATTTTGAAAGATAGTTGTGCAGGATACATTAGTCTAGGTTGGAGGATGTTTTCTTTTAAGACCTGAAATTCCTCACTCCAGGCTCTGCTTGACTTGAGGGTGTTGAAAAGTCTGCTGTGGGGCAACCCATTTTCTGGTGTCCTGTTTCTCTTAGACAGAAGCTTTCTTTCTCTCAGTAAAATTTTCTACTCTTAAAAAAAAAATCTGCTACGATTCTGATGGGCTTTCCTTTGTACATGATTTCTTTTCTCTAACTGCTTGTAGTATTTTGTTCTTCTTTTGGGTTTCCTGGATCTTGATTGTTATGTCTAGGTGTAATTTTTTTTTTTATCATGGCTAGTTGGATTCCTAAATGCTTCACTTATCTGTTTGTCAAATTCTTTCCCTCTGGGAAGCTTTCTGTAATTAATTCTGTGAACAGTTTATGTCATTTGTGTTGTCTCCTGCTACTTCATGGATTCCTATCAGTCTTATATGCTTCTTTGCAGAATCTAAGAGTTGTTGGATTGATTTCTCATGGTCCCTTACTATTTTTAAGAGATCTCTCTTTTCAGGGGTCACTGACTGCAAAATCCCATCTTCTCTATATAAAATTCTATCATCAAATTCCTTCATCCTGCTGTAAATGCTTTCTGTAGAGTTTTTAATCTTCTGGATATCTGAATCTGTTTCATGGATTCCATTTCTTTCCTATGTTGGGCATTTATGGTTCCCATCATGGTCCTGAGCTCATCTATTTTTTATGTTTCTGTTCTAGAGTCTCTAGTCATGTCTTTCATTCTTCTTACCATCTCTGTAGTTATCTGGGAAATTATTTGTTTTGGGTTTTTCTACAGCCTATCTTTTTTTTTTTTTCTTCCTGTGCTGATCAGTTCAGGGTGTCCAGATGGTTGACTTTCAGACTTTTTCATTTCTCTCAGAGAAATCTGTTTGTGTCTTGTTTAAATGCCTTCTCATTTCTGTTTTTGTCATTGGTACCATCCTTGGTTTAATTCCTGGGTTAATACTTCGATCTTCCAGATACAGTTGGTCTTTAGGTTTTCAGTCTCTAATGTCTCTGAGACAAACTCATTCTCGTTATACCAGAGAGGATAACTGATTGTATCACTTGGGCTAATCAGTAACACAACAGCATCAAGCACAGCTTAGAAAATGACAGTTTGTGGTGGTTATTAATCTACCACCTTTAGCTGTGTGAATTAAATAAAAATCGAGGACCAGCCCAAAATATGTTTATAGTGAATAAACTCTTCAATATAGCAACTTACCCTTCAAGATGGGGATTCAGAAGGAGTCGGGGAAGAAGGGATATAAAGACAAAATAAATGTTAGAAGTGAGTCAGAGGACACAGAACAAAATGTACCCAAGAACAGAACTAACAGCAATAGGGAGGCTAGAGACTGTAATCACTTTATTATTTTTTTGCTTGATTTTTTATGTACTTTCTTTTAAAACTAACTGAAATTGAGAGAAGGAAAAAAAGGGAGAAGGAAGAAAAATTCAAATTAGGATAGGAACAGAAAAAGGGAGAGTAAGGGAGATCAAGGTGGAAGAGGGGGGGGAGAGTGGGAGAGGGGAGGAGAGGGTGAGGAGAGGAAGAGAAGGAAAAAATTTTAAGAAAAAATATTTTTAAATGATTAAAGTGAAAAATATTACTTTGAAAATACAAATAGAGGGCCTCCTTCAGGGTATGCCTTTATTGATACAATAGATAGTGTGGGTAGGAGTGGGCAGGTCTAAACTAATCAGCAAGCCAGCAGCTATCCCTGAGGTTCAGGCTGATTTCTGGCTGCAAGGCCCAAGTTGAGATCTCTATCCTCTTGCTAGGTTGAATTCTGCAAGATTCTACTGCAGGTTCCAGCCATCTTTCTCCTGAAATTAGACCAAGTTCTGACATGAGGTGCTGGTCCCTCTGACTTACCAACTATGGTGGTGTGGTGTGCCTTTATCACAGTTTCTTCACTTTTCATCTAGGAGCCTCAGAGAGGCCTTCTTTCTCTTATACACGGGGTCGGGGGGCATAAACACTGCTGTATTGGCACCCACGCAGCTGGGCTCCTCTGTGCTGCCAGGTCAAAGTGGTATGCCCACTGGAGTGTCAAACAGAGTCCGGGCTCCTCTGTGGCACCTGGTCAAAGCTGGAGTCTTGTTTCTTGATCCATTCTGCCAATCTTGTTTCTTTTGACTGGTGAATTGAGACCATTATTTACATTGATGGTTATAACTGAGATGTACTGGATTTAGCTCAGTGGTTCTACTGCCTGCTTCGCAAGTGTAAGGTCCAGAGTTCAATCCCCAGTTAAAAAAAAAAAAAAAAAAAAAAAACAGATGTATTGACTTATCCTGAAATTATTTTCCTGCTGTTGATTCCCTTTCTTTCCCCTCTGTTTAATTACTTGGCTTCCCTGGTGGATTTATTCTGTTGGGATACATGGAATTGCTATCTTCATTCTTTTCCCTTCAGAATTTTTTAGAGTGCTGATTTGGAGTTCATGAATCTCTGCATGTGTTCTGTATCATGATAGTATCTCCTTTCTCCATCCATTCTGAATCATAATTTTGTGAAGTATATCTATCTGGGTTGGAGATTGTTCTTTTAGGGCTTAAAAATACTTCAGGCTCTCCTTAAGAGTTTGAGTTGAAAAGTCTGCTGTAATTCTGATTTTTTTGTTTTTGGTACTGGACATTGAACTCGGGACCCCGTTGAGCTTGAGTGGTGAAACCACTGAGCTAAATCCCTAGCCCCTGATGGTTTTTCTTTATAGGTAATTTATTTTCTCTATAGCTTTTAATGTTCTGTTCTCATATCAAACTTTGGAATCTTGACTATTATATGCCCTGGTATAGTTTTTTTCTGATCATGGCTAACTGGAGCCTCACTTACCTGTATGTCAAATTCTTTTTCCATGCTTGGGAAACTTTCATTACTTTGGTGAAAGGGTTCTGTATGTCTTTTGTGCTACCTTCTGATTTCTCTTTGAATCTTTTTTTTTTCCGGTCTAGCAGCTGTTGGTTAACTTTTCAAGGTCCCCTCCCCCCTTTTTAAGGTACTGGGGCTTGAACTCAGGACTTGGTGCTTGGGAGGCAGGTGGCAGCACCACTGAGCTAAACCCCTGGCCCTCCCTTGCTATTTTTAGTAAGCCTTTCATTTGATGACCACTAACCTCAAACCTGTCTTCTAGATCTGATATTTTTTCCTCAACATTGGTTGATTCTGCGGCATATACATTCAATAGAATTTTTATCTCCTGGATAAGTTTAATCTATTTTATGGAATTTAGTTCTTTACTGTTGGGCATTCATAATTTTCATCACTTTCCTAAGTTCCTCTATTCATTTTTATCTGCATCTACTCTAAGATTCACTAACCTTGTCCTTCATTATGGTCATCCTCTCTTTGGTTGTGAAATTGAGTTGTCTTTTCCTAGAGTCTCTAGAGCTTTATTACTTCTGCTGCTTCCTTTTCAGAAAGTTTAGCTGGGTAGCTTTTGCCTCTTGGATTTGTCTTGGGAAAACTGGAGGTCTTAGGCTGCATCTTGCTTCCATGCCTTGTCGTTTTCTATTTATAAAATTTATTTTCTGCATTGATGCTTGTAAATTGCTTATGGGTAGATAGCTTTGTTACTAGTATGGAGACCTGCTTATTAACTACTTTTCAGAGATGTCCTCTAGGTGTAGCTGGCTTTTGGGTCTGTCCCAAGATCCCGCCTCTTCATTAGGGAGGAGAAGTTGCTATTTGGCCTAGGACCCAGTCTTTGGTTCTGGCCTACAGTACTATTATGAACCTCAGGCCATCTTGGTAAAAAAAGAACTGATCACAACTACGTCACCTTGGCTAAAGTTGTGCAAGCAATAATAAAATTATCAGGTATAGTCTAGTAAATGACAAGTAAATGGCAAGTTTTAATGTGTCACCTTAAGCTGTGGATAGTAGATTTATAATTATATAATAAAATCAGAAAATTATATACAGTAAATATCCCTTCAGTAGAGTGAATATACAAGGCATAAGAGGAAAAAAATGAAATAAAAGATTAGACGCAAAGCTGAAGGACAAAGGAAGATACTCATACTTTGGGAGACTGGTGAAGGTAGGAGGGAAAGAAGGAAAAGACAAAAACAAGGATTAAACAAAACCAGGTTTTTTAAAAGATGGGGGAATGGTGAGCTCCAGCAACACAGCTTCTCCAAGAGAAAGTGCCTGGAGCTTGGAAAAGCTCAGAGACCAAACTGAGTGATGGGCACAGGGAACCCAAGGCAATGGACAGAGAAGAAAATAGGATCCATCCCTACAGAAGAAATCACGCAGTGACACAGATGGAGACCTCAACGTGCAGTGCAATGTAGCCACACTATGGGTAGGCAGGGGGAGGTAGTGAAAATAAAATTGCTGTACCCTGAAAAACAAGAGACTGGACTTAGATCAGAAGAATTTGTAAGCGGAAACAGCAGCAAGACCACGAGGCATTGCTTCCCGAGTGGCCCTCCCCAGAGTCAACATTTGGTGAGTGAAGGGGAACAGTCTCTCCACATAGTCACAGAAATAGAGCAGGTGGGGTCACCATCTTATTTCAAAAAGCCTGGGGCTTGCACCCCAAAGTGGAGGAGGGAAGATCTCCCTTACAGTAGTCTACAGGCTGCTGGACAGCAGATTGAGAGAAACACTGCTGAGAAGAGGTGACTGGGACAACCCAGACTAGCCCTAGCCACCAAAGACTGTTTTTTGATCAGACGCATGGGACAGGCAAGCACTTTGGCTGGCATTGGGAAGGGGACACTCCTGCCCTGCAACAGGCAGCAGGCAAACAACCTTAAACAGCCACAGGACAAGGGCACCTCTCCCCCAATACAACTGGTACATGGAACTAATCCGTGGAGTGGAACTGAGGAAGCAGCAGGGTCCAGGAAGGACCAACCCGGAAGCAGCCTTGGCCTGGCTCCACCAGAGGGTATCAAAACAGCTAAGAGAGCAGCGTGAAGATGGCCTCAGTGGGGACACATGTGCCTGGGTGATCTCTCAAAAGTTGCTAGCTAAAGAATGGCCACAGCTCCCACATTTGGAGGCCAAATCAACCTCATACTCAGTTTCAACTGCAGTTTTGGGCTCTGTCAGCGTTACTAACAGAACTGTGAATACCAGAGGAACTTTATTTTCCTTTTTCATTTTGTGTTATGTGTGGTTGTCTTGGTTTTTTTACCTTGATTTTTTTGTGCTGTTCTATTCATCTTTCCTCTCTTTTCCCAGCTATCTATTTTGCTTTTATATTTTCATGTGAGTGAAAATTGTCTCTTCTCTGGTTCACCTCAATAGTTTTTTGCTTTCTCCCCCACTTTCTCTCCTGCATTTCTCTACAATCTCCCAAAGCTTAAGTGTTCATCCTGTGCACTTCAGCCTCGCTTCTACTGTATTTCTTTTATCTGTTTTACCCCATCCTCTTAAATTTCCCCCCATAGGGTAAAAATCACTCTACTAAGGAGAAATTCATTGCATACAAGTGGCTGATTTATGTTGGATTTTGTTATAAAACAGTATAACTTGCCTATATGGTCAAAGGTACCAAACCAACAGTTACCACAGTTTGTCAGCTGCTAGGATGTGCTTGATGTTATTGCTAACTATTACTTTTGTCAAAATGGTTATACCTGTTGTAATCAGTTGTTCTCCTTTATATGACAACACTGTGATTATCCGGGGTCATAACCATCACCACAGTCCAGTACCAAAGGACTGGGTGTGAGCTAGATAGCAATCTTGCACACTTAAAGTGGGAACCACCTATCCCAAGAAGACATCTCTGAGGAAAAGACATTCCCTAGAGAAACTTCAATATAACTGATAAAGCGACATACCATACGAACTCTACAAGCGACAACTCACAAAACAAAATATAAAAACTAGGAAATGACACGGTGCAGAAGCAAAACACAACCCCGGATCTCCAGCCTACCAGAGGTAGGTCCAGGGAAGTGAGATAGAGGAAATCAGAAGCCACCTACTGGAACTTTCTGAATTGATAACCACAGAGGTGAAAAAAAAAAAAACAAAATAAAACAAAAATAAAAAAACAATATTCACACTCATGAAAAAGCAACAATCAAGAAAAAAAGCCAAGAGAATAAAGAAGAAAAGGTCTGTGATTTCAAGCTTGTAGTTATCTTCGGGGCTCTACAGTTTTGTGGTCATTTCCAATTAGAGCATGTCTTCACTGTCTCTGGTGGACCAAGGAGTCAGACAGAGCCCAGATCCATACTGGATGCTTGGACTGAAGACACTCAACAGATGTAGTTTACAGCATCCACTGCTCCATTCCACAGGTGTGTTTCTCTGTGGAGGCCTCTGATGTCCGCCCCCACCTTCATTGTATCTCTTTAGATTTGAGCCTCCTCTCTCACCAGGAGTCAGGGAGGTAGTGGTGCTTGCCCCTTCTTTATTCAGCATTGAGGTATGTTTCTTCACTTTCCCTGTGGGTTCCAGCTCTTCCTTCAGATTCTTCTTGGGTCCTGGGGATTTAACTTCCTCCTCCTGTTCTTCTCCAAATTGTTATATTCCACTGTCTGGATTCAGAGTCCAAGAGGCTGACCCCCTGCTGCTTACTACACCACACTCTTGATGAATCCACATTGCATTTTAAATGTTCTTTGTATCTTTTGAGTAATACTTTATCAGTTTTTATAACATTCTCTTCCAGCCTGACTCTCTTCTTGACAATTACAAAGAGCAGTTTTTTTTGACGTCACTGTCATATATAGGTTTTCTCCTGTTTTCTTTTAGGAATGTTACAGCTTTGTGTATATTTAGATCTATAAACCATTTTGAATTTTTTGAAGGCTGTAATATGTCTAGGGTTTCCTTTATAATGAAAAAACTGTTTCTCCCTTGTATTTCCTTGGCCAAAACTATTTACTCTGTGTGTGGGGGTCTGGATCTATTTATGTGGTTCTGGGGATTGAACCCAGGGCTTTCACCCTGAGCTACATTCCCAGACCTGGTTATCTATTTATAAATAGGGTCTGCTCAGTTAGTAAATTGCCTGTTCTGGGCTTGAAGTTAGTAATCCTCCTGCCTCAGCTTTTTAAGAGTGCTGGGATGTCACTCTGCTGCCTGGATCTTACCTTTAAAGTCTAATCACTTCTGCTTTTTAAAATGGAATCTTTAGTCCATTTTCTATAAAACATTTTATGTGGAAGTAGGTCACCTTAACTGTCCCCTATTTTTCTTTTCCCTATAATTCCTCCTTTCCTAAGAGTTAAATGTATCAAAACCTCGTTTTCCAGTCACAATTGCATTATCCTTTTAATAAGGATAATATTCAATCTTTAAAATAGCCCTGATTTTCAAATCGGATAAATCTACGGGCTCATGTTCAAATTCCTGTCTGTCTTTTGGAATATCCATTAGCCCACAGAATGAACTACTTTCATTCTCCATCTTATAATTCCGATTTCTCTATTTGTTCACTATTCATGATCATTTTCCCTTGTATCCCTGAATATATTTAACTAAAGTTCTTTTAACTATCAAATGCTAAATCATCTTGGGGTCCATTGTTAATGGCTGTCTTTTCTTGATTGTGGTCACATTTTCCTGCTTCTCTGTATGACCAGGAATTGTTTACTGTGTGAGGTACACTGATTATTCCTTGTGTGAAGTCTGGATTGTATCATCTTTGTCTTACATATTACTGAGTTCTAGTCTAAGAGTGGGAGTACTTGAATTTAATCCAGTCTAGTCAATGGCAAGCTGCCTGTTTTTAAAATGAAGTACCTACTTATTTATATAGTTTGTGGCTTTGTACTGTACTACCAGAAATCAACAGTTGTGACACTGTACGTGCCTCAGTCCATTCAGGCTATTACAAAATACCATGGGCTGGGTACTTATAACAGAAATGTATTTTTCAGTTCCAGAGCCTGGAAGTCCACTTAGTCGAAACACCAGCAGAATCAGTGTCTGTTGAGGGCCCATTCCTAGTTCATAGCACCTTCTTGCTGTGTCCTCATGTGGCAGTGAGGATGAGGGAGCTGTCTGGGATCTCTTCTCTAAGGGCACTAAAATGCTAAGAGGCCCCATTTCCAAATGTCATCACACTGGGGTTAGGTTTCACCCTGGGAATTTGGCAAAGGACGGGGATAAGCATTTGATCTATAGCAAAATGGCTCACAAACCGAAGCCATATACTTTCTAGCTCTTAAGAAAACATTTGCCAATTCCCTGTATTGGGGTATTCTCCTACTTCAGAGGAGAATTTCCCAAGTAGTAGTTAATGCCTATGTGTTCATAAGGTCTCTCCACTTGAACACTAAGGTATGCAACTCCAAGGATTTTTAGTACTATGTAACTTCTGGGCTCACTGTTCCACTCGAGGTCCCAGAGCAGGAAATCTTTTGCTAGGTCTTAGTGGTCTTTATCCTTGGTGATCCCTCATGCAAATTTCTGCCTAGCTCCCCTGGCTCTGTCCTTAAACTCTTGTCTTCTAAATCCCAGTTATTCAGTAGTCCAACTGATAACTGCTTAACAGAATTTCAGCCCATCTTGGGCCTGGCCTCTCTGTGAGAATGCTAGAGGATACCAAGCAAAACTGCCCGGGATGCTCAACTGTGTGGGATTTAACATCTTCTATCTCCTCTCTCAGGGATCACAATACTGGGTTGCTGATGACTAAAAATACCAGCTCATGTGTATTTTCTCCAGGTTTAAAGTTGTTTTGGAGAACACACAAATCTGGCACTAGTCAATCAGAAAAAGCTGCTTATACAAAACCAAAGATCCTAGATAACACAGGCAATTCTGTGATTCTCCTCACAGACTTATGAGACTCACTGTGATATTTTGTATGTTAATTGTGTCCAATTCTTAACCATCCCTCATAGCACAAAGCAGATACACATGGAAGTACATGTTCGGGATGCACAACAGAGAATCTCCATTGTCAAGCAGCTTACTGTAGGAATAAATTTGATATGCTTGTTTGTCTTGACAACGCAGATCAGGGTCAGCAAACATTTTCTGTAAACGGCCAGATAGAAAATATCTTAGTTTGTGGGCCACAGTCTGTTACAACTATTCAATTCTGCCACTCTTGACCACACATAGAAAATGGTTGTGTTCTAAATAGGTGGCTGGAATATCGTCCAAAAGCTATTGTTCACATGAATAGATAAACCTAGACAGTAAAAGTTTAAGAGCTTTTGTTTGGCACCTGGGATTGAACTCAGGACCTTGTGCCTGCAAGGCAAGGCAGGTGACAGCACCACTGAGCTAAATCCCCAGTCCTCCTGTTTTTTAAAATGGGGTTTTTTATTGGGTGGTTTCTCCTCACTTGGTAAAGTTGTATTATTTCACATTTCCAAGTGACCAGAGTAAAAAGAACTTAGTGTGTCTACATCACTGACTCGTACATTATTTTGCATTCTACGACTTCACTGTGCAAACTCCCTTCTCTTGACAGGCAAACACCGATGGAGAGTGAAAGGAACACTGACCACTGAATCGGGGGAGAGGACAAGTGCTGGGCAGCACCGTGCAGCTGGGCCTGCACTGCTTTCCACTGATGGTGCTGGCTCAGCCTCCACTACTGCTCTCCTTCACTCACCACTCTTCATAACATGGGCTGCGTGAAATCAAAGCAAACTTTCCCATTTTCTACCAACTTGGAGACCGACAGGCAGTGTGGGAGTGAAGAAAGCTTTATGCCAGAAGAGAGGTTACGCAGACGGTCTTCTCCATGTAAAGCCCAAGGGGACACGAAGGCACAGCCAGGGGTCAGCACCGCCGTCACGGAGTATGCAGACTGCCTGTCCTGGGAGATTCTGCACGATGCCTTGCAGCAGTGGGCACGCAACAACATCAAGTACCATGACATCCCCTACATTGAGAGCGAGGGCCCCTGAGCCCACAGGGTGCGGCACTTTGCTGAGCTGCAGTCAGTCGGTGCGAGTATAAATACACGAACCAAAAGCAAAACCGTGTCAGTGCATGGAAAAACATGTATGGTCATGTTCCTAGCGCAGGAAAAGCTCAGATGAAGTAAGCAGCTCTGTGTCATGGCTGTGTGGGTCTGCTTGCTCCTGGATCTAGTTGTGGAAGGGCTGCATGGGGGACCTGTGGCACCCAGTACGCAGATGTATGTCGCACCTCTTTCATCCAACACAGTAAAGAAAACACTGAGGGATAAAAAGCTGTAAGTTAAAAAACTTAACAAAATTAAATTCTGTTAATGTCCACCCCCGCAAAAAAAAAAAAAAAAAAAAAAAAAAAAAAAAAAATTCCCAGACAGGAAAACTTTTGTTTGTTTTCTTCTCAAAATGCCTTGGCAAGAGAAAGGCACTCACAGCACAGTGATAAGCAGTGGGATTTGAAAGCCACATGTCCAGAAGAGGGCCCACCAGGAACCTCAGTGCCCTAAGGAGCAGCAGCTGTTATATGGCTGACTCATACTTTGCATGTATAGTCCAACCTTGGATTGTGAGCAACCTCCATGAGTGCTCCAAAAGACAAGCAGACATTCTCAGCAATTTTAACTTGATAAGCGATTTGTTGCAATATGAGTAGTACATCAGGCTGAATGTCACATGATCACAACCGGTTTTCTCTCTCACTGCTTTGACATACAAGTGTTTTGGTTTGGGAGTGGAACAAATTCTTACTGTACAACCACCTTAAAAAGATACAATTAAGGTGCCAGGAATTTAGCTCAGCAGTTCTAGCACCTGCCTCGCAAGCACAAGGACCAAGTAAAAAGAGATACAATTAAGAACCCACCAGGGCTGGGGATTTAGCTCAGTGGTTCCACTGCCTGCCTTGCAAGTGCAAGGACCCGAGTTCAATCCCTAGTACCCACCCCCCCAAAACACTAACAATTGCTTTTTAGGGTAAAAAAATCCAATAAATCTCAATAGCAGAAGCCTACCCTGCAAGGTAGAATACAGAAGCTAGTGTTACCGTGCAGTGGATCGAACACTTTCCTGGCTGAGGTGCTGCTGGGAGTCGGGCCACTGGTTCCAGGTGGTTCACTAACCATGGGGCCATCACCATCCAGTTCAGAGGTGAGCACCTCCAGCTGTGTCACACAGGGCAGAGCACTTCTCCAGGGGAAGCCATGGGTATTGCTTCTAGGTGTAGCACGTGCCCACAGGGCATTTTGTGCTGTATACTATATTCTCAAAGTAAGCTTTTGAAAAGTTACAGTACACTTTTTAAAAAGGATTAAGTAGTATTTGTAGATCAAAGATAAAAACAGGATTCTAAGTTAGAATCATCCTTTTCATCAAGATTTGCTGACTGAGAACTATTTAAGCCCCTATGTGTTAGATCCTTTTACTCAGATGTAGTGCACCAATGTCACTGGAAATCTTAGGTAAAAGAGGGTTTCTGGCCTTGTAAGCAACAGAAAAACTACCTCTACTTTTACCAAAACTTTGAAACCCACAATGAAAAGATACATGAAATGAGTGGTGTGTGCACCTGCAGTTGCTTTTGGACACCTAACCATTCAGCTTTAATGTCACCTTGCCCATGATTGACTGTTCTACTGTATTTATAGCCTATATAATAAGAGAACCTCTCCTGTTCACATGAGGATCTAAAGGCATTAGGCTAAGGGCAGAGTTTCCTGAAGTGTAAGACATTTACAGCTCATTAAGTGTTTATACTGATGACTTAGATAAAAGCCTAGATATTTTTTTTTCATTTTCCATCACAAATCAGGATACTTTTGCTGCAAGGCCGTTTGCCATTTATAAGACAGTTAAGTATATAAAATAATACATATTTCAGTGAGAACATAAAGCAGCACATCACAAAATTTTCAGCTAGAAATATGACGAGTGGGTTCTGGTTATATAGTAGTTTAACTTCAGAATCCTTGTGCCCTGCTGCCCCCATTTCCCAAAGGAGTATCAGAAAACCTTTCAGAACCGTCTGTAGACCCCTCAACCCTAACACGAGCAATCCGATGGCCAAGCAGCACCCCCTGAACGAGGAACCGTGAGGCGCACAGAACTGGTGCGGCGAGGGGGTAAACCATGTGGGGGAAGAGTAAAATCTCACACGTGTGACAGTTACCAGGGTACAGTTCGGCCTCAATGGCAGTAAGAACATCTCTGATAACTAGCTTTCCTGAAAAAGGAGCACGAAAGGAGCCCTATACAACGGGATGCTGCAAGAGCCACTGACACTGGAAAGGGAAAGTCCTGCAGCACTAAGGTCAGGACAGGAGCCTCTCCTGGCGCAAGCAGCTCAGGTGGAGCTAGGAAAAGCCCTCAGCGGAAATAAACGAGCTGTGGCCTCTCCCACGCTGCCACCTTTCAGTTCCAGGCCTTAGGTCCTAGGATTCTCAGCTTTTTGTTGCCTTATCAGTTTGCAAACCGCCTCTGGCTATTAGCACAAATTTGAAGGAGACAAAAATTACCATCAGTTTAGTCCCAAAGGAACTGGTGTCACGCTGCCTTGGTATTAAGAATCAACACAGAGAGCACGATACATCCTCCCATGTAGTACTGGCACTTCATGAGATGACGTGAAGTACACGCTGGTACTGCAGTTTCAGAAATCAAAAGTTAAGAGACACATTATAAGTAATGTCGGGGAACAGTAGTTTACAAGCAAAGTTCTAAATACATGGTTTAATCGAAATGCCCTCGCTCTGTCTGAATGCCCAAATGAGCCGTGAGCACTGCTCAGGAGTGCCACCTGTCTTAATCTACAAAACTCAGCTTTTGTTAGCAAATCCTCCTTCTTGTAACAGCCAGCTGTGGGGTGGTATATTTTTCCAAATATTTTTGTGTAAACATTTCTGTAAATACAATAAAGTCATTATAATTAGCTATGAGTTAATTACTTGATGCAAAAACTTTCAACATTGTATGAGTCAACATTTGTGTTAATTTCTTGAATTATTTTGGTCCAGTTTGATTTTGTAAGTATAAGTGTAAACATGTCATAGCATCTTTACTCCAAATTTGTGCCTGAATTTTCTGAAGAACATTTAAGCAGTGTCTCCGCTCTGCACCTGTGAGGAGGATGCGGGCCATCACCTCTGATGTCCTTTCATTCCTGCTGGATTTTTGTTCTTATATATGGAAGAGGTCTCCGTTTCTGAGGGGTGGGTGGAGCTACTGTAAGAAGTTACAGATAAACAGTACATAGAAATTATTCTTACCCAGAACTTTAAGATCCTTAGCCAGGGACAACATGCAGCTTCTTTCGTACCTTAAAGAACACTTGTCAGCAGTACCAATTATTGAAGGCATTTTAAACTGTTAACTTTTTTAAATTACAAAAAGCAGAGTGTGTCTTAGAGACTGGAGTTCTTCAATCCCCACTAGCTGATAATCCCAAGTTGCAAGAAATGATGTTTTCTCACCACAAGGGCACACTGATCTCCTCAGGGAGGGCCAAGCCTGATATGTGTTGTAGAGATGTTCTCATAGATGCATCCGTCTTTGCCCATGATTTCTCAGGATTATAAAAGAACTCAAAAGTTACTTCAAAATATATCCAAATAAAGCAAAGTCTATGAAGCATTTACACAGCATCCTCCCCCCAAATCCAAGATCTTTTTTATGATCTGTACCTGAGTCTGTATTTAGCTTTCAGTAGTGGTTTATATGTTGGTTAAACAAAATTCCTATTTCAATTAGATAGAACTACTTAAGAATGTCCAGAAACATCAGGGTTTCCCCGTTTTTCTGACAGGGATGGGACAGTCAAGACTTCAGGCTTTGCAGGTCACCCACGTCCTGTTGCCAATACTCACTCCAGCCAGACAACACATAAGCAGATGGTGCACCTATGTTCCCATAAAGTAATTTATGGACAGTGATATTTGAGCTATTACAATTTTCACACATCATGATGTATTAGTCTTGATTTCTTTCCCAACCACTTAAAAATAGAAAACCATTTCTAGTTTGCAGGCTAGATAAAAACAGACAGCAGGCCAGGTTTGGCCCATGTGCTATACTTTTGCCAACCCTTGCTCCAAACTGCAGTATTTTGAAAGAACAGTCAGTTCAAAGAATCAAATCATTGCTTCCCAGTGGTTTAAAATAATTATCCAACTCTTCATCAGTCACTTCTTTTAGGGCAGCTGGTTTCCACACTGGACTCTGGTCTTTATCAATTAAAACTGTAAAAAAGAAGACACAGTTGTCAAAAGAAGATACAGATGATAGGGCATCTCTTTCTGGTACTATTAGAGTTTAATTACTAAGGTGACAAACTGTCTTGAATGGGTATGTTTTTCTATAGCATGTCTTCTCTGCAAAGTTTACGTTTTCCTACATATTCTCTCTTTCAAATTCAACCCTCAAGGAATCTGAACAGATGACATATTTTTGTTATCTACTGCAAGTATTTTCTTATCTCTTACCTTCATGTCTCCAACTTTAAGTGTTACTAAAGCTGAATCCAGTGGTGTACATTCTTTTTTTCAGACAAAATTTTTAAATCTCCATGCTAAGAAACAGCTAACACCAGTGTTGGTGTTGTTTACAGGGAAGGCAAAGGGTCAGCTCTGCAACCTCTGCCACATTTGGTTTTGGGAGGAAAACTACTCACTTCAGGTGGAGGGAAGACTTTAGCCATTGTTAAATGTGGAGACTGCTGTTCTGCGAATCCTCAAGTTCAAGACAGCTCCAACTTAAAAATCAGACCACAGTCAGGTTATCCTGAAGCCTTCTACTTCTCCTATTTCAATGTGGTCATCACTTGGCGTACCACATAATATCCCCACAGGACCGAGACCATGAAGCAATCTATTACCGCTTCTTAAAAAGAATGATCCTATTTCACTCCAGTGACACAAAACTGGGCGGATCTCAGTATTATCTATCACAACTGTGTGTGAATCCACAGTATCTTTAAAAAACACAGTTGTGGTAGCAAATCTCAACCATGCTTCAATGTGCACAACTCCAGTGATGACTGGGAACATTTAAATACACAAATTACAGAGAAGTGGAAAAACCTAATTGAACCATTAAAAGGTTAAACAGTAAAAAGAAGCCTGCCTGGGCAGGTGGAGGGAAGAAAGCTTTATACATAATTAAATGGATACTGCAACGTTGTTCTTGAGATGGGGGTCTGTGTTGCTCAAGCTGATCTCAAAGCTGTGGATTCAGGAAGTCCTCATGCCTCATCCTCTCCAGTAGGTGGGACTACAGGTGAACATCACCATGCCTGGCTCAATGCTGGCGGTTCTTAGGGTTTGGCTGTGTACACTAAGGGTTCTGGAATGAAATGGGCGGTGGTATCAAACACTGATGGTCTGATCCCTACCAATTTGAGTTCTGAATTCCCTGGACAGCAGAGACGGTCACTGTGGGACACTCCTTCCATGAGAATTTCTGCTTTAAGTCTTCTGGCCAATTCTGTCTACCTCCATGAGGTTCTAATGAAGGACAAAAACAGACTACTAACCAAACCTGGTGTCACTTTATTTCAAGTGAACAAACCCTTTTGCCTAGAGCAGACAAATTCTTGCCATGCAGCAGCTCTGTGAGGTGGTTGGAGACACCCAGACTCTACGTGGTAGCTACCTGGCTCTGGTAAGAACATCCATCTTTTCTTTTCTTCGATTACCAGAAAGCTTATCCTAGATTTTGAGAGTAAGATTTTTTTTTTTTGTATCAGGGATTGAACTTGGGTCCTTGCACTTTGAGGCACATGGTGGAACCACTGAGCTAAATCCCCAGCCCAAGAGTAAGAATTTTCTAACAGCTGTTTTCCTAATTTGCTAACTTATTTATATAGTCACCAAATTGTAGCAAGAACACTACACACTTTTACAAGTCATAAATGTTCTTTCTGAATATTTCTGGAATATATTCTCTCATTAAAAAGGTAGCTGATAAGCACTTTTTGAATCAGAATTCTGAGGCATGATTTCAGTTTTTTTCTTAACAAAACTTCTAAAAATACCACCTTTCTTCTGAAGGACTAGCATAACAATGAATATGTTAACAACATAAACCAAATACTGTAGTATCAGGTCCTCCTAAAATCAGAGGGGTAGGTTCTAAATCCCATGGAGCAAGAATCTACAGGACACTGGTGTGGAAAATGTGTATTGTAATTGGTTTTGTATAAAACGTAACAGCCATCTGCTCTGACTCAACCCCATGGCCTTCCAAAAGGGTTGGAACCCTGTGCTTCTTTCTGCTATCTCACCATGCTGAAAATTAAGAAAGTTCTACAGCAGGGGTTGGTATTAACAAAGCTTAGATTCAGAAAACAAACTTTTCATTCACATAAAGTCTACCCAGAGCCAGGGAAGGTCAGTAACAGAGCATTTGCCTAGCTTGTGGGAGGTCCTGGATTCAACCCCCAGGACTGCAAAAGAAGAGGAAACAAAAAAAAGGCCTGTACTTTATTAAGTAGTTTGCTAGGAAAAAAAAATTAGTGACTTCACCTGCTTTTTAAAAATAGGCTGGCTTTGGAGATGATAAGAAAAAGTGGAAAGCATAATGGCATATGTGTTTTGCACAGCAAGGTTTAACTGCTCAGGGACAGGCAAGGAGGCAGGTGGTAGGGTCTGACCACTGCTCTACTTGCAGTCACCTGACTGTACGAGCAGCACTGCCTCTGATCTGTAAGTAAATAAGGGAGCAGTGACCAAGTCAGGTGAATTTTAAAATAATATTAGTTTCAAAGACTGACCTCCCTTTATATTCTAGATGGTTTTATTTTTGGGGTGCTGGGAATTGAACCCAGGCCTTCCTTACACATTCAAGGCCAGTGTTCTACCACTGAGCTATATCCTTAGTATTTTTTAAAATTTTATTTTGAGATGGGCTCTTGTTAAATTGCCTAGGCTGGGCTAGAACTTGTGATCCTCTTGCCTCTGGCTCCTGAGTACCTGGGGTTACAGATGTATACCACCATGCCTGGCTGTAGATGCTTATATTTTAACAAATACAACTCTGAAATCTTTACAAAAGTTGAGTTTTCATTAATAAAATTGCCACCATCAATTACCAATGTATGCTCACAAATCCCACCTCCCTGCTGGCCCATAAGGGAACAACTCTTTGTCACTTACCAGCTCGAATGCCTTCATGGAAGTCATGATAACTCTGGAAGATGATCAAGATCAAAAAGGGTCATTTCCGGGTGTCTGTATTCCTGGTGAGCCCCCCTTCCACCCACCAGCCATGTGCTGGAGACACCCGGATGGCAGCCTTCTGAGAACCGTGTCAACCACTGTCCTCTCTCCTGACCGCAACTGCCCCCAGCCGCTCTCCTACTCTCCATGGAAAATGTCCTCATCCTCCCCAGATCTCTTCCCCCTCTACATGCCTGGCAAAATCCCCACCACTGAGCTCTGCTTGCATTTGATTGAGCAATTTTATCTTGCTGTAGAAAAATCACAACTGTGAGCAGTTTTATTTAAAATTCACGGCCACAAATGTTAAAAACAGGTACAGAAACCCTGACACAATCCAAGATCTAGTCCCCTCTCCCCAAGATCAGGATTTAAACTATTTCATGTTCTCTTGGCCTCTATCCTTGGAGCACATTCGACTCTTACTGTAAATCTCAGCTAATGACTTAACCTCTTTCATCAGTTAAGTAAAAAAAAAAAATGAACATTCTCATGTTCTCACCACTAAAACACTTGTTGCTCCAGCAGCCACCTGCCCCTACCTCCTCTCCTGACTGCGGAAGGGACTGCCCTCTCCCAGCGTTCCAGCACACAGCTCCTCCAGACCTCAGCTGAGGAGGTCCCCTGTCCCCTTCTGTCACTGTGGTCAAGCGCACACATCCGAGGGTCGGGTTCACATCCAGGGCCCACTACAGGTGATGGTGATGAATCCCGTTCCCTTCCTGGTCACTGCACAACCCCAGCTCCCCCTCTGCCAGCAGCTTCCTCCAGACAGGCACCACCAGGTCCGCACCTGTTAGGTCTTCACTCGGAACACCTCGGCGGGGCCTTCTTGGCTCAGCCCACCTACCACTTAACCCCCATCACTCTATAGCCTTCATCTTACTTCCTGGCTTCATTCTTTTCTCTTTAATATTTATACTAATACAGATTTTATGTATTTATCTTATTTGCATCTTATCTCTCCACTACCAAGGAAGGGATTTGCTGGTTTTGTTTACTTACAGTAAACCTTGGTAACCCATGCTAAGTACTCTCATTGAGATAATAAATCCCCAGAAGTTATTAGAGGTGTTAACGTCCTTCAGCCTTAAATCTCTAACCCACATCTCCAGCTCCCCGTGCATCCTCTCCCTCATATCCAACATGTCTCCAGTTCGGCCTCCCACATCCGCTTCTCTCCAGTCACCCTGTCCTACCCCACTGCTACTCGGCACCTGATCACTGCAGTAAATGCCTCTCTGGTTCCTCTACCCATGCTCAAACCCCTTCAACCCTGTCTCTAGGATGCAGCAATCACTGCCTTCTTAGAACAAAATGAACATAAACAAATGAAAAACCAAATCACCCCCTGCTTTAAAACCAAGAGGTCACTCAACACTCTCAATCTCCTCCTTCAGGTCACGGATGAGGGAGGAACATCCCAAAGACGTCTTCCCTGACCCACTTAGTTTTCCTTTGCCTCCCCAACTCCATCCTGTCCCTGTGGCATTTTCTTCTATAACCAAGCCTGTGGGTTTCTCTTTGAGCACTTACCATAAGTTACAGTTATCTGACTTATTTTGTTTAGTTGTTTACTTTCTCAGTAAACTAATCTGCATGAAATAAAGGATTGTGCCTTCCTGATCTGATCAGAACTGAACACTGGAACAGCGCTGGCGAGGAGCTAGCGCATCGGGAGGAGGAAGGGAAGCAGGCACGGGCAGTGCACTCCCAGTACCACAGAAAGCAGGCACCCACTGGCCAAAGAACATCCGGCTGCACGCCTTGTTTCTGCCACTCAGCGGCTGCACGTCACTGCTCTAAGCTACAGTTTCCACCTCTGTCCACAGAGGTAACTGTACCATCCTTCTGGAGATGGCATCTTGTTTCACAGAGGACACACAGGTAAGATGACCGGCACAGCACCTGCTCATAATGTGCATTTCATAGACTGCAGCTGCCACTGATGTGGTCCAAGGAGTGACTCTAATATATGGCCAAGAATTTTACTGCTTATTAGATATCTTAATAACTACTTCAAGACCTGGAAGTGCAGGAGGAATGTCTGCTTTCTGGTTATTAAGCTAAATATTCACTTTGACTTTCAATTTGTTAATCTAAATAATAAGACTTTTTAAGGGCTCTCTGAATGTAACAAGTGATTTTTGCCTTTAAAAAGTTGTGCTCACTTCAGCAGCACATATACTAAAATTGGAAGAACAGTTTAACATATGGAAACAGAAGAAACCATGACTGTAGAATCTTTCATGACACGAACATTCCGTATGATTGCTGACTGTACTTATGATGGTGCTCCCAATGTTAGCCTATCGGTTACAAAACATGTAACAGACTGATAACTTCCTTCTGTCATTGTATGTCTGTCTGCTTTTAAGTACTAGTTCTGATTTACCAATATAGGAATTCAGATTTGGAGTGTTTATACTTCTTGCCACAGCTCAGAGACCATGCTTGGTACTGCCTATCTTGAATTTCACATGAGGTTAGAGGCCTTCTTATGCTTTCGTTACACAGAGGCTTCACAGCCATCTGGGAGGTGAACTGGCCCGTTTGTTTTCATTTACAGATAGCTGCGACTTTCTTATTTATCCTCTTCCATATGTGACACGCTCTACAATGAGTACACATTTTCTCCTGACTCCAGTGTGATGATACTCTCAGTAATCCATCCTCTTACCATGAACCTCTGACTTAGCCGGTATTCCATGGTGAGTACTTCCTGCAAGGTCTTCGAGGCTCCCTCTGTGAGCTGCCTTAGTGTGATCTTTAAGGATGTTGGAGACATTTTTTTAATCACCTTTGGGGAAAAAAATAATAGCTATTATTACAGCTCCATTATCATTTGTAATAAACTGAATTTCTATGTAAGTTATTAAAATATAGCACTTACAGGTTCCTTCATATGCCAAAATCTTATGAAAGATTTGGTGCCAAAGAACCAGACAAAATTTTCTAGTCTGTCACAAAAAATTCTGTACCTACAACTTTACATATCTACATTTGGAGCCCGCCTGGCATAACTGATGATCCCAAACAGCTAAGCAGTGCTTAGACATCATCAGAAGCCACGAATACCCACAGAGGACGCTACCTTAGAACGTAAGGAGGTGAGGATGTGCGGCAGTCTCACCACCAGACAAGGATGTCCAGAAGTGACAGCTGGGCTGCGGCCACAGCTTAGTGGCACTTGCCGAGGGTGTGCAAGGCCCCATCTTCAACCCCAAGCACTGAAAAACACTTCCTGTAACTTAAAAGCAAAAAGTCCCTGCAAAACCCAATTCAGAAATGGGCAGAAGACTTAAACTGGTATTTCTCCAAAGAAGATATACAAATGGCTAACAAACACATGAAAAGATGCTCAAAATCAGTAATTACTAGAAATTCAAGTCAAAACTAACTGAGCTATTACCTCTCGACCACTAGGATGGCTACTATCAAGAAAACACATAACAAGTGCTGACAAGGATTTGAAGGGAATGGACCTTCATACTCTTGGTGGAAACACGAGCGTGTACAACTGTGGTAGAAACACTACAATAACACTGTGAGGAACAAAAACAGAATTACTACCCCGTCTGGCAATTCCACTACTACGTGCGCATCCAGGAGAACTAAAGCATAGCTTTGGAGAGTTATTTGTACGCCCACTTTCATAGCACGTTATTGTACTCACAGCAGCCCTGTATCCACATCCAGTGGTCGCTGCCCAATATCCGTAATAGATGAACAGATAAGCAAAGCGTGCAATGCCCATGCAGGGGGGAGTCTTTGGCCTTAGAAAGGAAGGAAATTCTGACACACGCCACTGCACAGATGAACCCTGAGGACATTACGCTAAGTGGAATAAGGCAGTCACAGAGGACAAACTGTATGGAGTACGAGAAGTTGAAGTGGTCAGAGGGTACAGGGAGGGGACTGCAGACCGGCTCAATGGCCATTTCAGTTGTGCTAGGTCAAAGTGTGCCAGAAGCTGCTGCATGAAGTGAGTACACCTAGGAACGCCGAGCCGCACGCAAGCGGTCACAATGTGACTTTACACTCAGACCTTACACAATTAAACGCCTACTCGTGTGAACGCGAGAGCATTATTAGGAGGAACCTTGTGAAGGTTCCCTAATGTAAGCACCCACCTGTCAGCCAGGGTGCTTAGCACACTAGCTGATGGATTATCTGGCACTCTGTACAACCTGACAAGAGGGACTAACAGGAACTCTGAAGCTGGGTGTGACGGTGCATGCCTGCAATCCAACGCCCCTCCCCGGAGACTGAGGCAGGACGACTGCCGCGACTCGGAGGCTACACAGTGAGACCAAGGACAGCCTGAACTATCTTAAAAACCAAAATTAGGAAATAAAAGGCGGTCTGAGGAATTCTAACCCTATGCAGTAAAAAAAAAAAATTCATGGAGACTTTGAGGGACAATCTAAAACAGAAAATTAGAAGCCACAAAATAAAGTATTATGAAAGTTCCAAATTCCCTATATTTATCATTTTTTAAACCTCATATGCTATCTTGTAGCAGCAGTAGAAACTTAAAATGTAAGAATTTTTAAATTTGTTTTTTATTTAATAATTAGCAAATACACCAATACCTGTGTCCTTCCCCACAGACTCTGAGAGACAGGGACTGCCCAGAAAGAGAAGGCAGCTGTGAGGAGAAATGCATCTGCGTTCCTGACTTTGTGGGGTCTGCAGAAGGACGAGGAGCCCCAGTGGTCTGCAGACTGAAGTGTTCAACCGTCTTTAAAATATGCTGACCAACCCTGAACAAGTCGCTAACAACTATCTTTAACCTCAGAGTTAGTTTTTAGCGTACCCTGTAGCTCATGTAATGAAAAGGAGCCGTGTGACTCAGCTCTGTCAAGGAAGAGTCTTTTGACCCCCACATCATGTTCTTCCCAGCAGACACTGATGTTTGGAGCGAGAGCTGAGGTCAGTGACTGAAAATGAAAATCTCCCACTCTAACAAGAGTAGGGACAGTGACCCCAATGTGAAGGGAAGCTTATCTGCTCGCTGAATGTGGCATCACGTGGGAAGAAAACTTCAAAGGCTACCAGGTTCCTACCCTTCCATTTGGGGGCAAGCTAGTGGTTTTAAACCAATACAGCACATACTGCACTATAAAGTGACACCACACAGACTCCAAGGCACTGCAATACGCTGCATGACTACACTCAAATGAGTAGCTGAATGCAATCGCAACTTCATTTAATTTAATGTGGGCTGCTCGTATGGTTGGTTGGTTGCAAACAAAGACTCGTGATGTCAGAAAAGCGTATGTAAGCTTAAGTATCAGTCTGAGCCCAGATGTTCATGTCTGTGGACACAACTTAGGTTAGTGCTTTATATAATCACTACAATTGCTGCTATCAAAATGGTCCTCAAGGGCCCGGGATTTAGCTCACTGGTACCATGCCTTCCTTGAAAGTACAAGGTCCCAAGTTTGATCCCAGGTACCAGAAAAAAAAAAAAAGAGGCAAAAAATGGCCCCCAAAAAACTAGAAAAGAAGCTAAGGAAGGAAAGGAAGGTAAAGGAAACAATCACAATTGAAAAGGAAATTGTGGAGAAATACGAGAGGGCCACTCGTGTGACTGATCTTGCTAACATGTACAGCATGCTGAAATCCACCATCTCAACAATCTTACAGAAAAGCTTTGTATAAGGAAGCTAGTGTTGCTTACTCAATTAGTAAGTCACAATCAACAGTGTTAGATGATGTAGAAAGGTTATTATTAGTATGGATAAACAAAAGGCAGGTGGCAGGTTATAGCCCAAGTCTACAATCTGTGAAAAACCTAGGGCTACAAATGTAGATCTTGTGAAGGATAACCCATCAATAAGTGATAATGGTGAAACATACCGTGCCAGTAGGGGGTGGTTTCACAGTTTTAAAATGTGAAGTAGGGTTCATTGTGTAACAGGCACAGTGAAGCAGCCAGTGCTGATAAAAGGGCTGCTGAAAATTACATACACCACCAGGAAATGATGACACAGAGATACGGCTTTTGCTCTCACAAGTTTTCAACTGTGATGAAATGAGCCTTTTCTGGAAGAAAATACTCAGGAAAACATACAGTACCCAAGGAGAGAAGAAAATGCCAAGCCACAAGCCTCTGAAGGATAGGCTAAAATTACTGCTATGTGCCAATGTGAGTGGTAACCACAAGATAACCTCTTGGTTTATCCCCGAGACCCCTAGAGTGGTCAGAAAACAAAGTAATGAAGAATAGGCTAGGGGTCATGTGGAGATCTAACACAAAAGCCTGAGTAACAACAGTACTTTTTCTTGAGTGGATCAGAGAGGCTTTCTATCCTGTTAAGAAATATCTAGAGGACAGAGGTTTCTATGGAAGGCCCTCCTCACCATGGACAATGCTCCTGCTCAAACGAGATTTGAAAGAAGAACTGGCCGAAGAATTCCCATGGCTCTCAGTTGAGTTCCTCCCACCTAATACAACTCCTCTAGTGTAGCCTTGAACCAGCAGGTTATAGTTAATTTAAGAAGCTATACACCAAAGAACTGTTCCTGAAGTGCTTCCAGGTCATCTGATACAGATTTAACCCTTAAAGAGTTGTGGAAGGAACACATCAACTTCCTTTCCTGTGTGGAGTTAACTTGAGAAATTCTGGGCCATCTGCCTGGACAAAAGTGTGGCCTAAAATTATACAGGAGAGAGACTCTGAAGGCTGTGTAGAGGAGCCTGAGCCTTCAATTGACCCTGCGGTTGATGACACTGTCACTACAGCAGAGTCCACAGGCCTGCAGGTGGACAGTGGTGATGTTGAGGAATGGGTGGAGGAACACTCAGTGGAATTTTCTACAGAGGAACTTCTGCAACTTCTGGCTGAGCAACAGAGAATGGCAGCTGAGGAGCTTTCTGAAGTATGAACAATCGGTGCAGCAAAGTTCTTTTGAAATAAAGGAAATGCTCAAAAAATGGACGAAGATACAAACATTTGTAGACAACACCCACTCAGAGAAAAGGTCAATCATTGCATTCACTTCCTTAATGACAATGTCATATCATACTACAGAACAGTGTTAAAGAAAAGACAGAAATAGACAACCGTAGACCACTTTTTAGTTCTGAAAAGTTTGAGACCTAATGGCCAGAAGCAGGTCTTTGTGGGCTACAGACTCTCCCAAGGAAAGGACACCAGAGAGCCAAAGATGTCAACTTGAATGGTGAGTACAGCATGAAATTGTTGTTTCTGGTAAACTAGGCACATTTTATAACGTTTTAGTGAGTACACTAGGAAAATTATTGGTGTTTCTGATAAATTATGCACATTATTCATCTTTTTTTTTTTAGCTATGAAAAGGTTAAAGGGTGCTTTGGGAGGTCTGGAATACATAACTGGTATTCCCATTATTTATAATGGTAAAAACAGTTTTGACTTACAACCAACTTGAGTTACAACCAGCCCTTATGAATGAACTGAGTTCATAAGGCAAGGGTCCACTGTACTTTCGAAGGCTATATTACCACCATAGAGCACAGAGACTCCTCACAAATGCTTCCCTGCCCTAAGACTTTACTGCACTTAGGGTAGACAGGAGCCAAGCATTTTTTATTACCTCCAACTGTTCCAAAGCAAAAGGTGAGCCATCTTGCTGTAAGTTTTCAATAATCTCTTCCACAGTTTTGGCTGAAAAACACCTATAAAAAAAGCAAATGCTAGATTTCACCAATGTGCAAGTAATTTCCTATTTCTAAAATGTGAACAAATCTGAACACAGGCTTCCCTCAGCCCCATTTTAATAATGAAGAATTTTCTAACTTATTTTACAGAATGATGAAATAGAACATTATTTCCCTGGGTAAAGATGTTTATAGTTTATGTTTAGTGCAAAATAAATCCTAAATCTTTTCTTTTGCATTTTTACATGGATGATGCTAATATATAAATAAATATCCCAACTGTGGGAAAACATGCTTCTAAAAAGAAGAGATGGAGCTATTATTTTCTAAGTTTTCTTCCTCTTCTTTCCTTAGCTGCTCTGTCAATTTCCTAAGTCACTGTAGACATTCACCTTCAGATAAAGATGACTACAAAGACAGAAGATACATTAACTCAATCATTACTTTCTAGGCTCTCTTCTCATTTAAAAAACAGGCATTTTGCATTAAAAATTAGCATGGGAAGATTATCTAAGTTACTTTCAAAGTTAAGTGAAAATAAAAGCACTATGCTACCTGATCTCTGAATTTGATGCATTGTCAAGCACAATTACAACTTTAGTAAATTCAATTTCATGTGGTTGTTCCAAAATAGTATAATTGAGATCTCTTTTAAAGTACCTGTTTATTTTGTCCATATGTTCTGCAAGTATAAAAGGTTTGTCTCGATCAATCTTGGACTGTTGAAAAAAAATTTGAAGTAAATCAAAACTTTTTAAAATTCCTAAAATTTCACATGTATTGATACACCTTGTGACAGGCTGTCACTTTTACATCTAACAGTCTCATACTTAACTACCACCATAGCTCAAGATTCAGAGAGCATGTCGTATTCTTCAGTGTCAAAGGATGAAAGTGTTCCTGTATTTTTATGTCATTAAGATCTAAGTGCACCTATGATTCTAGGGAGTGTGGGAGGCCTGAGAGCTCATCCTGCCAACCAAGAAATTCCCATTACCTCCTGGTGACTGGCAGCTCTGACCTGTAGGCAGAGGAAGGTGCTTGGCAACTCCAGTCATCAGTTCCTGATGTTCAGTCCCTTGTGTTTATATTTCTAGTTACTCTATTTTACCTTATTCATTTGGCACATGGCACCATTCTATGCACCTTCATGATCCAGGGGCTGCCAGGGTCATTCATAAAGTGAGGACCGCACAGCACGGCTTCAGGTGGGGCTGGATCAGAGCTAAGCACAACGGAAATGCAAAAGGCTTCCAGGCCACGCTTGTTTTAATACAATTTTGCAAACAGGACACTGCTGGTTAGTGCTGACCCATGCCCACTACTCAGCTTACTTATTCCAAACTCCAATCAACTAAACTTGAACAAAATCTGTGCCCAGGCTACATTTCTTCCTGTCTTCTACTATGAAGTCATCCTACACCATGAGTACTTTGTTCCCACTTATCCCTACTCAATTTCACAAGTTACTATTAGATAGAGTACTCTAAACTCAAAGGGATTTTTTTTATCCATATTCCTTTCCCTAACTTACATTTCTTAAAGTCAATTTGATCAAAATGCTGTCAACATTCTCATCCAAATCACTGAGAAAAGTATGTCCGAAACGACACCCGGATTACCACTTACATGTGGAAGAGAACGCTTTGGGAGGTACTTCAGCTTCCACACACCATGACATCAGAAGCCGTCAATGCCCCAAGAAGACACGAACAGGCCCTCTCCATCCAAGTCACAATGAGGACTCACAGGCCCTGGCCGTGAGAACTCTGGCGCTCTTCAGTTCTGGGTAACTTTTTTGTACTATTGCTCTACCTCATCTCCTCAGTAATGAATTCTTAATAATTAAATAAATTAATACCTTGGTTTAGGAACTTAATTCTTTCCATGTTTCTGAAATTTCCCCATTAGGTCAATGTTGAACCTAACCACTGAATTTGATTCTATTTTTATCCAGTTCAGTTTGTGACCAGAATTGTGGAAAGAGTTAAGTTCATGTACTGGACCTCCATATCCCATCTTAGTAGCCTTTTTCCCCTCTTAAGAGTTTCTCCTCAACTGCAATTTTAATCAATCTGTTGTGGGGTTTTCCCACTTGTGATAACATTTTGAATTTTTTATTCTCCTCATTATAATATGTTGTTCCTTAGTGAGACATTTTCTCTCATCTGAAGAGAACAATTATAAGTTTTTGGAGTTACTTTTGTTTTTTAAAGTCTCTTTTCTTTGCACTGTCTGCCATCTTTTATTGCCTTTTTTGTTTTGCCCCAGCAACACTTGTTTTTCTGTGAAGGACAGGAAGCTTTCTGTGTAATGTCAACTCAAAGGACTATCAATTACAGGTATCTTATAAGATCATCAGTCAAATATCAACATTTCATTAGGGGGCTATGACTATCAGCATCTATAGTTTCTTTTCCTCTATGCTCAGGCACTGGTGGTCCACACTGGCTCTGCAAGCCAACTGGCCAGAGGGCTGTGGGTCTTCTCAGAGGTACGTGTCTCCTCTTTTCACTACAGACCTCACCAACCTGCCCTCACACTGTCCACTTTGGTCTCTAAAGAGTAAGTTTCTACTCTGCTGGTAGGAGAAGACAGCCACTCTTGGTTGTACAGGATGAGGACTTTTAAAAATTTAACTGCTGCTTATACAAACTTACAAGAAATTGTCTTTCTGCTCCATCCACATTCTAGTCTTTCTTCTTTTTTTGGCAGTGCTAGGGGTCTAAGCAGGGCTTGCACATGCAAGGCAAATCTCCATCGCTGAGTCACTCCCCAATCCTGCACACCAATCTTCAGAGAAAACTGGCTTCTTTCCAGGGGTCTACGGCAGGAGTCTGCTCACCTCTTGCCCACGCTGAAGAACAACTTCAGCATTCTCAGGTCTGTTAGCTACCTTGACCCTTCTGCTCCTGCTCTGAGCTTCCAAAATACTGACATCTCACACTTGCTGCTGTCTCCTCTTCTATTTGACTTTGTGGATTTATGCTTTATCCCAGTATTACAATTTTAGTAGAATTTCAGAAAGAAGCATGAATTCATTATCATAAATGTACAACTAGATTTTATGTGTTCTTATAGTCTTGGCCTTTATAAGAAAATTTAAGCTAGGTAACATAAGGAATGAAATACTGCTAAATATGTTATTAGAGACACGGAAGCATATCACTTAGTTGTTCTGCAGTGTGAGCACGGGGCCCCTGCAGCAGAAAAGCCACACTGCATGGTGAGAGCCTCTGCAAGGGCCGACCACAAGGCCCTGCACCGAAGCTCAGCGGCGGCGGCAAGACACAATGACCCTAAGATTTGCCAACAGCTCACTTTTTCCCATAAAACCCAGAGGCAGAACAGGGCAGGATTACCTCTGTGTGGTAGGTTCTTAGGACTTCTGTGATGTGTTCTTTGGAAGGAGATTTCAAGCCTAACAAATCTTCCTCTAACATGCCCAACTAAAGGAAGGGGAAAAGGAAAACAGATTAGAAACTCCACAGAGACACCGAAAGCTACTAAATCTTATTCTTTCCTAGAATGCTTCTCTCAAAATACAGACGCTCTCACTCCAGCCGAGCCCCCGAGAGAAATGGTACGAGTATAATGCACACCCAGGCCCGCACACCCAACGCTGCCTCAGGAGAATGGATAGAGACAAAGGAACTGATGCGAACCCCAAATCCAGTCCAAAACACTGCTGGTCCCAAGTATTTCAGATAAAAGATACTGATCCTCCATCTCACCCAAAGGTCTGATTTACAAATACTGATTTACAGTGGTTCCTCGGTTCACAAATTTTGAACAATTTGGTTCACAAAAACATTTGGCAAAATTCTGTTTTTTGTCTGCAAACTCTACATTTGGTGACAAAGATGACTACAGTCACCTTTTCCAAAACCATGGAACAAATTAAGTTCATGAACGGAGGTACAGCCTTACATTAATTTTATGTAAGACCGCCACACATTCGAGGCTACTATAGTCACCACCGTGCAGCTCTGTAGAAATAGCCCCACTCCCTCTGCCATCTAAGCCCCACAATCCGTCCTACAGCCAAGGGACTTCTGGCCGTTTCCCTGGCCCTGGGGTTTGTCTGACTTGGATGCCATTTCCTGACAACCTGAGAAAAAAGCTTCAGTCCTCTCTCATAGGAAGCTCTTTTCAATCCTGAGTAGTTTCTTTGCACATATCCTGTTTCTACACTCATCACATTGTACTCTGCCAGATGACACAGAGTGATTTACCTTCTGGGCCACTTCCGATCCATCCTCGATGCTTATTACTCATTTCTGTGTCTCCTGTAGGCCCTGTGACTAGTGGTTCATCTGCTGCAGATACTATTACTGGGCAAGCTTACAAAGGGGGCAAAAGACTACAAATCCACTTTCTCTCCTACCCTTAACTAAATTCCACTATTATCAAGGGTGGCTCTGCCGTGCAGACTTCCCGGTTCAGCATAGGGAAGGACGACACAGCCATGTATCTGAGGAGGCCCACAGAACAAGACAGACCGGAAGCTTCAACTTGTAACACTGGACAGGGAGCACCCTCAATTCCCACACTTCATACATTTTTCAGAATCCATAACAGTGTGAGAAACAAGACCAGGGTTAACTAACATTAAAAACTTTCACAGCTATTTTATAAACTTTGAAGAGAATTCTTAGCAGTCAAGCAATACATTTTTATGTTAAGCAGTTGTTTTACTTTGATGATTGATTGGCAGGTCAGAGAGGTTGTGTGACATTACAGATTTATGATCTGTTAACCATCCTTGGGATTTGTAGAATAGTCTGAATGTCCAGTGCCCCAAACGGAAAAACTTTAGAAAGTGGCACATGAATACAGTAGTCCATTCCTGTGATTCAAAGAAAAATGTCACCTCTTAAAAAAAAAAAAAATCACACACACACTATGTGCTAAATTTAAAAATATTAATTTGAAATTTGAATGTTACTGTATGAAAGTCACTGGGCTGAGCATGTAGCATAAATTTTCTAATTTAATTTTTATAATAGTCCTTTCCATCCATCCTCCTGAAACATTCTTCTCTCAAGACGAGGTATCGTTTGAAGATCACGTGCTTCCTCCAGAGAGAGACTTTACCCCACAACTACAAGGACAGGGCGTGCTCAGTACAAACTGGCCAGCTGTGTGTCCCACCTGCCCATGTGGCTCAGGAGCCAGAGAAGCCAGTGTAGTCAGTGAGCTAAGCCAGCCAACACAGTAAGTCTGAGGGCTCTTGCTGAGAATTCTGGGGAGAAAACCACCTCAAATTGGTTCAAAAGAATCTCCAACTATTATGTACTATCGTCATCCTCATCGCAGATGGGAAAACTGAGAGGCTAAATTCAAGCTAGGATTTAAACTCATACTATTTGTACACTCTGTGCTGTGCTATCCCATGCTATTGTTTAAAAAAAAAAAAAAAAAAAAAGCAGTGTGTAGTGGTACACGTCTGAATCCCCAGCACTTGAGAGGCTGAGGCAGGAGGCCAGCCTGAAGTTACCTCCCGTCTCAAGAAACAACAACAAAAGACAAAGATAAGAAACATGTATCCATGCAGCAGGATTGGTTTAGAAAAGTCCTAAGACCGTATTTTACAAATGCAGTTATTTTAAACACATCCACAAGGAAACTCACAACCAAGAGAATCCTTCAAAAATGTATTTATTTTAAAAGATTAATTTTGATTTTATATATGAGAATTTATTAAGACAGGCATTACTTTTAAAATAGACTCGATTCTTTAAAAATATTCATGAAGGTGCAAGGTAAGATAGCACTGAATCCCAATAGGATGACCTCTGTTTTACCTGTGAAAACTGAGAATCAGGAAGGTCACACAAAATTCTCAAGGTTATACAGCTATATATAAGCAACAGGTCAGGGTTTGCAGCCATATGTGGCAAAAATTCATGATTGTAACCACTCAGTTACCTTTTCAGAATCTACGAAGTGTGTGGCAATTCCTGCTCCATATACATCTCTTCCTTTTAGTCTGAATCCTGTCAGTCCAAGGAAGTAGCCCAGTTTTCCTTGAAGTCTCGGCAAGAAATAGCCTCCACCCACATCGGGGAATAGTCCTGTAATTAAATATACACAAAGCTGTAACAATGACTCAAATGAGAGATGACTCTGATCTCTTTACTTTGGCTCACATGGCCCTGTCTCAGTGGGTTAATCTATACTACCATTTTTACTAAGCTAAGTACAATGCAATCAATGTCACAAAAAAACTTGCTATGAACTGTGCTAACTGAATTAGCATAGGTTTCAAAATCTTCAGTAAAGTGACAGCACGATATTTTATATATTATTGATGATGTTACCTAAATTTTCTTGCCACTGATTCACTCATAGGAATCTGACAGATTAAAAAATTAACAGAATTATTTTCTTCCAAATGACAAACATAGCAAAAAACACAGTCCAAGGGCAATTACACAGAAGTTCATTAATACCATTTAAAATCTCTCTCAAACTCAATCATCTATTGTTTTAGAAAACTAAAGATTTAACCATTAGTCCTACTTAATGAGCAAGTTCATGCCTCATAAAATAATTTACTCTTTTCTTAACCATCAGTATTTTCAAAATCCTCCCTCTACTGGCAACAGCTGAAAATAGCATACATACGAGTAATTGCCAGTGTACAACCTTTTTATTTCTAGAGCTCCTTAAATAATTGTGACCCTGGTTTATAATTCACATGGCTATTCTAAGGATGTTTAATTAAGTTGAGATAAACACATAAACCTTCAAATTATTTCCAGTTCTGCTCCACAAAAAATTCCTAGATTTAAAGGAATAAGAATGCCCCTCAGAAACAGCAGGGTCTGAAGCTGAGTCCCCGAGGCCCTGCCCCCGCGTCACCCACCTCAACAAAAGGAACAACCAGCCGCCTGACAGCCCTTCTGGTGCCATTCCTTTACCCACCGCAGTGACAACGTCCGAACGGTTCCTCTTCACATCCTTCAAGGCTGCCTGCTTCTACGTCTGCTAGGCCCCTCTTTAGCTTTGAAGGACACCTCTTACCAGTCACTCCGCAGACTCCAGCCACTGTCTTCTCTGCCCAACATCCTCTTCTCCACCCACCTCAGCTCTCAGTGATGTTCCCACCCATTTGCCTGCCATCACCACAGCTGCTGCTTTCCGGTCTCCCTCACCGGCTCCATGCATTTGCTTGGCCTCTGAGCAGTGCAGAGCCCAGGCTTGCTATTAGGCTGTCTCCTCTTCACTCTGTATACATTTCCTTAGCTCCCATGCTGTAAACAGTATCTCTATGCTGCTATGGACTGAACTGTTTCACTCCCAAATTCATATGCTGCAGCCCTAACCTACAGCGCGTCTATCTGGAGACAGGGTCTCAGGTAATTACAGCTAAGTGAGGCTACGGGGAAGGGCCCCAATGCAACATAGCCAGTGTCCTTGAAGAACAGACCGGGGATGCATGAACAGAAAGGCCCTGTTGAGGACACTGCAAGAAAGCAGGCATGTAAGAGCCGTGCAGAGAGGCCTCGGGGAACCAGACTTGCTGACACCTTGATCTGGGGGTTGCAGCCTTCAGAGCTGTGAGAAATAAAATGTCTGTTGCTTGAACTGTTCAGTCTAGAGTATTCTGTTATGGCAGCACTAGTAGATAACACATTCCCAAATCCAGTTATGGCTTTTTCCTCAAATATCCAGCTTTAGATCTATCTTCAAGATACAACCACATGGATAATAAGCATCTCCTGAAGAACACAGCAAAAACACACTCTTGATTCACATCCCTCCAACAACAAAGCGCCTTCCCTGATCAGCCCCATCCGCCCAGAAGCATAAGCTAAACATCCACTCCCCACATCAGCAAGTGTTAACACCCATACACTCCGCCTCTGCTCATTGTGTTCCACTCTGCACCTCCACTCTAGTCCACACCAAAATGTATTCTCTCTAGGCCTGTACTCTCAAGGTACTGGTGATGGTGGAAAAGAGCCCTCTGACAACGCCGGTGGGAATGCAAATGATGATAACTATGTAGAAATCAATACGGAGACTGCAAGAATTAAAATTAGGAATTCCATGTGACTCATCTGCTCCTTCCATATCCCCTTCAAGAAATCGTCCTCAAAGAGATTAAGACATCATACTAGAGCGACACATGCACACCAATGTTTACAGCAACACAATTCGTAATAGCTAAATCCTGGAAGCACTTTGTATCCCATCAACAGATGACTGGATAAAGAAACGTGGTATGTGTATGTAACAGAATACTACTCGACTGTAAAGAAGGACCAGTTTGAAACATCTGTAGAGAACGGATGCACCTGGAAAATGCAATGTTGAGTGAAATAAACCAGACACAGCTTAAATACCATATGGTATCTCTCATTTGAGTAATGCAA
Organism: Fukomys damarensis; assembly: GCF_012274545.1. Taxonomy (NCBI): domain Eukaryota; kingdom Metazoa; phylum Chordata; class Mammalia; order Rodentia; family Bathyergidae; genus Fukomys; species Fukomys damarensis. Next base: position 8,377,104 of record NW_022900938.1, on the reverse strand, counting down.
ATACAAACAAAGAGATCAATAAAGGATGGATACATGAGTTAAATGAGACGAGGGAATGCGTCTCTTGTAAATAGGAAGGGGAAGAGATCAAGAGGAAGGGGAAAGGGGGAAAAAGGGGGAAATAAGTAGAATAAAGCTATGCCACATACTATAGGAACCTAAGCACCTCAATGAATGTAAATATTATATGCCACAAAATGAGCCAAGATTAATAATATCAGTAAGAATAAAATGGGGAAAAGAGAATCAGGAGGAGGAGGAGGAAGGGAGGGTGAGGGTGAGAAGGGGATTTTAAAAAAGGAAGCAAGATGCACTATGGACATGTCTGAAGATGACTGTAAAATGCATGTACTGCAAACATGTACTGATAAAAAAATTACACTGTTATAGAAAAAACTGGTGCTGGAATGACTATTTCCACATATAGATCAACAAACTGTGATGTATACCTCACATAGTATGTGGAAATTAACTCTAAATGGATCATAGATCTAAATGCAAGAATATTTTCCTTAATGACCCTTTATCTAAAAATACACTATAGTGTATTACTGTCTCCAAGTAAACATTCTTACTTTTGTGTTTTGACATAATTACTAAACTAATGCAAACTTTTAGGTATCATCTTGTTTTTAAAAGTCTTTTCATTGTTCCATCTCACGCATTGACTCCTTCAAAAACAGTATAACCTGAAATACATTAAAGAAAGATGATTCTAAAAGTATGAAAAATGTTTGACTTTTTACCTATTCCTGTTTCTGGCATTGCAAAAAGAGACTTTTCAGTAGCCACTCGGAACTGTCCGTGAACTGAGACACCAACTCCCTAAGGAAATGAGAAAAACACTTGGTTTTAAAATACTGTAAAAATTAAAAGCATAAACATAAATATTATAAAGCAGCTAGATAATTTTTATACTCCACAGGAATTTGTTTCAGGGTATAGGTCAAAAGAAGCCCTAAAGCATACAATTTCAGATGAACTTGCCGAACAGAAATATAAGCAAATCCCTTATATTAAAAATTGATTTTATGGAACCGGGGATTTAGCTCAGTGGTTCTGCTGCCTACCTCGCAAGCACAAGGAGCTGAGTTTGATACCCTTTACCCTCAAAAAAAAATTGATTTAACTGAGGTTTCTATGAGTATTCTGTTAGGCTTCAGGGTCCCCTCCCCAGTTCCTCTCATTTCAAAACAGATACAGAATAAAACACTGATTCTTCCCAGAACCACAAAGTGCTGCTTATTACTGGCATCAATAAGCAAAAAAACACAACCAAGTTATCCTAGCAAATTCCAGTAATTTAAAAAAGAAATCTTAACATACTTTACTTACATACTTCAAATCAGTTGTGTCACTTTTCTCAGATACAACACTTAATGAAGCCAATCATAAAATCTTAAAAAACTGATTACTAAAGGACATCACAAACTTGTTGAATGTCATGGAAATGGTAAATACCAGTTGTTTCTGAATACCACACATACTTGAAATGCGAGTACACAAAACAAGATCCACATTATGTCAACTGCTAGCACTGTCATATCTTGCTTTTCACAGTAGTCAGAACATACTGTTTCTTTTAATTATTAATCCTTCTTAACCAGTTTTTGCTCTTTGAAACCAGTGTTAAATGCATTAAAACAGGTAAAGTATTATCTAAAACAATGCCAAGCCTCAGTAACAGCTCTTTAAGTGTCACCTAAATAGAAAGGGTTTGTTTCTGATTCTCTTTTCATGCAAACTTCAACTATGTCAAAAGTTTTCACATTCAGTTTGGTTGCTTGTAAGTTCTTAAAGCCCTTAAGCATTTCATTAATACTTAGGAATACATGCAATTTACTATACACTTTATGTACTGTGCTAAGCTTAAAATTTAATAGTTCATATCCATAAACTTAGAAATGAATAAAACTGGTCACTACCTACATCCATTGGTGTCCACATTTGCAAGTTATATCCATAATAGTACACCCACCCCACATAGGTTAATACATTTACATTATAGATTCTGTACAGGATACTGTCAACTGACAATATTAACCCAAAACAGATTGTATATACTTCCAGACTAGTGAAATCTTACAATTTTCATAAAAATGAGACACTAGACTGTTTCCTGTATTCCGTAATCCCTATTCTTTACATTTCATTTATCACATCATAACTGCAAGTTAACTTCAGAAATGTGTTTCAAGAACTTTAAAAGAAAGCGTTCAACTGAATGAGTTTTTACCAAGCCCGAGGACTCAGAAGAGCTGCCCCACAGACAGACCCCAGACTTCCACAGGCCAACCTGCCTCCACTCTGACTCTCCTCGTTACTGCCTCCTCTGTCAGTTAACTGAATCTACCAGCAGCACCTGACTGTGTGCTTTACAAAACACGGCATGGAAAGGTGAAGTCTGCCCACAATCCTCCATCCTAGTCTTATCTTATCATTCTCTCCCCAGGCACACAGCTTTTAACCCCTTGGCAAGGAACCCTCAGCTTTCTCCCTGTGTATCTCTAATATCTGCACAAATGTGCCTGTTTTTCTGATATACAATTCCCATACTGTATATTGTCATAATATATATATTGTATATTACATTATACTACATCATATGGAATGGAGTTTGCTACACACACACATTTTTCTTGTTTCACTTTTATTTTCCAAACCCCACCCCATGGCCTGTAAGGCTCTACCTCCTAATCTTCCCCAGCCACCTCTCACTTCAGCTTCCTGTTCTTTTCACCAGGCATGAGGCTTCATGTTATTCCTCCAAAACTGTACACTTGTATGATTTTAATGCCTCATATAATTTTAAAGTAAGGAAGACATACGAGAGAAGGCTACCACCCGCCCGATCACTGCCTTTTTTCTTTAATAGCATTTGTTCTGCCGAGGGACCTTCTCTGGGCCAAGCAGTGCTCATGGGTAGATGGCTGTGGACCAAGGGCAGCCAACAGACAAACCAGAATTCGGAGGCCTGGGGAGCAAGAGGGAGATGAATTAGGCAGAGTTCCTACACTTAGCAGTTTAAACTAGAACATACTAGTGGGCAGCCACTGGTTGATGACAGGCAATGAAGCTTAAAGGTCACTTGAAATTTGAAGACATGGCAGCCATGTAAAAGTTGAGGGTAGATACCAAAAACCTGGGAAGGCTGAAGCTTATACAACATGGAGAACAAAACAAACATGCAAAGAAGCAGAGGGAGTCAAAGGGGGAGAGAACAGGCAAACACGCTACTGAAATATGCGGAAGCCCATGCTTGCAGTCCAACTTGCCAGAAGATGAGGCAGGTTGCTCTTTTTTGGATGGGTCTGAGTCTCTGTTCTTTTCAATTTGCCGTTCTGTGATTTCCCTTCCACTGCTCTCCCGGACTAGCCATGCCCAGCACTGTGCAGGAAACCACATTCCTTTCCAAACTCAAAGACCAACTTCTTGCCCCTGCTGAACTCCAGAGGAAAAAAGTTAAAGCCCCTCATACTATCATGTAGAAACCATCACTCGTGTGTTCCCTAATTCAATTCTCTCTTTTGTATTATACATTTTGTTTTAGTCTCGGCAGGTAACAATGAATGAAATAAAAGACCTTGAGATTTTTAACAAAAAAATTTTCAGGACAAGAGACCATGGACACAATTGTCATTAAGAGCTCACTGAATAGTCTTTCATAAAGATGGAGTGTGGGAAAACTGAAGGCACGTGACTTGGGAATCCTACAGAACTGTAAATGTAAATCCATGCTGAAGTATGTAGAAAACCCTGTGACAGTTCATAATTTTCCTATCTTACATCAAAGGAGAGGCTATTTGTGATACGTCCCCTTAAAACTTCAAAATTTAACTTGAATTCTGCTGGACGTTTAAACATGAGTGCCCCAGGCGGTAGTTTTCAAAGTTGCCTGTTATTTCCCTGAAAAAGTACAACCAAACTATGCTCAGTACCTGCAGACATGACACGGACAGACTGCTCCTGATCCTGCTTTTTAACCACACAGCTGTTAGCAGAACCCTGTCCAAAATAATGGGTAAGATCTGAACAATTCTTGGTATCCAAGAGGTGTCGATTAAAGTGATTCTACACGAACAAGAGGGGGGCATCTTGTGTTCCAAACAACTAAATCTCTGAAGCACTAAACAGGTAGAACTTCTGAAATTCCACTCTTTGGCCTCCTACTGCCTGCCTACCTAGCTTCTATCAGCTGTTGGGGTTCAGAACATGACAGCCCAAGAGTTCCTACCTTGGAGGTCACTCTCTTTCTCCCAGTTTTCTGAGGGCGAGCAGGCAATAAAGGAATTCCCTGACCCACTTCTCCTCAAAGAAGCTCAGTAGACCCTCATGGGAAGGGAAGCCTGCTCACACCCAGAGGAAAGGGATACCGCTCAACAAAGCCAAGAAGATCTGAACAAACAGGCCTCACCGACTGCTCTCCAATTTACTGTCACGGGCTCATGCCTTTATCCAATCACGTCCATTCTGCACTGACCCTGAGCATAAAGTTTCCCGAGTCTTCAGGGGTTCACTTCAGAAGTCTCCTGTGTCATGTAAATGACTCAGATCTGCTGTGCTTTTCTTTTGTCCTAGGGGTGTCAGCCATAATCTTTGTGAGGTGTGAGAAGGGTCACTTTTTCTCCCTTACACTACCTTTCCAGGCTCAGTTCAATTCACCATATTCTCCATGCAGCCACTTTTCTGCCACTAAGAGCCATTCTGGCCCCTTGCTGCTCCCTCAAAGGCTTCTGTTACGGTTAGGGCTGTGCAATTTCTCACTAGTTCTGTAATTTATGTTTTCTCTACCTCCATATCAAGTTCTTCAGGGCCAGTTACATTTTAGACTTATTTATAATAGCACAGAGGTAAAACACTTGTTGACCAACAGGAACGCAGTTTTAGAGATTTCATAAAGATTATAAGCACCTCCACTAAGTGGACATATCCTAGGCAACCGCATCTCCACTACTGAGTCTAAGAAAAAAAATCTAAGCATTCAGATTTCTCTTCTAAAGCTGTTGGAAGCAATCAGATAATTTGTAAACAGAAAAAAAGTCTATATAAACAAAAAATGTACTCAGTGCCTATTGCTTAAGAAAGCTTGCTAATTTCAAAGTTAAAACAATATGTAACAATTAAGGACATACAATTTCCTTTCCAGTTGATAAAGTCTAAAAGCACTAGAAGAAAATATTTCACAAATCTGGCAGGATACAAAATCCAATCCACACGTGACTCTGTTTCAATGAATTCTATGCTATTAATCATCTCACTTGTTTAATAATTTTTAACTTATTCCTTATAGCTTGTTATTATCAATGAAGAGAGTAAAAAGTCTACTTACCCCACCCATTGTAATTCCATCAATAAGTGCAATGTATGGTTTCTGGCAAGAAGCTAAAAGAAACACAACTGTAATTGTAGGTCCAATGTTTAAAATACATTCACTTTTTCTAAAAATCATTGTATGAACTATTTTTCCTAGGAAACTTTTGCAAGAAATATCAAAGAGAATCATCATATGAGTCCTAAAATACTTGTTTTTAAATACCGACCCATATACAATACTATCCATTATAATTCAACCTTTAATTTGAAACAAATATGTCTTATATAACTCTAGGGAAATATAATTAAGCTCTGCCAATGTTTATGTACAGTTGTATTTTAAAGAACATTTTTTTTTCTCTGAAATGAAAGCATCTGGATGCATACAGCAAAATATAGCATACAGTGCAAGAAAAAAAATGGTCCGGAAGTTACAAGAGCCAGATTCCAGTCTCAGCTTTATCATTAATTGGTTATTCAACAAGGCATTACATGATAAATATACACAGACAAGTTATTTTTAACATATATGCATGTCAGAAAAAGTATATATATATACGATATATATCATAGATCACATATACATGTTTCTTCATCTATAAAATGACAAGATTTAACATATGCCCTCAGATATCCTTTTCAGCTTAACAGTTCTGTTGTAAACTTTTACTGTCTTCCTTTCTCATTTTTGTTTTTCCTCTGAGTGACAGTTGGCTAGAACATAAAAATATAAATCACTGTACTTCTATCATAGCTAACCGCCAATCTCACCCTCCCTACAAAGGCCAGTGTAGAGCAGCGATTCTCAAAGTATTCCCAATCAGCCAATAAGCCACCAAAGCCCAACCTGAATTCCACATTCACAAGGACTTTGACTGTCCTCAATTTGACCTGTAGTTCCCTAGAGACCACAGAAAGAAATCACTGGTTGGGGTAGAGATACAGATATACACACAGACCCCACTTCAACAGATACACATATTTCAGATATAAACTATTAGACATTAATTGATGCAGGACATGAAGCCAGAATCTGTCCTATGTCTTATTGACTATGTCATTACAACATATAAAAACTATACTCCAAAGACTTTCTGTATGTTAACATCTTACCAAATTCTCTTCTTAAGCTGCTTAGAGGATTTTTCTCCCTCTCCTTTTTAACATAAACCTGCACTAAAATAACAGCCATTGAGCATATATAAGTACTTAGAGATTAGTTATGATTACCTAAAATTTAAAATTCGGTCTCTTAATATTTGCCATATTTTTATATGCTCAATAGCTGATGTGGCTACTGGCTCCCTGGACAGCACACATACAGAATATTTTCATCATTGCAGAAAGTCCTATGGGGGCATGCTGGTGTAGAGAATCTGAATAAACAAAATTTTAAGTTTCACATGTGGAATTTTGAGATTTAAAGAACTAATATTCATTCAATTTGGTTCACTAGGCTAATGAAGGGAAGTCTTTTCTTTTCCTATCCAAAACCATAAGTAAGAATTATTAAAAAAAAATCTAACTTTATATCCGATTTTGAAGTCAACCACAGGAAATCTCCAGGTGCCAAAAACACATAAGAAACCCAAAGTCAATAGCCGAGTGTAAGCTACAGTCAAAAATTACGAACTACACAATTAGCTAATCGCACAAAGCTTCAAGGGAAGAGGAGCTATTCTGTTTATAAAACAATACTAGAAAAACTCCATCTACTGATTAAGGAAGCCTGCTCTCTCCCCAGAAGAGAGAAAGTATGAGAAAGTGTATGTTCAAACACTAGATAACCACCACCATCAAAACTGAACCAAAGGAAATAACCTTAACAAAGCTGGAATACAAGGAATGTTATTAATCTGATATAAGGAGATTGATTTAAATCTCCCTTATAAAGAGATTTATACTCAATTGTGAACTTTAAAAACCTTCCTGTATGACATCCATTCAATCTCCTAATCAAGGTTCTAGCTAAACTATAACAAAACTCAAATACAGGGACTGGAAAGATATGGAAAAAGTTACATGGAGATGATAAAATTGCCTGCATAGAAAAGCCAAGAAACCCTACAGAAATACCATTGAAATATTTAGCCCAGTGGCACTGCACCTGCCTTGCAAGCACAAGGTCCTGATTTCAATCCCCAGTAAAAAAAAAAAAAAAAAAAAAAA